>NC_064863.1:51787221-52100219 GCF_024139225.1 Suncus etruscus | reverse complement strand
AGGCATTTGCCCTAACCACTGTTTTATCGCTCTGGCTCAACCTCAGGCAATCTGTGATGTTAGGTTAGAAAGCCCACACAAATTGTGTATAAATTGATTTCTTTCCCCTTTTTTGGGGCTCCAAGTCTCTCTGACTTGCGGGTCTTCAATTCAGAGCTTGAATAATTCTATCATTGCACTCTTTATTCTGTATCTTCTGTTCTGCACGACAGATAGCCACCTAACACCTCTTTAAGAGTGTCAATACCTCCCATAGAAAATATATGTTGGTGGCCGGAGAGATAGCATGGAGGTAGGGCACTTGCATGCAGAAGGACTGTGGTTCAAATCCCGGCATCCCATATGGTTCCCCGAGCCTGCCAGGAGGGATTCCTGAGCGTAGAGCCAGGAGTAACCTTTGAGCGCAACATGATGTGAACCAAAAAACAATATATATATATATATATATATATATATATATATATATATATATATATATATATGTATGTATGTATATATGTGTGTGTGTGTGTATTATGGTGTTTTGTTTGTTTTTGATCAAGCAAGTTCTAATTATGTTTTAATTGCATAAAATTCAAGAACAGTGGATCAGAGAGATAGCTCAAAGAACTGAAGCTTTCCATGAATGAGACCTGTGTTGAATCCTTGGCACCACATGGTTCCCCTGAACACTGCCAAAAGCCATTGTATATAGCTAAATATATAACCTCTGAACACATTGGATGTGGTCTAAAAACAAAAAAGCAAACAAAGAAAAATGAATAGCTAAACAAAACACCCAAAGAGAGGAAAAATTCTCTATTTAGAGATGAAAATTTAGATTATATTTGAGACAGACATAAAATAGAGGGCTTAACCAATAAACCATGGGGGAAAATTACAGAGTAATAGAAAAAGTACTGATCTGGGAACTCTGATCTAAGAATTAGCTCCTACACAAATGAAGTATGGTATTGAATGTATTATATGCTAATACATATCTTCTGTAGTATTGGGATACTGAAAGAATTAAATTATTTCAGTAATTGATTCAGATCTGCAATTCTGTACATGTTACTATGCATATGCATGCACAAATAACGAGCTACAATGATAATTAGAAAGTTCAAAATCTGATGAAAATGGTCTAGAAAATAATAATGTGCTTGAAAACACAAGTAAAAATGCATCTGTAAATAGTGAGTGAATGGAGAGAAATGACAAAAGTTTGGTTAATAAATAAATCTTAAGCTAAATGAGACATGATGCTGCTATTAAATGGGGTAAAAAATTATATAAAACACAGATAACATGTGGGATCAGACCAAATGGTGGAAGAGAATAAGACTAATCATAGAGTACGATTAAACATAGTTTAGAAATGTAAGCATGAACTAGAAAGGAAAAATATACTAAAAAGGGAGCTTATGTTTCTATGAAACTGCACTAAGTTTAGCTAAGTTTATGTGATACTGGTCAAGAAAGCTGTCAGAGGGTAGAGATGATTGCATACTGGAGAATTTTAGTGAGGAAAAAAATGGACAAGAAATTGAATTGTAAATTGGAAACTGTATCCAGAAGTTCACAATTTAGTAATATAATTTGAAATAAGTGATACGGAAGAATGGTGTAATAAGCACCCCATAAAAAGGAGTGAAAATATTGAATTCTAAAATATGAGTGTCAACTATTTGCATTTAATAACATGTTTATCATACATGTCAAGTCACACAGAAGATTTTGATTAACCCTCATGACACTGACATTTTCTTCTAATTACAGTAGAATTCTTTCCTACTCATCTTGAGGGCTTTTGAAGATAATGACCTGGATAGGTATTAATAATTAATTAACAGTCCTCATTTAGAGGATGGGGATTGAGGCATAATACAGCAAGTAGGATAAGGCTCTTACCTGGATTGTGTCCAAGGCACAGCCAAGATGTGCCTCACCCAAACTAAACAAAACAAAAATTACAGTGTTATGACTTAGAGGAAATTATTTACATTCGATAGTAATAAGTGCAAAATAATACACTTTTTGAGGTTTCTTTTTGTTGTTTGGAAAATGCTTTTATTGCAAGACGTTTAAAAAGTGTGTTGTAATTTTATAATTTTTATATAATTCCATGTTATTAGACTAATGAGCATGGAAATTCAGCATAAGTGTTTTGTATAGTTAATGCATTTGTTTTTCTTGATGGGGTTCTCCCTGCCATTCCAGCTTAGAGTTATTCTAAGAAATAAAACATCTTAATTGGATGTCAAAGAGATACAACAGTGGATAAGGCACTTGCTCTGTTTATCATCAACTTATTTTGGTTTTGGAGACCATGACTAATTCCGCAAGTCCAACAGTAGCATATGCACAGAGCCAGGATTAAGCTCTGAGCAATGTTAAGTGTGAACCAACAACTTTCTCCACCCTGCAAATTAATTTCAATTGCATGACCATCAGGAGCAAGGCAAAAAAGCTGAAGTCACACTGAATAAAGTAAATCTTTTATTATTTATGTATTTTTATTCATGAAAAGATTATTTATTAATAAATAGCTTCATTTGGGGCTGGAGTGGTGGCACAGAGTGGAAAGGCCTCTGCCTTGCCAGAGCTAGCATAGGAAGGACCATGGTTTGATCCCCCTGTGTCCCATATGGTCCCCCAAGCCAGGAGCGAATTCTGAGCACCTAGCCAGGAGTAATCCCTGAGCAACATTGGATGTGCACCCCTAAAATAGCTTCATTTTATATAATTATGTACAATTAAGTTCTGCAGAATTAATTTTGTGATATCTTTGTCACCATGCTAAATCTTAAGTAGATATGTTTCAATAATATTCAAATTTCAGAAAAGCTTGAAATGTCTTTACTTCCATGAAAATAATTTTTATATCTGTTTGTGAATTCTGTCTGATTTAAAAGTAATAGCTATCTTGCTGCTATAATTATAATTTGTCTCCAGAAAATGGTGATAGAAACTAGATATTTAGGAGGAGTTATTTTTCCCTTATAATATAATTTAATAATAATAAGCTTATTTTATTAATTGGTAAGGAAATAATATTTATTTATTTATTTTTATTATTATTATTTTTCTTTTTTTGGGGGGGCCACACCTGGCAGTGCTCAGGGGTTACTCCTGGCTGTCTGCTCAGAAATAGCTCCTGGCAGGCATGGGGGACCATATGGGACAACGGGATTCGAACCAACCACCTTAGGTCCTGGATCGGCTGATTGCAAGGCAAACAATGCTGTGCTATCTCTCCGGGCCCCATGAAATAATATTTAAATGACTAGCTAGAATTATCAGAAAGTGAGAAATTTAATCTTTTTTAGATGTCTATCCACCTTTTACATTTTTTTCTTTGAACGTATTTAAAAAATATTGACATTTTTATCTAGTAAAAGTGATCAGGATCTGAAAATCCAATTTCTCTTTTTCTGCATTATTGTGTAATATACTAACATGATTATTTAGAAAATTACAAAGTTAAACTCGATAATTGTGATTTTTTTATATTTCTGCATAAGAAAAAAGGAAATTGTGTGAGTCGTTCATACAGGTGTCTCCGCGATTAATTTAAAATGCAGAATCTCAGAATAACCACAGACTTACATAAATTATAATATTCACTTTAACAAGAGTCCTGTAATTTATATACATTTTATAAAAAGCACCTAGCTGAATATAGACTTTCTTTGTTTTTACTTGTCACATTCAAATGGAGATTTCAAATAAAAAATAGAGATTGTGTCATTAAGGTAAAATTTATACTACAATATTTATCTCATAAATTATTCTTTCTCTCCCAAAAATAGAAACAGAAATTCTGTAGAGATAATTTTATAATATCATTTTATGAGAAATTATGAAGACAAATAATTTTGAGGATTGACTTCCAAAATTCAAAACATTCAGAAAAAAAATTCTCAAAAGTAACAAATTCTGCAGTTTCGCAAATTTAGTCCCAGGAACCAAAGTTCTAAATGTTTTGCCCAAGTTTCTTGAGATATTTTGTGTCAGTTTTAGGAAACTGCACTATAAATGATCATTTTGGAGTTTTTGCATTGTTTTCTCTTAAATTATATACTTAAAATCTTTATTTTCCTTTTTCTATGTAATTTTAAACACAGAACTATTTTCTTCCATCAAATAAAATCAGCTGAATACAAATTATAAAATATTGCTTTATTACACACTAGTGGTAGAGTTGTTATTGCTGTGTAAATATTAATCATTGAGAAATAGCATAGATAAAGAAAACCTTGCAGTTACAGTTATTATGCATGCTTTACTAACAGAATAAACATGCCATACAAAGTTCTACTTCAGTGTAGATCTTTAAGATTTGATTTAGAGGTATGTTATTGTTTTCTAATGATAAAGTGTATTTGTGTGTATTTGTATGTGACTTAATAGAAGAAAGTCCATTTTGTATGAATTCAGAATCTGTTCCAAAATTTTCCATTGAAGACTTCATATGCCTAATGTTGTTTAGCACTTTTCAATATGTAGGTGGTACTGAATATACTTTAGAAATAAGAAACCTTATTCTTAAATGTAAAGGATACATGGTAAAAGTATAGACTTGATAATCTACTCCCTTCCTTCCTCACATTTCTCTCCTCTGTCCATAATTACTTTGTATAAATTTTGAGTTCCTTTAAATAACAACAAAACCCCAAAAATAACAGGGTACTTTAAAGAGAACAGTTGGTAAGATGCTTGTTTTGCATACTAAACCATGAACATGACCAGGTGTGGCCCAAAACCAAAACCAAATAGACAAACAAACAAACAACAACAACAAAATACCAACCCATCATTAAAATTTCTATGCAAATTTCATTAAAAATACTTACGTATTCCCTTAAATGCCAGTTTTCTCCCTTATTTAAAAGAAATAGAAATGGGTAAAAGAGATGGTACAGCCCAAAAAGAACTTGCCTTGAACTCAGCTGACCTGGGATATATCTTAGTACCCTGGGATAGATCCTAGCACTAGTAGGATTCATTAAGCACAGAACCAGGAGTCAGGTCTGAGCACTGCTTGAGTCTGTCACAAAACAAACAAAACAAAACAAAACAAAAATCAACCAACCAACAGGAAAAGAGAATAGGCTAATTTCTTCTCAAGTAATTATTTAGTTTATGTAGTATTCCATAGTGTGACAATATTATTAGGAAAATAAACATGGAATTAATTTTCTGACATAAAGTAGGTCCTCTAAGAACAGCTGATTTCTTCCTTTATTTTTCTTAGAATAGTCCTTATAGAAACATTTTTCATATTATAAAAGAGAGATATCTGCCTTTGATTTCTACAGCCAATACCTGGAGTCATTACATCTATGCTAAGAGTTCGTAAATCAAATAATAAAAATTCCTGACACTGCAGAATGGTGATTATATATAGTGTCTTCATTTTTGATCCACAGCACATCCTAATATTTATTGAGCTCCTTTTTCAAAAGAAAGGAATGTCAAGGCACAAAACACCGAACTCAGTTTGAGATAAAAGAAATAAGATAAAGCAGCAGATATAAAAATGCATTTGATTATATCTCATCATCATTTCAAACTTTCTGGACAAACAATCCATTCTTAATTTAACTTCTTATCTTCCTGGAAAAAAAACAAATATCCTTACAGACAACTTGGGTGGCAGTGTCTTTCTGAAAGTACAAGAAAACAAAGATCTCTTTTTTATTTTTGTGTGTGAAGAAGGTGACAGAGGATATTAAGGAATTGATATAAGCCCAGATTTCAGGTATTATTCTGCAGTTTCACAGTGTCCTAAAAACAAAGTTTTGCTGCTACCACATAATAACCGTGACTACCACATCACTTGTTTACTGATATTTTTTATTGAGGTTTGTTGCTCACGGTTTTACATGTGATTGTACAGAGCATTTATGAAAAAAAAAAAAAAGAAGTTAAAAAGATTGAACACGGGAAAACCCAGTGGAGTTAAATCTAGTTGATGTATATTCCAAAAATAAAGTCATGTGTGAATAAGATAGTAGTAAGAGAACAAAACCTGCAAAAGCTTTTTTCTTGTTTCTGAAGAGTGATTATTATCAGTGAGATAGAGATCAATTTATTTGTAGGTTTTTAAAATAAACTATCATACTATTTTTTTTTTTCTAAATATACACGTTGAAGGAGATTTACTGCTTGGCATTAGGGTAATTGGATGAAAAAGTTTTCCATATTCTCCTACTTTCAATAACTGCATTCACAGAAGTCACTAAAGGGAAAAAAAAATCAATGTTGAATTATGACCTTATAATTCTTGACTTTATATTCATAGGCAAAGGTCAGTGTTAGAATAAACAATGAATATTTTTCAATGGGCACATTAGATTTCCCACAATTTTTCAATTTATCGGATGATAAAATAATCTTTAGTCTAAAATGAGGCACTATAACCAATAGCTAAGTGTTTTTTCTTATTTTTCTTTACTCATAATGTCAATCAAAACATAAGACATTGTTTGAAACATAGCTTAAACTGGGCATTAAAAATTATTCAGAGGACTACTAGACAGTGGTCAGCAGAATAGTATATTCTGCCCTGTGGCTGTATCCCAATTCCTATCTCCAAACACCTGATCCTAAATTCAAAAGTTGACAGAATCACAAATTTTATTTTTTTGGGGGGGGCAAACCCGTTTGATGCTCAGGGGTTACTCCTGACTAAGTGCTCAGAAATTGCCCCTGGCTTGGGGGGGCCGTGTGGGACGCCAGAGGATCGAACCACAGTCCTTCCGTGACTAGCGCTTGCAAGGCAGACAGACACCTTACCTCTAGAGCGATCTCACTGGCCCCCACAGATAATTTTTCAGATTTACCTTTAGAATAATCTGAGGAAGTTTCTATTTACAAAAGGTATTTTTGGCATGTAGCATATAAGTCTACAGTCTTGGGCCATCAAAATAAACTGAACTCCATTAAAATTTAAAATCCTCCATAATAGAACTGTAAACTTTGAATAACCTCTCCCTTAGCTCACAGAGTTGGAACATTCTTATTTTAAATTACTTAATCTAAATGAAAATGTATATATAAATGGATCCTTAAAATTTGTCATTACTTTTCTTTCAAGTTATTTCTTTAACAAATTTAGAAAGAATGAAAGTTGGGTATATTTTCAGATGTTTGAATTAGGGATTACTGGGAATTAGGAATTATTAGTACATCAGATATACAATTGCAGAATTTTATGAGTTAGTTACTATGAATGAAAAGAAAGAACTTGAGAGTATTGTTTACAATGCTGCAATTATTTGTTTCATTTCAGAGCAATATTCAGATATAAGTTGACCTATAATATGAATATTGCTTATGAAATTCTTTCTACAATATGCATGTTTTCAATTATATAGTAACTTAATGTTTATTAAAACATTTCATAATAAACCCTATAAGCTACTTGTTGCACTGTTATGGAATATAATAGATTAAGCAGATTAGAGTGAAAATGAATCAAGACAAAAATATGTAAGAAAATAAAATATTCTTGTTTTCTTCATATCATCTATAACTATTCAAAAATATTGGGAGTGTTTTAGTGGATATTATTTCCTATAGAATTATCAAGAAAAAGTTATAATATGGCAAAGTTCATAGTTATTTATTTCAGTATATCAATAACATTTGATAGTATTTCTAAGATTTGTGTCATTCTAAATTATTTCATTATGTTTTTCTTAAAAACTTTTCGCTGTTACCCTAATGTAGTTCTGCTTACTCATCTTATCATTTGTAAACTTGGTTCTGCTCTTTTGCTATTCATATCATGGATAAAGAGATTTGGTTTTCCTAATAGTTTGCTTCTTTTATGTTTGTACCATCAGCCTTCTTTGAATTTTTCATATAATTTAAATTTCTCCTTTCAAACATGACCTTAAAGAACATTGTTTATTTATGCTTTAAAATATTCCAACAGGACATAAACTAAATGAGAGAGTGTGCATTTCAAAATTTTAAGAGAAACAAATATTTAAAGTATGCAAAATCAGGGTATTTGATTAATAATCTGAAGGTCCTAAATCTTAAGGAGGTGCTGACTTAAATTTTAAAAAGAGTGGTGAAAATATCTTTATTTAAATACATGTACAAAACCATAGTAACAGTGTTTTATTGGTAGGAATAAAAACATAAAATATTGTAAGGAAACTATTATTCATGAAGACTCTAAAGAAAAAGAATCCTGTGTAAATGTGTACAAGTGAAATTTAAAATCTGATTTCCCCTTTAAAGCAAAGAGAAAGAGTAATCAGGTTAATAAGGAAATTGCCAAGATCCTTCTCATGACCAAAAAAAAAAAAAAAAGAAGTCACTATAAACATTAAGAATTTGACATGTCTCTACAAATGTAAATTTAGATATTTGAGAATATGTTTTCAGATCTTTGTAAAGGGCATGATTAAGAAAATTGTTTATCCTCTGAATTTATTCAATGATTTTGAGAACTTTTCATGTTGAATTCAGAAATACAAAAAGCTTACAAAAGTTACTTTTTTACATTACTGCTTCATTCTTCTGTTTCCATCTTCATAACTTTATATGCTTATTTTCATTATAAAAAGTTTTGTCACACTAAATGTATTTGAATTTAAAAGCACAATCTTAAAGATCTCTTGTCAATAGTTAAACACTCTTGTGTAAGGAGTTTTAAAAATATATATTAAGCCATACTTTCATGTAGAGTCGTTGTAAATTTGTTTTACAAAGCTAAGTGGATTTCTGTTACTGTCATTACTATATGTTTTCCTTATATTTTTATTTCTAGATAATTGCTTCCTTTTCAGTTCTTTTTGGGGGTCATAATCACTATTTACTGTATTAATTTATTATTCAACTACAATATTTTAAATTCTAATAGTGTAGCAACTTGGACTATAAAACAACACATTTTCTTAACTAACAATGAAGTTTTTAGCTAGTGTTCTGATAAAGGTTATGTAAAACATTCTTTAAAGAAAAAGTTTCACGAGTCAAATGTTAAAATATTGTTTCCTGGGAAAAATTGATTTGTTTCATTTGCATTTCTTTCACTTTCAAAATAATTTCATACACACATATGATTAAAATGTCTATTCCATGAAAATTAGTTATTAGAAAATTAGTTAATTACATAGTAAATATGCAAATATTAAATTATTGATATCATCTGACATGGACAATATAAAATAAATAGATGTAAAGATCAAGAAAAATTTAAAAATTATAATCAACAGCTACATGAGAACAGATGTAAAAAGGATTTAAGTTTAGATATTTGAAACTTGTTAAGTATAAAAATGATTGAGGAAATACATGTTAGATGTACACAAATTTCTATTGAAATGTGCACAGTGAGCTCATTTATCCATTATTACATCCATTATTGTTTCACAAAACTTAGGGGAAACAATTTATTACTGTAAAATTTTGAGATCTTATGTCTTTCTGAAAGGACTTCATTACAATATATTAGCATTCACAAATCTTATACTTTTCTTGATGAAGTACATTGTTATTTTTTATGTTGTTATCTATATGAATTCATATATACATATGATTTTATCAAATTTATCCCAAGTAGTGATGAGAGGCTATTTGACTCAAATTTTTACCTAATGACTCACAAAAAATAATGAACAGAGAGTAATATAAAAAAATCAGCATGACCAAGCAGAACTGAGGTAGTTTCCCCATTGTTCTGTTAACCTAACTTCTTATTGATAGTCACTTTCACATATTACCATTGGATTGGCAAAATAGGCATAAACACTTATAATCCACAAACCACTCTATGTTCTTGAAGGTACTTTAAAAGTATAAAATGTATTCTACTATTACCATATGTATCCTATCTATCAGATAATTTAACCTAAAACCACCATAGTGTGGCATGAGAAAAATTAATTGACCATTAAAATTTACTTAAAGAAAATCTGTACACTAATAAAATACTGAAGTCAAATGAGTAAAAAGGAATGATGAAAATGATGTCTAGAAGTGGTTATTAAAGTTATGCTTATTCTGGCCCATCATTGAAATTTTCTTTAAGCATATTTTTAAAAAACTTTGGATCAACTACTGGCTCATCCCTAAATTACTCATAATTGAAGAAATGAATTTGTATGTGAACGATGCTTATATTTTTTTCTTTTAAGAAAAAGAAGATATCATGTACTACAAGACAACTGTAATTTGGCAAATCATTTTAGCTTTGTCCTAGCAGGAATTCCATATGCTTGAATACTGCTGGCAAATTTTCTTCAGTAATTGGAAACCAATAAACTTTCTTTTAAATGATTTGCCTCTCATCTCAATACATAAAATAAAAAAATAGTAGGAAAATATTTGTTTTATACAACAGATATTTAAATTATCTTTCATTGCCAATTGTCTCGATTCTTGCAGATTTTAGCCAGTTGAGTAAATTTAAATTTCTAATATCAAAAGTAAGCTTGCAGGAGAAAAAAAGTATGGCTTCTCCCCCTTTCAAAAATTCAAACTTAATTCTCTGATTAAAGTTGGCTTTTATGATAAGATAGGGACTGCAGATGGTTAATAAACATGCCATATTAACCCACAAATTAACTTACTTGAATGTAAGTATTGCATCTGATTTCACCAACATATACATGCCCATCATATTTTTTTTTCTGGTTTATTCTGCAGAAGCTGTAGAATTTTGTGCTTAGGTTATATGTCTAGGCAGGTTGATTTCTTTTGCAAAGTTCACTTGGGTCAAAAAAATGAACATATTTCGTATATTGAAAACAGTAGAAAAGAAAGGCGAGAATGATGAAAAGAACAACTAATCATATAGTATATACATCAATACAATATATTCTAAATCTCAATCAGTTGTTTATTGGTTGGCAAACAAGTTTCACTTTTACAACAAATATTAGTAATGAGGTCATAACTTTGAGACCATACAAAATGGATCATAAATTTAAAAAAATTATATGTACTGCTAATTTACCTCTTGTATTCCTACATTACTTAAAATCCTGTCAAATAAATAATTTTTTTTCTCTTAACAGAAGGGATTTGATTTAAAAATAAAACTCACTTCAAAATAACTTTACCTTTCCATTTTGACTACAAGGGAGTGAATTTCCTTTTAAAATTGATAGTTTAGGTGCCACTTGGAGGTGAGACTGAGCAGCCGGCACTTTAACGCCTATGGGATACCATTTTTTCACATGCAGAAGCCCTGCTAGTCCTATGGACACCTTTTGACTTCTAGAATCATAGCTACTGTCCTAGTGATGAACTGCTTGCCAAATTTGATTTGCATTACAACAAAAGTGAGCTGTAAACATAAACATTCATCCTGCTCTAATTTGCAAGGAGAAAAAATGCTCTTTGAGATATTCTGGCTGGATAAAGATATAGAGTGCGGGAAGTCTATATTTATTTATTTTTTTTTGTAAAAAATAATTTTGTTTGCGTTACTAGAAAATGATTCTTATAAAGTGATAGTTTCATTTATTTATTTATTTGCAAAGTTAAATAAAAAAAGAAACAAGGGGAAAATGAGGAAAATGAACCTAAGAAGAAAGGAAAGAAACGTTGCTCTCTTACTGGTAGACAAACTTGCAAGACCAGCACAAAAGAAAAAGAATTCTTTTTTTTTTTTCCACTACATTAACAGGACTCAAATTCTGGAGGAACAGAAAGCAGACTATATGTGCAATGCTAGTATCTGTACATTACATAGAAATTGTTCAAATTTTTCTCTGCCATTAGTTTTGTCATCAGTTAATACAGCAAATCATTAAATATGCATTTAGCATATAATTCTAGAATTCCCCTCCATTTCATTATTAATTTTGTTGTTTTTAAAATTTGTTTTTTTTTTCTTTATTCCACAGCTATTCTCACTGTGGTAAATTCAGGTTGTGACTAAAACCCACAATGTGATAGTTTTGCTTCACTCTTATGTTTGTTTGTGCAGCACTCCGATCTAGATGCAGCAGTGTTACTAATTTCAAACAACTCTTTTGGCCTTTTCAAAATCAGGTCCATGTCATGATAGCAACAGAGCATCAGAGATGTTAGAACAAACACAACATAATGCAACAAGGCCACAATGAGTGCCATTTTCTTCATATCTCGTTCATTAACATAATGAAGTCTCCATCTGAGTGGGGCAAGGACAGGAATGCTAAGGGCATAGAGGAATTTCAGCAGTTATGTCTCTCCTTTTGGGCTCACCTAAAAATTCAAGTTTAAAAAAAAAAGAGAGAGAAAAGGAAAGAAAGTCTGAGAGTTTGTCTTTCAAGAAATAAGCATAAAGATTTAGGAGTACACACATGATGACCACTGCTTATATCAGCTCTGAATAGTCAACCTGGTGTGAGCGGTCTTGTTGATTTGACTTGGTGTCATATTCTATAGACTAGTGACCAAATGAGCAGGTCCCTTTGAACTTCCCTCCGGAGGGGTCCCATCTTTGTTTGGAGGAACTATAAATCCATCACTGCTCCCGCGACCTAGCTGGTAGTAGATGTGCAGCTGATGGACGTGGTTTCTGGAGCCTAGGTTTGGCATGCTTTTGTAGTAAACATCTTCGGCATCACCACATTTGGCCGGCGGGGGTTCGGTCTGAGTGCTGGTTGTAACGCTTTCTGTGCCGGGCACACCAGCCAGTGCTGGCATGCTGGTATAAAGAGAGTCCCGGTGGGGTGACTGGAGATCTTCTGTGTGCTCGTTAGTTAGCAAAGGGAAAAAACTCTCGCTATGATCTTGGGGGATCCGCCTTCTGGTATAATGGTGTGGCTGGTGGTTATCTGTAGAGTAAACTCTTGGTGGCAGCAAAGGAGCATCGGATTCCTCATGAATGAGTTCCAGACCCAAACTCTCCTCATGATTAAAGGAGGTGGCGTCATCCAGGACAATGGCATCATCTTCACTCCCACTACCAAGGTTGTTCACCAGCTTATTCATCAGATTCCTATTCTGCTCGCTGGAGCGCTCATGGTTGTTCAGGTAAGAAGGGATATAGTTGGAAGTGAGTTCCTTCAGAATCTTTTTCTCTAGGGCGGTCTCATTGTGGTTATAGCCACGGTCTATGATTTGCACACAGTTGCTCAGGTATTCACCACTGGCAATGCTGTAACTATTGCCATGGTTACCATTCAGTGGTAGAGTATCCATGACACTTGTATCCCTGGCATTGTTCAGAAGCCCCTCTGAAAAAGATTACAAAACACTATGACATTTATATCCAATGTGCCACAGGACACACACACTAACACAAAAGCAAAAACATTTAACTATGAAATATAAATCGCTAATACTTTCAATTATGTATAAAGTGCTTAGAGACAAAAATGCTACTAAGTATGTTCATTTATAGGTGAGTGATTAATAGAAAATTTTTAAATGAACAAAAGTATTTTAGGTAAAACTTTAAGAGAATTTTAAGAACTATAAATTTGCAAATTCCACATACCCACTGCCTGACATTATTTGGAACCTAAAAAATTATGCAAATTTTTGGCATACTCATTCATGGCTTTCAATTTACACACATCATAGTCAATCCAATAATTCATTACCTTTAGTTTTTTTTAATGGTCTTAACATCGAAGTAGATATATTAACATAATTCTATTGTGGTCCTTTTTTTACACTGGTCAAATGGAAACAAGTTAGGTAGTTTCTTGTTAATTTTATAAATCATTTTGTAAGATCACAAATTATCTTTACATACAAGCCACAAAAGGATTATGTTAAATTTGTGAGAATGATATACTCATGAAATAATGTTTAGTCAAATAAATGGCACACCAAAATAGTTTGCACATAGGACATTTCTAAACAGAAATATTTGGACTTGCAGTAATTTTCCTGTTTTAAGTACTTTTGTCACTATTTCATATTGTCTTTGCGATTGTTTAGGATGATTAAATAAAACTATTAAAAGAGTATGTAAAAATAGGAATCTGATTCCTAAATATAGTATCAGCATAAAGATTTCATTTCATAGTGAGTGGTGACTTTGTGTGCATATTAAACTTTTGGTTTAAAATAAATTAAACAGATTGGGGAAAAAACAGCTGCAGTGAAATAAATTCGACTACATGCTTGAAGATTTTGCGTTTTCTCGAATAAACAGAAATCCATGATCTAAAACATGATAGTTTCATAAATCACTTCAAATGAAACCACAAAATTTAAAAAACAAACATTTAAACAATGCTCATAAGAAAGGATATTTTTACAGAACAATTAAAAAATTTTATTAAATTTCTCAATACATTGCTAACTTGTGAAAATACAGCATTCATTCTATATCTGTGATGCAGTCATATCTATTAAAATTGAACTCGTTCATAGTTGATTTGTATTCCGTCCAAATATACCACTTTTCGTTTGGATTTCTGCTCCTTACTCTGTTTAAGTAACACAGTTTTCTAAGACAGTAATACATATGATGCATTAAAAAGTAGCCATCACAGACATAGGGTGAAGCAATTTATTTTCATGTTCTAAAATATCTTTTAGACAATTCACAATGTTCAGAAAAAAAGTAAATGTCTTTTAAAGGGCCATATGTGATGGATGATTGTTGCTGAAGAGGTGCTATGATATGCTTGATGGTTGTAGTAATGTGACTGATGCATTGAAACACGTGTTTAATATTTTTGTTGTCAATGCATTAGGTTCAGGTTGAAAACAGCCATTATAAAATAAAGTGGATATGCTGCATGTGGCATATATTTGTATAACAGAATGCACTGATACAAATTAAATGTTTATGAATTACTTAGCAAAAATAAATGCTTAATTTAAAAACAATTTAACTCACACAAACATTACATGAGACTTAACAACTATGTTGATTATGCGACACAATAAAAGAATCAGACAACAGAAGCGTCTAATCTCTATTAACATATATTTATAAGTCTATTTAAAGCTCTTAGGTTTTAAATTGTGAGATGAACTGTTTTTAATAACTACATCATCTATATGTGATGCAATAAAAGTGAACTAAAAAAAATTACATTTGATATGCAATGTTTAGCTTTACTCCCATACTTGTCTCTCTGTAGGGCTCTAAACGACAGCATGAAGAAAAGGAAAGAAAAAACAACAAGTAAGCTTACAGCGACAGTAGAAGAAACATGAGTAAAAAGCAAATTGATGATATGCAGAAAAAAGAGTCAAAGGAAATAATTTCCACTGCCCCCAAATTCATGAGTCTGTGTTACATGATTTCTCATAATTAAAAATACTGAATGTTAGTCAGAAAATAAGAAACCCCTTAACACATGCTAATAAGTCCATCATAAGCATTTCTATAAGTTTATGATTTTCTAACATATACACATTCAGTTTACAATTAAGATTGTCACACAAAGGACAGTAAATATTTGAAGTTAAGCCGCGACTTCGTACACATCTAAATTTCAATATTTTATGTATGTTTGTTGTAAGATCACTGCTTCTATCAAAGGCTTTTAACTTTAGGAATTTTCACTATTATTATTAAGTAAAATCTTTACACACAAAAAAAACCATCATAAAAGGTTTTCATGATTTTGCTTTTCTCAGTATACATCCTCTCTTTCCACAGATAACAGTTATTTTTCCTCATTAATTCTATTCAGCTTGCTTCTTATGTTATGAATAATGTTAATAAGATTAAGATCATTTTAAGAAAATCTAACTTGTGATTTATTCAATGTTGTAGATATGTGTGTGCATAATTTACGTATTTATTTGCATAGCAGCAAAATACCAACAATATTTAGAAGTGCAAAGAAGTTTTTTTTAGTGTTTAATATAGTTTTAGAATAAAAAGTATAAAATTAAGAGCCAAACCACTGTAGCAACAGATGGAAATAATTTGTAGGCTTATTATAGCTCCTTCCTTAATAAGAGAATTTTAGGACTAGAAAGCACATTATTGAAATTTTATTGGTGCTTTAAAATGAAACTTTCATTGCATTATGACTTTATCTCTATATTATTTTATTGATAAAATTCTATTATTAAAATGACCTAAAATAAATTTTCCAATATTGACGAGAAGATAACCCAAAATTGTACATATGAAATTTTAAATCTTTTGAAGACACAATTTGAATTCAACATAATAAATAAATATTATTCAGATTTAACACCAACTCTGTGTGCTACAGCCATACTGAATAGGTGTGATACCAAAAATTCATATGAAAGAGGTGTAAGAAAAATGGAGACTTTAAATCTTTCTTTGCTAGGAGAGCATTAGTGTAATAGAGAAGCCAGAGAACATAACCAAGTGGTAGTTTAAAATAAACCACTCCAGTACATACCGAGCCACCTAAATTTCATGTAAGATTTCACCTTTTCTGTTAGTATATAAGTGCATTCATCTGAAAGCATAAGATTAGTAGCAAAATGACAATCACCAAAATTTACTTTTGGTCATTGGAAAAAAGAATTATCTTTAACTACTACTATAGTTTCTTTACATTAAAACTATAAATAGGCATAAACAAACTGAACAATTCTATTTCTGACTAAAAAACATGAATACAAGTATTTACATTTGTTTTTAAGAAAACATAAAATTTATTTATCAGCATAAATAGCAAATAACATTTGGAAGAACCTTGTGTATTTATTGATATTAGTAAAATTCTTTATATAAAATTTCAGTAAAATATTTATATAAATAAATTTTATTTCTACATGGTATTATTTTAAATTTTACATCATGAGAATTTCAGTTAAATAATGATTTTGGAAGTGTTCCATTCATAAAATATATACTAATTTTAGAGTCCAATAAAAATATAAAGCTTGATGTTGAATTAGAAGAAACATAGATTAACAATTGCTAGTTGTTCATTATACAAGACACCAATAATTGTAGTTGAATGATTTTTTTTAATTTAAAGTGAAATCTACATTTATTACTGGTTTTAAAAGAATTTCCATCAACTTTGTGCCAAATGTGAAATAATGAAAAATAGATTAAATTCACGGATACTGTATAATTTCTTATTTAATGAATTAGTTCCAATTTACAAATATTTTAGAACACAAATTTATAATGACACAATTATTTCTCACATAGATTGATGAAATAAGGCTTTCTACTTGTGCAAAATTGTTTTGCCAAACTACATTTGGTGCATTAAGTAATATGTACTACATAATATGCTACAATGAAATAGATACATTGACAAATTAGAGAAAATTTAGAAGGGGGGTAACCATTAAAAACACCAAACCCATCTTCTGCGGATGGTACTGAAATTTTCTTACTAGGAGAATGGAGGAGTAAGACAATAGGCAAACTTCTTTCAAGTATCACATAACTAAAAAAAAAAAAAAAAAGAGCATACACCTACTTTTTTATTTGCCCTGGGACAAACTTACTTGGTATAAAGAAATAGTATATGTAATGAAGCATTTTAGTTGTTAGATATATAAAATCCTGAGATGAGAAATACAACATTAGGAAAAATAAAATAAGATAGCAGTATATAGCCCGGAAAATAAAATAAGATAGCAGTATATAGCGGTGTTTGCCTTGCAAGCAGCCGTTCCAGGACCAGACGTGGTTGGTTTGCATCCCAGTGTCCCGTATGGTCCCCCGTGCCTGCCAGTAGCTATTTCTGAGCAGACAGCCAGGAGTATTCCCTGAGCACCACCGGGTTTGGCCCAAAAAGAAAAAAAAAAAAAGATAGCATATCTCTATATGACAGTGGGCATTCATTTTGTTCATAAAAGATACAATTCTTAGATTTGGTATGAATTACAAATGCCTTAAAATTTAAAAATATAGAAGTTTAGATTTTTACCTTGTCTTCCTAACGTCACTTTTGAATCACTGGCTCTGATATTTTTTAAAACAATTTAAATATATTTTTGCTATCTTGCAGAATGTCATTTGAGAAGCCTGATGATTTTGGGTACCCAATGGCCATGTTGGAATAAACATCTGCTAACTAGAATGGACATTCATGCCAAGATTTAGACACTCATGCCACCAGTCATTTACCTCTTACTGAGAAAGAAAAAAAATCCACAATACCCATGTAGCATAATGAATGTTTTATGCAAAACTACTTACTTAGAAAATGTTAGAAATTGTAAATCTATCCATCTACCTTGAAGTATCCATGAAAGTCTCTTTATTATCTTAAATTTTCCTTCAAATACAATTTTACATAACTGAATCATTTTCTGGAAAATTTCTCTCATAAAAATTTTCATTAAATAAGTTTTGTGTGGCCTTGTTATGTATAATAAAAACACTTAAAAATGATTGTGACCCTAATAAATATTTTTGCTCTTCGAAAAGAGGAAGTCACAGCCAATGCTTTTAAGTAGTTTAAAAGAAATCTGTGCTTAACTTATTTATTATAAAATTTATTTTGCATCATATATAGCTGGAGGTTGTACATAGAAACCATACTCAAACACCAGTTTTAAACATGTAGCCACAATAGAAAATACATGTTTTATTTGTGACCCTCCTGAGGTAGCTTATACAGACAATAGTAAGCTAAGATAGAACAAGACATGTCACTGCTCAGTTCAATCCTCTTTCCTCCCAGGCTGACTTCAGTGTAATTTTCCCTGGAGTCGGTTTAAAAGTTTTCATCAGTACTGATGTTTTGTACTCAGAGTGTAGCTTCATGGTTCAAAATAGTTATTTTATTCACCTGCAACACCGTTTATAGAATTCAGTGTTCCTTATTCATACTTACCTTACAAAAGGAACTTATTTCACAAAATAAATATACAGATACGATTTTAGAAGTCAACAAGAAAAGCACTGACAATGCACAATACATTTTATAACATTACAGAGAAACATACACAGATTGATGAATCAAACAGTAGTTTATCAGGACTCCATTTCTAAGAAACCTAAGGAAAATGGAAAATAGAAAGCACCAAGAAGGTGGGAGGTAAAAGGAGTCTGTGTGTCTGCTTCCAATAGAAAGAAAAGGCAGGAGAAGGAAAGAAAAATAGAATGCGGCCATAAAAGCTACATAAAATGGGACTCTCACTTGAAAAAATTAAGATAAACTTCAGCACACCTTGTGCGTTGTACATGCTGACAGAAGGGTTGTTACAGACCGCCGGTTCCCCAAGCAATGTATTATAGGGATTGTTAGTACCATGCGGACGAAGCAGAGCATTGCTTATAAGATGATTAGCCATGGCTCCTGGAGCAGCCCCATAGAAAGACAAGAAAAAAAAAAGGTCAATCAGGCAAATGTGTTTGAAAAAAAGAAAGGAAACATTTAGAATGACAACAGTTGATAAAGTCCTGATTACAGGCAGGCAACTAATTAGACTCAAAAATATATGCTGCTAAAGCACACATTTTCAACAATGCACATATCCGAGTCAATGGAAAAGAAAGAAAATGATCTACAATGCCCATTAAGCCACTTTAAGGGTGCTCTCTTCCCCAAGTGTAAGCAAGTATATATTACATGCTTGCTAAAAATAAATTTCTTTTCTTTAAAAAAGCAAAATATAATTTCCATACAAACATAAAACACAAAAATCTAAAAATGTTTAAAGCATAGAAAGAAAAGCTAAAATTAAACACAAAGGCACCCCCAATTGCACAAATCATTGCGTTGTTTGAATGAAAGTATAAAAGGAGAGACAACATTTATGATAAAACACTCATTTGGAGAGCAGTTGTTGACACATCAGGAAGATTTAGCATAGCTTAGGATTCCGGAAAGGGGAATTCTTTACATTGAAGTCATATAAATATAATCATTTATTAGTACATAATAGTGAGAATACTAATTAAGTGAATTTACAAATATGAAAATATTAATATATTTTTTAAATATTTCAAATTAAACATCAACTTTATAATAGACAACAGTATATGTAATTCCATTTTCCAAGTGGTTCTTTTGGGTTTTGTCATATCATCACAGTAAAGTTAAATTCTTTCATCTCTTTGTGAACAGATGTACTAAATTTCTCACATACTAGAACTATTAGCTGTAACCTCTCATCCTTTAAACTCATTTTCTAGAAAGAAAAATTAGAGAAAATTTTATTAAGTATAATTAAGCTATGTAGGAATGTATGGGCAGAATGTGTATTTGTGTTCAACAAAAAAAAGCTGAGAAAAGAAATAAACAAATTAAATGAACGTAGTCAGAAGCACAAGTATGTTCTTTGAAAAAATACATATTTGTAGTTAAAACTTAATTTATAGACAGGAGACAAAGTTTGCAAATAAACTTACAAATGTTTGCAGCCAAATAAAAGCCTACTATTCAAATTATAGAATTTCCATAATTCAGTGACAATTGTAAAAATAACAATGAACCCCTAAAACTATACAACTATAGAAAATGAACACAGCTAAGAACAGGCATTGCATGGTACTGGAAAAAAGGCAGCAAACAGTTATGTAAAGATACACTATAAGCTATTCAGAAAATACAGATTAAGACTACAGTGAGATATTCCCCTACTACTAAAAGAACAATAGTAATAATTTTAAATGCTGGGAAGGATGCAGAGCAACTAGATCACTAATAGTTTATAGGTGGGGTATCATGGAGAACAACAATACTAGTAAACAGTACTAACTATTTCTGATACAACTGACACCCCGATTACTATGCCACCCAGCAATTATATGTTGGACACTGATCCCTGAATATTAGAGATCTATATTTATATAGAAAATATACACATGAAAGTTCATGGTAGTATAGCATGGGGAACTTCAATTGGAGAATGATTAAAAAAATTCTGCATTCCAGTTCCATTATGAAATACTTCCAAGCAATAAAAACATACAATTAATTCTTCATGTGGCAACGTGGATATTTCTCTAGAATTATATAAAATAAAAATTTTAATTCAATAGGTTCTATCTTTTATGATTATATACATATAAAGTTATATATAATCATATGGTATAAACTGATCATGACCTACAAAGTCATACAGCATATTGTATATGTGCTCCTACAATGATATACAAAAAATGATTCATGCTTAAGAATAAAGAAGAAATTAGGTTGGAATGAAATAAGCATATATGGAAGATTAAATATTTTGTTTTTATCATTTATGAAATAACAAAAAGATTGTTGAAATTCAAATGATACAACCAGAATTGCCTCCTTGACAAACAAATCTCCCAGTACTATGGTATTATCAGTGTTAGTGAATGTGCTTTGGATACATAGCTATAGCACTCTCCCAAAGGGCAGGCACAATTGAGGCTATTGGTACAGTTTATCGCATAACTTCATGCACACTATTTGCACTAAGTTGTATCACTTTGAAGTTCAGTTAGTTTGAGAAATGGAAATCTTGTAGTTTAAGTAAAAGCTCTGTAACAGGAAGTAAGGAATAGAATATGTAGTTTGATGACTGCTTTGTAAAGATGACTGTTTTGTAAAGAGTATAAAATTATAGATATGTTCTATGGGTTTGATAGCTTGAAAGAGTGTATGATATATCTGAGTAACCAAAAATTACCCTCACTTATTCAACCAATGCTAAAAAGTCAATCCTTTTTCAAGCTTTTCATAGAACCTTGAAAAAGGATTTGATCTTACTTCAAAAGATCATTCTATCTCTATCACAAACAAGTAGAGTTTTCCTTTAAGAAATTATCACGTGGTATCTGCAGCCTCCATTCACATCTAGGCATTTCAATGATTCTTTTGAAAAATAACACTGACTGTGCTGAAAGGACCAACTTGTTGCCAAAGCTGAGATCTTTTACATAAAAGCTTGCACAGATATCCAGTTTTTCTTTTATGTGCAAAAATACTTTTTGTCTTTTCTGAATAGCTACACTGTAATTCACTTATCTTTGTAGAACTCTGTTCTGGCTTGCTTGGAACTGTTTTCCCAATTTTCTCAGGTCATTTGGTTTCTGAACCTTTTATGAAGGTTTCTATCTATCTCTTCCTCTTTCTCCAACTAACTTCTCATCTGCAAATTTCCTTTCTGATAGCTATGAAATTGCTAAAGTCTTCCAAGATCTGTGTTTGCAGACCATCTGTCATGTTTTTTCAGCTGAAAAGTCAAACTTTACTGATTAGCCTGTCTGAGGCTACAAATAAATTGATGTTAGAGTGGAAAATAAAATTGCATCACATACCTTCCACATATGTAATATTGTAACTATCTTCCAGGCACAACCCCTTCCCCCCCCCCCAAAAAAAAAAAAACAGGGAACATGTAGGATACCAAACTCACCACACTTATCTCTGCCTAGTATACAGAACATTTCAGGGTGAGGAGGTGTAAAGAATACCTAAGTGATAAATTGGGGGATAGAATAATTCTTTGCATTTAATAAATATTTGCATAGTGGAAAAAATGGAAAATTTATATATAAGATTTATTTTATCTTGAAAACATGAAACTGAGACTGGGGACATATTTCAAAGGGCTGGAATGCATGACTGGGTGTGCAGAAGAAGACCTGGATAATTCATATGACTGACTTCATGATTTCCCTTGCAGAACTGGAAGCTGAGTAGCTAGAAAGGCTGCAGCAATGCTCTTAGCACTGCAACCTCTCTTGCTCACCTCTCTTTTCCTCTATCTGAAATAGAATCCATTTGATCGAGTATGAGTGATTTTATAAATAGAATAATGGTTCCAAACTGCCTTGATTCCTCAACTTACTTCCTTATATCAAAATTTAAAAATTGGCACCAGAGCGATAGCACAGTGAGTAGGGCAATTGCCTAGCATGCAGCTTACCCAGATTTGATCCTTGACATCCCAGGGACTGCCAGGGGTAATTTCTGAGGGCAAAGTGAGGGGTAGCCTCTATTTCGACCATGTGTGACTCAACAACCAAAACAAATTAAAAAAAAATACAACACTCATAGAATCATTGGGAAATACAAAATGCTACCCAATTACAGACTGAAAGAATCAATGAGTATAAATGCACCACCTTTCAAGACTCAAAGAGTTTAAACAGCTTCAAGCAAGTCATATTTGTTCTTGGGAACTGAGATTACAAGTGCTTAACTTGGTTTTATTTCCATTACCATATGGGTTCCCAAGCATTTCCAGGGTGGCCCAAGAGGCCCTGAGCACTGAAAGATAACCTGTGACTAGTCCCATCGACAGTGAGTTAAACCACAGGATTGGCCTGGTTGTAGAGTGTTCCCGGGAGTATCTTCTCAACTCTGCTTGGTATGTGTTCCTTCTGAAAACATACTGTTGCTGTTTCTTAATTAGAACATTAATTATTTAATAATGTATTGAAAAGGAATTATCATTGAATTTCAATGTAAGTGAATTAGAAAATGAAGCTCTCAACAGAATGTCAACCATGAACAGTATTTCTGATGAAAGCATGATAAAGCAAACAGGATTTTTTTAAATGAAAAAAGAAAGATTTTAATGAAAAACTTATTTTTTCAATAATTACTGAATAACCAGTCCTTAAATATGGTTAAGAAAAGATGAAGTATACACTTAGAATTTATTTTATTATTTTGTATATGAAAATTAAGGATGAGTGAATTTTGAAAGAAATAATGAGTACACATTAAAATGTTAAGTTTTATTACAAGCTATTATATTTCTTTCTTTATGAAGATAAAAGAGGTATTTTGACATTGGAATACCCTGAATGACAGCACTGTCTGGATATTTCACTGGGATACACGTAATTGAGGACTGAATCTACGGCAGATCAGCATGCTTTGAAATTGTGAAGTAAAGAACAGATGTGAAAAAAATGACAGTTGGATTCCACTTGAATCTGTCTTATATCATTCAGAAATATAATTCAAACGACATTTCTTCTTGACAAGCAGGTTCACAAAAGTATACTGGAAAGCTCTTAAAATAACTTGAATTGTCACACTATTCTGCTGCTTACATATTTAAAAAATTACTTACATTCCTATTTGATAAGATTGGATGGATAAAGTTTTATAATTCAAGACCTAGTGATTTAATAAGAACACATTAAATCTGTGTTTAATACAGCCGTTATTTAATAGTCACATACAAATATGCCTCCATTTTTAAACATTTACTAAGTAAAACAATTGATAGTAAATGTTGCTTACATCCACCCTCTGTTTGAAAACAGCTTTAATTGGGTGGTTCTTTTCTCCTTAATATACACATCCATCATTGCATTTCTAGTCTCTTTTTCTGATCTGATATATTTGTATTTTATGTAGTTAAACTAGTATAAATAGAAACAAGACTCAGGGTACGGTGTTTGCCTTGCACGCATAGCAACCACAATTTGATCTCTAGGACCATCATTGGTTCTCTGAATACTGCAAGTGTCATGCTAGAACTCAGTCAAGACACACCATGAACACTCTCCAAATAAAATATAATTGAAAGCAGATATGTTTCTTTCTTTAGTGATTGAAATATCATATAAAGGAGTCAGGAGACAATAGGCCGATTAGGTGATATGAGTAGCTTCATGTATGTTTAAACCCCGGTATAATGTGGGGGTCTCTAAAATCACTAGTGGTGGTCTCTAGCACCAAAAGGCCTGTACAGCAAGGTATCCTTAAGAGCTAGCATTAAATGGCTGCCTGAATGGCTGAATAGCACTGTGAATGACCCAGATCCCTGAGTTCCACTTAACAGCCCCTAGACCATCCCTAATAATATAAATAAAAAACTAGAAAACAATGAATCAGTATATTTCATGTATACCAATATCACTTAAGTAATTGCAATATCATCTAAAAAAAAGTTCTAATCCAGACTGTAGAACTGGATAACATTTTAACTTATTGAGTTTAACATTCAGTAGTTTTTCTAAAATATTTAAATTAGAATTCTCAGATTTAGTCCTTTCCCTTATGCAAAAAAAAACAAACAAACAGAGAAATTGTGTTAGCAGCCTTCATATGCTGTTATTTAGAATGTTTACCTAGTTTACTTTCATATTCCTGTATCAATTTATGAAACATAAACAAAAAGTAAAATACAGGAGTTTTTCTGAATAATGAAATTGATTTAGTAGACAATACTTATTTTTAAGTACCTTGTTTTTTTTTTTTTTCTTTTCTAGGAAAAAATGGTGGTCAATTATCAATTATCAATCTATAGCAGGACAATGTAAACATGGTTTGGCTCAATAAAACCTTATTTTAAAAAAATTCAATAAAACCATGTCTAAATTGTTTATAATAAACAAAATTCATATGTTCTTAAAAAGTATGTTAAATAAATGTAAATAGTCAAGAAATCACAATTGTTCCATTACATTTTATAATTAATTTTTAATCTTTATTCAAACAATAAATGAGAAGTGTCAAATAAAAAATACTTTATTGAAAGTCAGAAGCTTTTTCATCACTTTCCTAAAGTCATAAATTGAAGCGCTGACATCTTGATTTATCACATTGCACACTTTTAATAGCCAACAAGTTCACTATTAAGTTTAAATCAACCTGCCTATTAAATTTCTTTCAAACAGCTTAGAGATACTTCAGCTTCTTTTAATAACTAATTCATTCACACAGAATCTATTAATACAAATTTCAATGACATGTTTTCTCCAGAGTACAGATTGAGTTATTGTTAGTTTTATAAAAGTGAAATATTCTGGATACAAAGGTGTTGCCTCTATTTTAATATAAAGTTGTTCAGAGCTTTAAAATTGAGAATCCTAAAAATTGCATGTTTTATTCTATTATTTTGTATTAATTTGTTTTATACATGTCTTCTTAATCACACACGAGTTTTCTATAAGTACTTCAAAGTCAATTTACTGAGTCATGTAATATACATATTTTCAATTTATTATATAGTGTTAAATGCTGTCAAATGTGTTTCTACCAACTCAAATGTACAAGATCAGTGTATACGTTAAAAATTACTTACTAGGACAGTATTAGAATTTTGAACAAGATATGATTGAACAAGATATGTTATCTTTATTACTCATAATCTGAATTTTTTGTTTGTTTTTGGGTCATACCCAGCAGCGCTCAGAAATTTCTCCTGGCAGGTATGGATGCCAGGATTCGAACCACCGTCCTTCTGCATGCAAGGCAAATGCCTTACCTCCCTGCTATCACTCCGGACCCCAGCATAATCTGAATTTTTTTGAATACCATCAAATGAGCCACGCTACTTCATAGTCCATGAACTCTTAAATTTTAGTTACTGATTGTTTTTAACATTTGATAAGTTTTATATATTTATTATAGACATAACCAGGCACTAAAATTTTCCTTGCTCATGTGTTGCTTATATTTTTAAATATCTTATGCTATACTTAAGAAGCTATACGTTTTGATAATTTGTGATTTCAAAATATATAAAGTAATTGTTTGAAAAAATACTCAATGAATTTATACTTCTGAGTAATAAATCATTAAAGTCACCACAAAAAAGTGCTCTGAAAATATGCACTTCTGTGTGCTTTAACTTGGATGTTTTCAGCACATAGCCATGTAGTCAAAATAAAAGAGATGAAGCTTAAAACTATAATTTCACGATACTGCTCATATAGTAATTACATGGGAGTAATTCCTGAATGCAGAGCCAGGAGTAAGTTATAGGCATTGCCAAAATAAAAACAAATTTAAAAAAATGAGCAAACAAGAATCCTAAGAGTTCAGTAAAGTTCAAACCAAAAACATGTCTAAGAATAGGTAAAACAGCAATAAATCACAGTTCTTTTGAGCTATTTAAAGGCAGTCAGCAAAATAATAATGCATTTTTATAAATCACATAACAAGTAACGCTCAATTTTTCCTAAATTAGATTACCTCTTTATAATATCTTAATGGCAGATGATTAAAGTGACCTTTATTTGTAAGTCATACAGGGATCTTAAATTTTACTAAATAAAGCAAACATCAGAATAAATGGGGGCGAGACAACTATTGAACAATTCTATTTACCAATTGTAAAGTAAGACTATATTTTATTAAAATTATATCTCCTGTATTGTTACTTTCTAATAAACTGCAAATTGCATGACCTCACATGATAAATTTTGAATTCAAAATATGGAATCTACACTTGAAAAAAATATGCCTGGTAAAAGTAAATATAAATTGTAATAGGGGATTATAAATAATGAGATTCCTGATAATGTTCTCTAGAGAAAGCTTACTTTGTTATATAATATTAGCTCTCTTCTATTTAGGTTTTCAATTTGATTTTATAAAGCACATATGTTTCTACTTTTCCATATCAAGATTAGCAGTCTTTCTTAATATGTGTAATTCTTTCAAATCTTTCCTAAGTCACTGATATTTTGAATATTTTTAAGTATGTATTAGGTAATTTATGTAACTTTTTGAGGCAACAACCCTGTTTCCTTATTAAAAACTATGAATTGAACCTATCATGAAAATTTTGGAATAACCTATTACATAGGGACTTTTAAATGGTATGTACACTATATGTTTCATCTATGGGGCCTTCATATGCTGTTCAAAAGAATTTACTTTAAAAGATACCACACAATTGTTGATAATAAAAAGTACTTATTTTTAACAAGTCACCTTTGATTCTTACATTGAGTCCCCTTCCATGTTTAATTTTTTGTGTATTTTAATCAAGTTTTATTCATTTTCAAAATAAAATAATAAACTGTAAGACAATTACCAACTGGCTTTGCTCACTTGTAGAATAAAGATACAAAGCAAAACTACTGGTAGAAAACAACAAAACTACTTCCTAAACAACTAGAGCAGGGGTCTCAAACTCGTGGCCTGCGGGCCATTTGTGGCCCTCCTTACAACATTTTGTGGCCCACGGCTGGACTTCAAATATCACAGAATTCGCCATTATTCGCTTACCGAATAATCGCAATAAAAATAGCATTAGTAAGGGAAAAAATCGCATTAAACATTTGCATACCCCGAGCAAATGTTTAATGCGATTTTTTGCGATTTTTTTCTTACTAATGCGATTTTTTATTGCGAATATCGGTAAGCCAATAATTGCAAATACTTTGCGCCTAGCGCAGACGTCATTCCCGCTGCTCCTGCCCGCTGTCCTTTTTTTTTTTTTTTTTTTTTTTTTTGTGAAATCCCTTGTGAGGCCCTGCCTCACCCCGACTTTGCCTCCTGCGGCCCCCAGGAAAATTGAGTTTGAGACCCCTGAACTAGAGGGAAATGGGGACTGGGAGGATTAACAGAGTGGTCGGTGTGAGTTTTTCTTTTATTTTTTAGGTGTGTGTGAGATCAAACTGTAACTTAAGAGAAGGTTATGCTCACTCCTACTTAAATACATATTAAATTAAGCTTTCTTCCTAAATCTACCTAGAGCATTATATGGAAAAGCAATATAATATACAGAGAAAAACATCAACTCTAAATAGTATTATGATCATAGGCTGGGGTACACAGTGTGGGACATGGGGTGCATTCTGGGAACATTAGTGGAGGACGGTCGACACTACTAGTGGGATTGGCTTTAATACACTGTGTGTCTGAAGCCAACTGTAAATAACTTTGTAAATTTTAATAAATATTAAAATATTATTTTGCAACCAAATATATATTTTTGGACAATAATATGTAGTATTTTAGTAACTTATATTTATAATTTTACAAATTGTATTAGTAATTGGCTAATCTATCCTTGCATATATTTTTAGTATTTAAGGCCTCCGCCAATCAATATCTTCAATTCACACTGAAGTATTGTATTTAGAATAAAATTAGGTGAAAGAAAATATTGTAAGAAAAGTGAAGTATTAATAGTATGCTATTTAAAATATGCCATTTAATCTTTTAAAAATGCAAAATATTAAAAACTGCTTTCCCCTTAATTTTCTTCAAACATCATGAAAAATTTATAACAAGAAAATCAATTTTATTTTCATAAGTAAGTTTTATAAGACAAAATTTATTTAGAACTTAGAGTTTACTTTTACTTGCCATATAAACTTGGATAAATGATCAGAAACTTAGTGTCTCTGTGAATATAAAGATTTTAAGTAATGAATAGTAAGCAGTGTAGATAATATATCCTATACACATTCAAATAAAAATCTCAAATTGATCAAGAACTCGGTTATATTTTATTCAAATGGAGAAAGGATTATAAGACTTATTTTAATTGCAGCTTTATATTGTGACATAAAACATTTTTTGTTTTAATTTATATCTTTATCAACATATGTGACGCAACACATATATATCAGAACTAAACTAAAATGTTTTATAACATTATATTAAGAATCGTTGGGGTATTTCCTGGTAGCTTTTTGTTTTATAATAAAGAGCTAAGAAAGAGTTCTTAGATTATGTTTGGCAATAAAATTAATCATAAAAATAAAAAAACCTGCTTAAAAATTTCTTTGTAAAAGAATGTATGACATCTATTATAATGACGATAAAACAATAATAAAAAATTTTATCTTTTACTATTGCATAACTGACTCTAAGAGGCTGGTTGCTTTGAAGGATCATATCAAAGATGAAAATTAAATATAAGCCAGACTCACTGTGTAAGCATTTTTTTTAACTTTGCCTTTTTTCATTTTCCATCCACTTTGTAGCAATAACTTTTCTCCCCATTGACAATAAGCCAATACTAACATAGCTAATTTTCTGTGTTAAATTCATTTTGAAAATTTTTCGATGTCCTTTAGTTAGTATTCAGAATATTAATTGCATTGCTTAATTATCTATACAGCATATCACATAAATAAGTGATTATATTTTCTATTGAAATTTTTCATAAATTATCTGAAAACAAAAGATCTTAATTTATTGTCATTAAAAATCACATTTGTATTGATTGTGTTTACAAAATAATACAGAAAACACTTTTGGCTTATTAAAATCCTATACCTAAAATGGTCAAAAAAAAGCTTAATGTATACATAATGATAAATTTAAAAGTTTCTGTCTGACACAGAGTACTTATTATTTGCAATTATATAATTAAAAGTTTTATACATAACAAAAGCAATTTATTTTTAGGGCAACTTTAATGTGTTTTCTGTGCACGTACAATTAGGTACATCATTAACTTACTTTTCAAATTTTACAAATAGATGTCAGACTGTATTAAACTCAGGTTAACATGCACAACTAGTAATTTAAAAATCCTTCAGAATAAAAAGTTTGGGGATAAATGGCATATTTTATGCAGATAAGTCAATGCTACTTAGTGGCATTACAGAAACTCAGTGAACGACTCTAAATGCTTCATCTCAATAGAGATAGTCCATAAAAATATTAATTGTAGCTAAATGACAGGTATTTCTCATTGGCATATTTCTTAAAAATAGGAAAAGCAAAAAGAATATTCTCAATAGAATATTAACAGGGTGGCAGGCAATTTATTGTGAAGTTTTTCTGCCTCAGTGATCACTCACCAGGGGAAGACAACACAGGTGTTGAGATGAATTTAAAATGATAATGAGTCACAGATCTTTGCTACACTGCATAGCTGGTTATTTAGCAGGACTCACTGAATCAAACAACTGTTCTAAGCTACTGAAGGATCGGTCCTCGAATAAAAGAGAAGACAGCATTTGCTTACGTTATTATCTAAATTTGGAAGAAAAAAATAGTTCACCTCTATTCCTTCAATGCTAACTAAAATAGGGTTACAAATCAAAAATGGAAGCAGCCAAGAGGCAGTTGTAATTTGCATTTAAGTTCTCATTTAGAAGAAGCAATTTTGTTTTATTAGTTCATTACTTTTTGTTGATCTCAAGGGTGGCAGTATCTTAAGTAAATGATCATTTCAGGTATTTGGCATTCAGGTAACTATCTTATTTTTCACATCTATTACTTACAAAATCAAAGGTAAGGAAACCTTTTGTAGTGGATAACAAAGTTTTCTATTTGATTAGTTGAGAGCAATGGTAAGGACCAGTTTTTATTCATTAGATAATATGAGGGGTCGGAGAGATAGCACAGCGGCTTTTGCCTTGCAAGCAGCCAACCCAGGACCTAAGGTGGTTGGTTCGAATTCCAGTGTCCCATATGGTCCCCTGTACCTGCCAGGAGCTATTTCTGAGCATATAGCCAGAGGTAACTCCTAAACACCGCCGGGTGAGGGCCCAAAATACCAAAAAAAAAAAAAAAAAAAAGAAATAAAAAAGAAAGAAAGAAAGAAAGAAAGAAAGAAATAAAGAAAGAAAGAAAGAAAGAAAGAAAGAAATAAAGAAATAAAGAAAGAGAGAGAGAGAGAGAGAGAGAGAGAGAGAGAGAGAGAGAAGAAAGAAAGAAAGAAAGAAAGAAAGAAAGAAAGAAAGAAAGAAAGAAAGAAAGAAAGAAAAGAAAGAAAGAAAGAAAGAAAGAAAGAAAGAAAGAAAGAAAGAAAGAAAGAAAGAAAGAAAGAAAATATGTGTGAACTTCAGAATATACCACTACTACTAAATATGTTTTAAGCACTTTTATAGGCAATTGATATAAATCACCTTGCTTAGTACTCTTAAGGGCCCTCTAAAATGGTTGCTATCATATCACTTTTTGTTTAGGGGAACCACACCTGGTGGTATTCAAGGGTTACTCCTAGCTCTGCACTCAGAATTGCTCCTGGCAGACCCTTAGATTCCAGGAATGGAACCCGGGTCCATACAGGGTCGGCCACTTGCAAGGCAAACACCCTTCCTCTGTGCCCAGCCTCCCCAGCCCCACTATCCTATCTCTATCATAGACACTGAGATATTAAGAAATTTACCAAAGAGGCCAGAGAGAGCACAGTGGTAGGGCATTTGCCTTGTACATGGCGATCCAGGATGGATCTTGATTCAATACCCGGAGTCCCATATAGTTCCTGAGCCAGGAGTGATTTCTGAGCACATAGCCAGAAGTAAATCCTGAGTGTCATCAGGTGTGGTCCAAAAAATTAAAAAAATATATTTTTTAAAAAGTTTACCAAAAACACTAGATTTAAATAAACTCCATTCTTAAATAGAAGTCAACTTTTTGCAAATGTGTTTCATTTTACCTTTATCCTCCTTTATCCTCTATACTACAGTGTTTTCCCCAAAATAAAACATCTTCCAAAAATAAGACCTATTTACAGGTTTCCTTCTGGGTGAAATATAGGCATCCCCTGAAAATAAGGCCCCACCAGCCTCTGTCTCAGAATGAAAATTAATTTATTATAAACTGCTTCTTTTCTTAGATGATGATGCATTGAAAATATAACAAATAGAAGTGGGAGGGACATTGAACACTAAAAAATTAAATGATGAACAGCCAATGGGTCAAAGAGGAAATAGAAGAAGAAATGAAAAAGATTCTTAGAAACAAATGATATAAAAACTGAGCTACCAAACATATGAGAAGCAGGGTTTGCAGAAAAAAATTAATAGTACAGGAGTTTCATTAGTAAGCAAGAAAGGACTCACCTAACTAGCTTTAATTGCATGCCTTAATCACGAATAAAGGGCCAAAAAGAGAAGCACAAGTAAGCAGAAAGAAGGAAACAATGAAACTTTAGAATGAAGCCAACTTAAAAAAAAATAGAACAAAATATCAATGACTTCAAGAACTGGTTCCTATTTAAAAAAAAAATAAGGGAACAATCAACAAGTCTCACAAAGAAAGAAAGAGAACCCTGTTAAATTAAATCAGAAATGAAAGAAGAGAATTTCCAACAAATAGCACAGACATTTAAATAATCACCAGGAATTACTTTGAAAATCTTTATGCCATGAAGAGAAGAACCTAGAAGTAATGAATGGATTTTAAGATTCTTATAGTATCCCATTGTGGAAACAATAGGAAACTGAGAGCCTGAAAAAGCCTATCACTGAAATGAAAAGAATAATTAAAATGTCTCCCCAACCTCAAGAAAGTTCTTCCAAATTTTTAAAGATGAGCTAATTCCAATCCTTTTCAGGATCACTGAGAAAATTAAAGAAATAGAAATCTTCCCAGTGTCTATGATGTAAACATTGACTTGGTACCAAATAGAGACAGAAATACAATAAATAAATAAATAAATAAATAAATAAATAAATAAATAAATAAATAAATAAATAAAAATAAATAAATAGGAAAACTAAAACCATATCTCTGGTGAATAAAAATATAAAGATCCTCAGCACAATATTAACAAACTGACATCAAAATTATATCATAAGATAGCACAACAGGACCAACTGTTTTCTCCTGGATTTGCAATAGTTTTACTATATGCAAGTTAATCAGAGTACTTGATATATATAATGAAATATAATATATATAAAATAATATTATATAAAATATATCATATAATATATAATGAAAAAATCCTCTGATGATATCATTTGGTAAAGAGAAAGCATTTAATAAGATCCAACATACATTCATAATAAAATAATTACACAAATGAGACTAGAAGGTAATTTTCTAACAGACACTAAGTTTGTTTACCACAAGACCACAGCAAACATTTACTCAATAAGAGAAAAACTGAAATCCTTTTAAAAAATCAAGCACAAGACAAGATTGCCCACTCTCAATACTACTACTCAATATAATATTGGACATCCCTGCCTGAGCAATTAAACACGAAAGAAATATGAAGGGCATCAAGATAGGAAAAGAAGTCAGACTATCACTATTTGCAGATGACTTGATACTACTAATACTACATTGAGAAAACCTGAAATACTACAAAAAAAATATTTCAGAAAGAAACATCTTGTTTAGTAAATTGACAGGTTACAAAATTAATACACAAAACCCTAATCTTTTCTATCTGGACATAATGAATTACATGAAAGTAAAAATTAAAAAAGAATCTCAAATGTTTTTCAGAAAACCAAGTACCTAAGAATCAGCTTAACAAAATGTTGAAAGACTTATACAAAGAACACTATAAAACATTACCAAAGAAATAAAAGAATAAAAATGAAAACATACTTCCATGTTTTTGCATTGAAAGAATTAAAATCCACAAAATGTCAGTCTTGCCCAGTGCACTATACAGATTCAATGCAGTAACTCTAATAGCCATGGCATTTTAAAAATACATAGATAAAACACTATTGGATTTTATACAGATAGCCAAAGGAATCTTAGGGGAAAAAATGATGAGAGACTTTTTCTCAACTTCAAAGTGTATAATTAGTGTGGTATTGGAATAAGCAAAGACACCTAGATCAATTAAATATAACTGAGAGTTCTAAGACAATTCCTTAGATATCTGTAGATTTAATCTTTGATAAAGGAGGAAAAATATAAAGAGAAGAAATCTTCAGTAAATAATGGTGGAAAACTGATTTGTTACATGCAAAACGTGAATCCAGACCACTTTCTTACACCATGCATAAATGTCAAATAAAAGTAGATCATAGAATTCAATATCATACCTGAATATATAAGATGTTTTGAGTAAAACATCGGCAGAATACTTCATGATATTGAAATTAGAGGTAAACATTAATTCAATGATATTGACCAAGTAAACTGGAGCAAAAATAAACAAATGGCATTACATCAAACCTAGGAACTTCTGTATTGCAAAAGAATCAGTGACCTAAACAAAAAGATACCAATCAGGAGAAAGTAATTGCCCACTATTCATCTCATAATCTAATATATAAAAACACAGGTAGAACCTTATATGAAAAATAATAGATCGTGAAAAAAATCTAAAGAGCTGAATAGAAACTTTCTCAAAGAAGACAAATAGTCAAAGCATGAAAAAAAATCTTCAGCATAGTTTATAATAAGGGAAATACAAATCAAAACAAGATATCATCTCATGCTGGAGAGATTGGCACACGTTACAAAAACAAAAATACAGTGTTGGTGTGGGAAAAATGTGGGAGCTTCCTCTGCTAGTGGGTATGTAGACTGGTCCAGTCTTTTTTGATAAACATTAACAATATTAAATAAATGAAGAATTGAACATTCAATATGACCCAGCAAGCCCACTTCTTGGAATTTAACCCAAGAGCCCAAAAACTCTATTAAGAAAATATCTTCACACTCCTTACATTGATTGCACCACTAATACCAAAAGCCCAAGCCTGGAAACAACCCAAGAATCAAGAATAAAGATAAAGACACTATCATACATATTCACGATGGAATATTACTTGACGTAAGAAAGGATGGCATCATGCAATTTACTGCTAATGATGTATCTGGAGAGTATCATGCTGAGTGAAGTTAGTCGAAAGAAAAGGGACAGACACAAAATGATCTTTCTCATATGCAGGATATTAAGAAACAGAGTAAGAAAATAACAAATTCCCAAAGGAATCTTAAGAAAAACAATTTAAAAAACAGAAACAGAGAATGGGCCTTCAATAAGATGCTTACCAAAAAGAAGGGAATGAGGGGGCTGAATAGGAGAGGAACACTGGAGCAATGATGAAGTCTGGTGGAAAGTGTGATCCTGGACTCTGCTATGAATGAAACTCTATCTTCAACCATAATACATAAAACAAAGCAATTAAAAATATGAAGGAACCCTTTCCAAAAATTAGATTAAAATATATACCATAGAGAATGTCACAATTATTTAAAATAAGTACAACAGAGTGTGTCAAGACTTATTTATATGACAAAGAAACAAACAACTAAAGATGGCACTAATTTTTAGACTACTTTTTTTTCAGTTGTCAAAGTTTTAAACCAAAGACAAAAAAAAAATGATGGGAATATCCTATGCTTAATTCAGAAAGAGAAATGGGAGTTTAAATTTAAAAATAAATTGCTAGCTGTAAGAAACTAGAATGAATGGGAAATTAGAATATATGAAGATGTACAGATGTAGGACCTAAGGTTTTTAATAATAGCAAATATAATCTATTGAATAAACAGTGGTGAATAGTTATGTGGTTGAGGTGACTAGAGCGTTTCTCTGAAAGGGTGAATCTTGGTGCCACCTACCTAAATATGATACACACGCCTGAATGCAGGGAAGATAGGGCCCTGGGAAATAAGACAAGATTAAAGAAGGAAGTTAAAGATTATCTTCTGAGATATAAAGAAATAAAATGTTAATGTAATCCACTCTGCTAAGATATTTTAAAAATGAGAAGAGAATAAAATAAGAAGTTTTGGGTTTATCAGAGTAGGAACTTAATATAGAAAATGAAGAAGATTATTTTGATGTCTGTCAAGTAAAGTCATTGAATGAAAGACAAAATGTAACTTCTTGAACTAAGGAATTTCTGAATGGCCACTCTTCAAATTCGAAATTCAATTTATCCATCCCCAATGTCATCATAAATTATCTTATTGGTTATTGCAATATTTTTGTACCTTTTATTGATAAATTTATTTTTTAAGTTTACTTTTAAGTATTTTAATATATTTCATCATTAAGTAGCAGTTTTACTTAAATTCATTTTAAATTTATGTGGTCATCCAATAGTCAACATATTACAAATTTTTAAAATCTTTGAGAATACAATTTAAAGTCTATACATGGTATAACTGACCTTACAGCTCTGTCAAAAACCAAAAGAAAAAAATATTCATAAAAAATACTGGGGCTGGGTCAATATCACAGGTGTAGGGCATTTGTCCTGCACTTGGCTGACCCGCTACAGATCATGGTTCGAATTTCTGCATCCCATATGGTCCCCTAAGCCTGCCAGGACTGATTTCGAAGCTCAGAGAGAAGAGTAACCCCAAAGAGCTGCCATGTGTGGCCCCAAAACAAACAAAAATATTTCTACTAATGTTAGTATCTATATCAATTCAGATATTAATGTTAGGTAAAACAGTCATTTTACCTATTTTATCCATGTTCAAGGTACACAAATAACAGTAAATCATTCAGATATTTCTAACAATTTAATTGTTAGTAGTAATAATTATATGTGACTAGTAATAATCCCATTAAAATATGTATTTCTAGGAATGTGATATATTTTTCTATGCATGATGTTATTTAAAATAAATAAAATTTATCATTATAAAAACCAAATGTTTACAAATTTTTGCAAATTTTAAGTATATATAAGTAATTTGTTGTAAGTTATAAGTAATTTGTGTTCTATTCTTTGAAAAAGGCCTAAAGTTTAGATGATTCATTTATCAAACAATTGCCACTAAAATTTAAGCAAAACCTAAAAAGGGACACACATACTTGAGTATGTATACATCAATACAAAGCTTTAAAATAAAAAGATGCTAATAAGTTACCGGAGGACATCACTTACTTTAATTAATTCTTCTATATTTTGAGAACATTTACAACTGCTTTTGTTACTAAATCTAAGCTGTCTATAGACTTAGTAGCATCACTACTTAATGCTTACCAGTTACTCGCCAAAATAGCATATGAAAATTAATTAATATTATTTAGTACAATATATCAAATTCAACTTGTAGAAGTTGAAAATTCTAGTAACTCTAGTTCAAACTTCTTTTATATAGATATAATTCACTTGAATATGAATAACAACAACCTACAATACTCTCTTATTCATATAGTACAATTGCTAAAGAATTTTGTTTCTGTACAGCATTTATTATAACAAAAAGTTCGTAGAAAAGTTTAAAACAAACTAACTCAAACTTTGGAATAAGGAACAAAACAGAATGTTGATCACAAAAACACCAAATATGTCTCTCCTAGGAGTGTGTGATTTGAATATTCTTATTTAAATATCTACTTTGCAGTTAATTTATATTCTAATATTCCCTAGAACTGACTGTAATATCTTCTCACTGTCCAAAGATCACTTCATCTAATTATTCCTACTACAGTCAATTTTATTCTAATCTAAGTGGGCATTGATGAAGTTAAATCAGGGAAGGTGTCTCTGTGTGAGCTAGAAAAAGGGGGGGAAAAACATGAAGAAAATCCACCACAACAATAAGGGAGCTTGGGCTTGATTCTAAAAAGAATCCATTCCAAAGGATGCCTTAGTAACATTTCAACCATAAGCACATGTGCCGAAAGGATCATAATACACATAAAAGATTTCTGGTAGATCTTTAAATATTATCTTTCTGGTTAGTATTAAATGTGTGATTTTTTTAAAGAGTGATTTTCCCCAAACACATACGCTGCTTAAAGTAAGTATTAAACAGTATATTTTCACTTCCATAAAGACTATGAAATTGCTGTCTACCTGGAACAATATGGAATTCTATGATGCTTAGCAGACTATAGAGCTACATAATTGCCCATTTTCTTTGCTTTCTACAAGGCCTGACAGCACACGAGTTTATAGCAGTGAGTGATGACTACAAAGAGACATTTCTCAGTTTCTAATTTCATTTTAGAAAAGACTTCTTGAAAATTCAGGATTGAAAAAAATAAAACTTATGAATAATGGAATACATGCTGCTATACTCAACCAGATTATATATCCTATCACATAGATATATATGTGATTATTCTAGATATATCTGATATAGACAGATCCAGAAATTGCAAATAGGCATTTAATAACTTCTTAAAGAAACTACAAAAGTAATAATATGAAAAATCACTTCTGATTACCTCTGTTGAGTGATGCTGAACTGTTTATATCTCCAGTAATGAAGGAAGACTCTGACTGCTTTCTGACGGTGTCATTCCACATTCTACGAATTCGACTCTGTGTGAAGGAGAAAGAAGAAAATGAACCCACTTCATAATGAATGTTTACAAAAGTGATTATTTGTTTCTTTCTGCCATAGTTAAGTAAAACTTTTCTTTTGTAATCTGGATGTATGACTTCTATGTGCTTGTAACACAGTAACTTGAGATTATTAGAAACTAAATTAATGACAAGAACTGGTCTCATTAAGTGCATTCCTAAATGCCTAAACTAAAAATAATATCTATAAAAAATAAATGAGTATAACATATTACAACAATTTAAGTGTTTTGAAGATACATATTTTGTGCGCTAGACAACCAGAATTTTATTATTTTAGTTTCTACAGTAAAACAAATTATACTTATCTAGGCTTAATGGGAATGGGATATTTTAATATGCAACAAATTGTCACTTTTATTAACAAAAGATTTATTTTACAAATTTGGAATTTTACAAGAAAGAGCTGGGTAACAAAAAAAACGACATTATTAAAATGCTACAGAACAACATTTTTCTAAAAGCTTGGAAGTTTTTAGTTTGAGAAAAATATAAGTTTTAGAGGTTTCATATTATCCTAGATTTTCTTTCTTTTGAAGTACATAAAGGAATACAGAAACCCTTACTCAGTGCTTTACAGAGAAAACTGAAAACATTACATAGAACAAAAAAGTCTTATTTGTAAAATTTTAATATTTTCAAATTAAATTTTATGAGGTTTGCATAATTCAAGAAAATAGTGTGTCATTTTCCCAATTGGGTGTTTTTCTGCTTTATTTTGTTTTTCATTTTATTGATTTTGAGATTGAAAAGGCATAACAATATTGTAAGAAGGAAACAAAGATTTTCCAAAGATAAGAACTAAAATCAAGTTCACAAAAGGTTATGTTAAAAATTTATTTGAATTCTTAATTAGATAGCCACCTAATCTTAAATTATAAAATTGAATGTCAAAAACAAACCAAGGACAATGGGAAAAGCAAATACAAATATGTTTTCAATATTTTGTCTTTCATGGAGCTACTAGACTATTACAGATAAATAAAAGTATAAAAAGAATAAATAATATATTAACATTTCCACAAAGATCTATATATGCAATTATATATACTAAAAACTATGAATAATATAAATCATCAAGGTAGGACAAGTGAAGTTATTATATAACTTTTAAAACTTTTAAAAGAAACACAAATGTCTTTTTTTTTTTTTTTTGGTTTTTGGTTTTTGGGCCACACCCGGTAACGCTCAGGGGTTACTCCTGGCTATGTGCTCAGAAGTTGCTCCTGGCTTGGGGGACCATATGGGACACCGGGGGATCGAACCACGGTCCGTCCAAGGCTAGCGCAGGCAAGGCGCTTACCTTTACCTTACCTTTAGCGCCACCGCCCGGCCCCATTAAAAGAAACACAAATGTCTTAAGGAAGAAGGTAAATTACTTGTAGCTAAATATTTCTACCTATTATGTACTTAAATAATATTTGTACTTAAATAATAGGTAACAATGTTTCAGTGAAAACAAGTATCATATATGTACAAAATCTGTTGATAAAAATAGGACATATGTTAGTTCAGAGGTAAGGAAAAAGACTTTTAGCATTATGAGGTACTCCGAATATTCTCACATTTGAACTGAAGGTAATTCATGTTCAAATAATTTTATTTTGTGTACTTCTGGTAATACATGTTCTACAACATAGTTTTTAAAAAATAATGAACAAAATGAAGGGAGATGTCTTTCTCCAGGAGTTCTAAAACACTAAGTATATGACATTGTAGGTGAGAAAGACTAGAATAAAAGTCACTACCCAGGGACAGTTATATGAGCTCTGCCATTATTTTATCCTCCATTAGTCTTCCCTAGCAGGGTGAGACATATTTGCTGTCTTGTTCTCCTTTGATATAGCATGTATGATCCTGCAATGGGGTAAGTACATGGTATAACTATTTTCTGCCGAGAGAGCTCTTCCTACAGAAACAGAGATATAAAATCATTCATATTTTTATATTTTCCTTATTTATTTTTTCTCAAGAGGCCAATCCAGAACCTAAGGTGATTGGTTCGAATCCCGGTGTCCCATGTGGTCCCCGTGTCTGCCAGGAGCTATTTCTGAGCAGACAGCCAGGAGTAACCCCTGAGCACCACCGGGTGTGGCCCAAAAAACCAAAAAAAAAAAAAAAGAGAATGGATTTGCAATATTGTTACTGAAGGGGTATCCCATCATATCACTTTAACTCCTTTCAGCACCCAGTTCTTGTCCAGAGCATCAGTCCTTACTATTATTGTAATAATTTTCTCTTCTCTGCCCTAACTGAATTCCACCTTTTTTGTGGCAAGCTTCCTACCATGGACTAGTCCTCCTTGTCCTTATTTCTATTGTCTTTGGGTATCATTCTATATTTATTCCTCTCTTAACTCATATGGATCAGCATAATACTCTCCATTTATGTATTGTTTTTGGTTTTTGTTTGTTTGTTTGTTTTTTAGGTCACACCCGACAGGGCTCAGGGGTTCCTTCTGGCTCTATGCTCAGAAATCGCTCCTGGCAGGCTCGAGGAACCATATGGGATGGCGGGATTCAAACCGCCGACCTTCTGAATGCGAGGCAAACACCTTACCTCCATGCTATCTCTCCGGCCTCTCTCCATTTATGTATAAGTAAATTTTATTAATTCATTTTTATAAGATCTGCCTAATATTCCACTGACTAGATGTACCTTAGTATCTTTGTTCTTGGACAGTGGGGTTGGCAATTGTGAATAGTATTTCAACAAAGACAGGAATATTGATGCCTTTTCTGCATTGTATTTTGGAGGCCCTAGAGTATTTTCTCACGAAAAGAATTACTGGCTTATATGGGAATTCAATTTCTAGGTTTTTGACTATTGACCTAATTGTTTTCCAAAAAGGATTGGAGTAGTTCAAATTCCCACCAGCAGTGATCAGGAGTCCCTTTCTCGCTACATTAACACCAGGACTTGTTGTTCATATTTTTATTGATGTGTGTCAGTCTCTGTGGTGCCAAATGCATCTTTTGGTTTAGATTTGCATCTCCCTGGTAATTAATGATGTGAAGCATTTTTTTTCATGTGACTTTGTCCAGCTATATTTCTTCTTTTAGAAAATGTTCATCTCTTCAAATTTTTTGATGGAGATAGATTTTTTCTTTTTAACCTCTCTTATTGTCTTATATATGTTATATTTTATCTCCTTACCAGATGGGTATTGGGTTAATAGTTTCTCCCATATTAAGGGAAATTGTTTTCTTATCTTCATTTCCTATAAGATACAGAAGCCTTTTAACTTAATGTAGCCCTTTTTGTTTATCTGTACATCTACATGTTTAGCCAGTGGTGTTTCATTTTGGAAGATATCTTTATCTTCAATGTCATGAAGAGAGCTGCTATGTCTTCCTCTATATACTTTTGTGGTTACAGATATGATATCAAGGTCCTTAATCCATTTTTATTTTAACTTTTGGTATCAGGAAGAGTTCAATTTTTGCACATAGCTGACTAGTTTTACAAACAACCCCGTTGAAGAGACTTTCATTGCTCCACTTAATATTTTTTGTTCCTTAATCAAAAAGTAACTTATCTTACACCTGATGGTCTGTCTCAGGATATTCAAATCTATTCCACCAATCTGAGAGTCTATCTTTATTTCAATATGAGCTTTTAATAACTCTGCTTTGTAGTGCAGTTTGAAGTTGGGAAACATGATTCCTTCCACCTTCTTTCTCCAAGGATTTCTTTAGAAATTGGTAAAGGTTTATTTTTCCATATAAATTTCAGAAGACTTTGACCTGTTTCTTTGAAAAATGTCATGCATAATCCATATAGAAGAAGCAGTATGCTTTGGGGAGTATTGCTATTTTAATTATGTTAATCTTCCCAAACCATTAGAAGAATGTGTTTCCACTTCCTCATGTCCTTTCTTATTTCTTGAAGTGCTGTTTCGTAGTTTTCTTTGCATAGGTGTATAATTCTTTAGTTAATTCCAAGGTGCTTGATTTTGTGAAGCACAATTGTATATGGGGTTGTTTTATAAATATCTTCCTTTTCTTTCATATTTGTATGTAGAAATGCCAAGGACTTTTCTATGTGGATTTTGTAGCCTGACACTTTACTGTTAGAGATATTGTTTCAATATCTTTTCTGTAGAGTCTTTAGGATTTTATTTTTTGGTCACATCCACTAGTGCTCAGGGGTTACTCCTGGCCCTGTGCTCAGAAATCAATCCTGGCAGACACAGGAGACCATATGGGATGTCGAGATTTGAACCACCATCTGTCCTAGATCTGCTGTGTGCAAGGCAAATTCCCTACTGTGTTATCTGTGTGCTATCTGTATGCTGTGTTATCTCTCCGACTCTTAGGATTTTTTTAAGTATAACATAATATTATCCACAAATGGTGAGAGATTGATTTCTTTCCTTACTACCTGGATGTCTCTGTTTCCTTTGTCTTGCTTACTTTCTGTTCCGTGACAAGAATCTCCAGTACTATAATGAATAGATTGGTAGTAGTGGCCAACCTTGTCTTGTGCCAGATCTTAGGGGAGAGGCTTTTAATTTTTCCCAATAAGTATAATTGCTGTGGGCTTGTGATAAATGACATTAATTATAATGAGAATAGTTACTTAACTTCCCATCTTGTTGAGAGTTTTTATCATGACTGGGTACTAGATCTTGTCAAGTGCTTTCACTGCACCAGTTGAGCATTTATGTAGAATTGTATCCCATTCTCCCATTCTTGATTGGCCCTAATAAGTAATTACTGTCTTTTATGACATTATTACTCTAATGTACTTATTGTATCTAGATTGGCATTATTTGTTCAATTATTCATGACTAAGTTCTGTGTAATAATGTCTCTATAACAATTAACTTTATGTTAATTTATGAAACATGCCTAAAACAATGTCTGATACAAATTGCAAATCACACACAAATATAAGACATATATGTGATATAATTTATCCTATCTCTGACTTCACATGTAGATTGACAGACTGATAGAGCTATATTGTCTTCTCTTGTACATGCATAATATATAGAAATATATATAGTACATACATTATATATACTGTATATACCAAAGAGAAACTTTAACAAATAAGTAAAAATGAAAAAGCAAAACACAAAACAAATAAATGATTTTATATTCTAATTTCATGCATTATTTTTCATGTATTTATTCATTGAAATCAGACCAGAACTTCAGAGGTAGATACCTATTTAGTCAATAGAAAACTGAAATATTGAGATTAAAATATACAATGTGAATTACAAATTGTCATAGTTAACATTTAAATCTGATTATCAATATTCTGAACTAGATTAACTATACCATACATCAAATAAGAGTTAAAGAGTAAAAGGTAAAGGATACAATGCTTAAGGCAGAGAGAAACTATGCATATACTATGTAACACAAACCTATAAAGTGAAAACGTTCATGGAATCAACCATGAATATCAGTATATTGGAAAACCTTTAGAATGGATATTAAAATACTGAAATTGTACAAAATATTATAGTACAATTAGTATAGCATTAATATTTTATAATATCTTTGATTATTTTCCCCTCTTTTTAAGAAATGTTTTTAAATGGCCCATCTCTTTCAAAAAAGAAAATAATGACCACTGATACTTCCCAGGTAGCCTAATCTGGAAAGGTACATTTGTGGTATTCTCAGAAAGAATTGGGAAGGGAAGATACCCATTGATACATAAATTACAGCATCAAATGTTACATAAAATGCTACACTCTCTGACAGAAATGGTTCAGCTATGCAACTGAAATAAAATATTTTGAACAAATAAATGCTTTCATGTAAGACTGGACTACTGAACTTAAAACTCTTGGAATTTGTTTTTCACACTATTTTGGGTGAGACCCCTGTGTTTCTACCTCCCACCAGAAAACCCAGAAGACTTTGCCCACATCCATCACCTTCCCTGCAGAAAAATGCCTGGTTAAAGTAAATAATGACTGACAAAAAGTAAATAATGTAATAATTCACATAATTACAAAACATTTTACAATGTTCTAATTTTATTATCATGTAATTATTATAGATTCTGGTAATACAATAAACACCTATGCTCCAAAAGTAAATAATGGCTAATGATACTCCCAGATAGTTTGGGCTGGGCCATTCTCAAAAGGGGATGAGGTGAAGTGGAAATTTCCCTTTCTACATGAACTATAGCAGCCAAATGTCAGTCAGTCCCTACATGCTCTGGCAGAAACAGTTCAACTGCAGGACTTAACCTTATCAAACTTCTAGGCCACCACATTTGTTTCAGCTCTGTATTTCTAGGACCACACAGCTCAGCTAAACAACACTGAAATATTTTATAGTAGTGTCAGCTCTGTAGATTCACAGAAAATCTAATGGGAAAGTTACACAGTAATCTACCAGGCTCAATGAGCCTCAACAGCAACACAGAAGATTCAACTAGCAACAGCATTCCAGAAAATCCTTAGACACTTTCTTTAGTAACATAACAGAGAGACATAACAGTCATTTCATATTGACTGTGTTGATCTAAGTTTTGATGATTCCATCTGTCTTTGTCTTGTGATAATATGAAGTAAATTTATGTTGCATAGAGCCAGACTATGGTGATGGGTAGGAACTCTGGGACACTGATGAAGGAAAAGACACAAGGGTGGTGGAATTGGTGTTTGGACATTTATCATGCCTGATATGACTGGTTTAAGAACAAATTTGTAAATCCTGGTGTTAAAATAAAAAGTAGAAGAAAAAGTGTTCCAGGATTAACTCCTGGAACTGCTCCGGAATCATATAATAGTATCTGGGATTGAAATAAGTTGACTTCATGAACACAAGTGATTTATATCTCCAACTTTATATTGTCCCTCTTTGAAATTCCAGGGATACAGCCAGGGCATATATTAAAGGCAGGCACTTTACTATATTCCTACCTATATTTCTACCAAAAGGTATTATGTGAAGAATTGTAAAGATAACAACATTTTATAAGTAAAGCAGTTTTTGAATATGCAAAGAAATCATAATAAATTATAGAACATTTTGTCTGGTTCAAAGTCATTAGAATTATTAAAAAGATTTTTTAAAAAATGTTCTATTTTCTATTTTTGATGCTTTGTTTATAGGTGTTATTTTTATTACCATGATCTATAACATATACATGATAATAAAATATAGAACATTTTGTCTAGTTCAAAGTCATAGGATTTATTAAACAGAGGTTCTCAGAAAAGCCTCTTAAATTTAACTTATTTTATTGTTCTAATTTGGATGTTGTGTTCATAGGTATTTATTTTACTAACAAGATCTACAATAAGTACATGTAACATATTCTATGAAAATATTACAAAAGTAAATCAAAAAGTTTATAATAATGATGACATGTAACAATTAAATGAATATCAAATTATGAAAAAGAATGCTCAAGTTAATACTTTATAAATATATATGACATACATACACAAATAAATCAGCATTATACTAAACATTCAATGAATAGATGTTTGAGTGATATTACAGAAATTAGTAAGCTTTTATATATGACTAATCTTAGGAAGTAATATTAAGGGAACTAATTAGCATAATTTTTCTTTAATTTTTCTGAAGCCCCAACATTAATACTAAGAAATTTTTATTCTTAGAATAGAATTAAATATATATCTTTCCATTACCTACTTATGATCACTTTATAAGTGAACTTTTAATCTCATCATTTACTTTTATAAATCATCCATTGCCACTTCAAAGTAACAATAAAATTTAAATGCATACACACATACAAATACTATAAATCTGTCTTTAGTCTTCTCCTTTGACTGTATCACCCATTCACTCTCACCCATTAGCCCAGGGAACTTTTTCCATATACATCAATCACTTTCTTGGATGAAATACAACATTGGTGAACGCTGCCAGTACACCTTGAATTTATTATGTAGTTTGAATTATATTTTGGATGAACTTTTGGTGGTTGCACATTTAGAAACACTTTACTGATGACAAATGTTTGTAAACCCACATATTATGTCTCAGGTAATGATCACCTTTCTTTTCCTTGATATCTAAGTATTCTCCTATATTAAAGGTTTGTTGCAGACATTCCTTTATTTGGAACTTTTAGGTATAATAAAGGAATACAAGTTTAGTGAAAATTTAATAAAATAAATTTTTATGCTTGATAATTTGTTTTATTCATTTATTTGATAGATTGATCTTGAAACACTTTTAAAAAATGACCTTGCTATGAACAGCTATTTAGTTTAACATGTTATTTAAAATATTAAATTTATAATCTATATTTAAAGGTAATAAGGATATTTAATTTCTTATTTTTATTTATTTATTTTTGTTTTTTGGGCCACACCCTGTGATGCTCTGGGGTTACTCCTGGCTATGTCCTCAGAAATCACTCTTGGCTTGGGGAACCATATGGGATGCCTGGGGATCAAACTGCGTTCGTCCTAGGTTAGCACGTGCAGGGAAAATGCCCTACAGCTTGCACCACCACTCTGGCCCTAGGATATTTAATTTAAACGTATAAATAATATTGGGGAAATTTAACCTATTAAACTTAGAGCTGGTTAAGCTTTATGATACATGAAACATAAATATCAGAATTTTGAGTTGAGTACCAAACTATTTTGTTGGCCTTTGTTCTATATTCATGAGTAAGAGAGCAAAAATCACTAATTTTGAAAAATGACACTACATTTCATAATGTAATTGTATTTTATATTCTTAAGTTTCTGTTTTATTCTTCTTGGATATATACTAAAATAACAACAACAAAACAACCAAGTACCATGAATTTTATTTTTGTAAAAACCAGGAACAAAACTAACAAAATATCAAATTTATCAATTTATAACAAGAAATAAGTACTTTATGTTCAGTTTCAATTAACAAATATTTTGTACCTGTGAGCCTGTAGAGTAGCGTCCAGGAGTTCGAGAACCAGATGTTTTCCCTGAGCCAATGGAACTCTCTGTACTTTTGCCACTACAACAATGTGTTCGCAGACATTTCCCATATTCTTTTCGTACCTATCCAATTAAATGTGAATCTCTGTTAGTGTTTCAGGCAATTAATTTGAGCTAGGAGATCTTGGTATAAATGGTTGCTCCATTTTTAGATATTCATTGAAATAATTCCCGGTCTTACAGATATAGAATGTCTGTTCAGCATATATATATATATACATATATATATTTATATTTACAATACAAAATAATATTTGTACCATCAAACTTGAAAGTTTTCATACCTAGAACCGTTTAAAACACTTATACCCCCAAATCACAACACACCACCACTACAAGTTAGGCAAAAGAATAAAAATGTAAAACTCTTCAAAACACTAATATCAGCATCATCAATTTTTTTTTGTTTTTTTTTTGGGCAGACTCGAACTGGGGTCTATCCCAGGTTGGCTACATGCAAAGCAAACGCCCAACCGCTGTGCTATCTCTCCAATTTTATTTTAATCAATTTATATGAAGAGGCTTATTAGTGTATCAGTGCTGCACTTACTGTTCTTGAGGCAGAAGCCTAATGAAGAAGTTATAGAAAAATAGAAAGGACAAGAGAGAAAAGGTAGAAGAAACAAGAAAGAAAAGATTGCAAGAGAGAAAACATTTTTGACATAAACATCATCTGTTTAAATGTAGAGTTATTCATTTATTTTTAAAAAATGTGGTCAAATTTGTAGTTTTGGAAAGAATTTACTCCTTCAAAATATTTTTAATAATCACAGAGAATTATAATTACCTTTTTAGCATTATTGATTATATTTTTTATTCTAGTTGTAGGTTTGTGGGTGAAAACATTTTACTGATGCTTTGATAAAGAAAAATGTATCAGCAAACTTAGGAAAACTTTAATCAAGTTTAAATTTGGGTCCAAGGATACAGCTCAAATTGTTTGCTCTAATTAATATGTTGAGATGCCTGCACCTGAAGGCTTCCCCTGAATATTTGTTAATCAAGTGCTGTGACACCAAGGCAGAAGAAACTTTCCAGAAATGCTTGTGTAGACTCAAAACATTGCTGTTAGTCACTGCCTAGTTTATCAAACAAGACAAAATAAAACATGCTTCTCAGTTACGAGTATGCTTTCTTACTTTTTGTTTGTTTGCTTTTGTGCTTTTGTGGCCATATTGTATTTTTATTGGCCTTTTTGCTTTTATTTATTTATTTATTTATTTATTTATTTATTTATTTATTTATTTATTTATTTATTTATTTTGCTTTTTGGGCCATATCCGGTGACACTCAGGGGTTACTCCTGGCTATGTGGTCAGAAATTGCTCCTGGCTTGGGGAGCCATCTGGAATGATGGGGTATCTAACCGTGGTCCATCCTAGGTTAGTGCATGCAAGGCAAAGGTCTTACCACTTATGCCACTGCTTCGGCCCATTTTTTTTTTCTTTTTGCCATTTTTTAAAAACTTGGTGCTTAGAAGTCTTTGTGCCTGAAAGTCACTCATAACGCAGGCCTCAAACATACAAACCAGGTCTCAGTTCATCAGGCTACTGGGCATCACTATTGGTATTCATTTACAAGTTACACTCAATATAAAATAAAACTGTATAACATTATCATTAGCTCTCATGATACTCAAAAGAAGAAGAGACAGAGTATGGTTGTGTGATTGTCTTGGATAATATAAACCACACAAAAGTGGCATATGTTAATTATAAATATGTTTAAGATTGTTCCAATTTTTTGTCACTAATCTCTTTCATGCTAGATATTAATAATTAGACATATTTAAAATTCAGTGTTTATAAGCCAGCTCATATTTTATTTATTTAAAAAAAAATCAATTTTTGGGGCCAGAGCAATAGTACAGCGGTAGGACGTTTGCCTTGCACACGGCTGATCCAGGATGAACCAAGGTTCTACCCTCTGGTGTCCCATCTGGTCCCCAAGCCAGGAATTATTTCTGAGTGCATAGCCAGGAGTAAATCCTGAGCGTCACTGAGTTGCAAAAACCATGAGTAAGCTCTGTTCATAACCAGGTATGACTTCAGAAATATCTCAAAAATTAAAATTAAAAATAAAGTTTTATCATAACCAATGAAACACTTCGTTTTTAGTAATGTAAAAGTAATAAAAGGTTTTTAAAACAAGCGGTTTAAATATAATCATATTTAGGAGAGAAAAAAAGAGATTAGGGAAGGGCAGAGAAGGGGAGAAGATGTGAAATATTAGTGAAGTTAACACAGGAGAACCGTTCTCATTCCTATTGCAAAGGCAACAGTATTGTATAAGCCACAGGGATTATATACTATTTATATTTTTCAACATAGGTTAAATACCATAAATTGTTTATATACACAAACAACTAGCAAATCAGGAAATCTGGTGATGCCAAGTCTCACATTATCAATATAAAATAAAGAACCATGGGGCCAAAGTTATAGCACAATTGGTAGTGAATTTGCCTTGCACATGACTGACTCAGGTTTGATCCTTGGCATCCAATATGGTTCCTGAGCCTTCCAAGAGCAATTTCTGAGTATAAAGCTAAGATTAATCCCTAAGCACTGCCAGGTGTGACCCCAAAACAAAGAAACAAACAAAAATACAGAAAAAGTATACTGACTATTTTATGTGATTTGATTTAAAATGATTAGCATATATTTTATATTAAAAAAGGGAAGCAAAATAAATAGACTATGGTCATAAGACAACTTTCTTTACCTTGCCATAGAGGTTATTTAAGTATCAATTAGTTGCTTAGTCTAGGCTCCTACTTCACATATTTTTCTTTTTAGTTATATCAGATGAGACATTATAACATCATTTTGAGGTTGCTTTGGATTACAAAAGGCGTGAAATAAAATATACTTTGGAAATTGAATATTTCTTTTATATCTTGTTTAGAAATGAGATAATTATGAACTCTTTGAGAGTGTATTACATAGTTAAGAGCATAATGGAAGAAAATGTGATGCCAAACTAAAAATCTTGGTAACAAAAATTTGTATTACATATTCATTAAAGAACTGACAACTGGATTTTGAATGATTTGGATCATTAAAAATAAATGTATATAAAAGTGTCTTAAAAGTTTAACATTTCATGTTTCTCTAAAGAAAACACAAGTAAGATGATTAACATCAGCACATTTTAGAACTTAATCAGATAAAAAGAAAAAAAATCCTGAAATCTTTATTGTTAAACTATTTGTCTATGCTACTCAGACATGTTATGAGTCAACAAATTTCTCAAAATTCCAATACACATTTATAAGTGGAGAAAAGTTTTTTTTTGTTTGTTTGTTTGTTTGTTTGTTTCTGGGTCACACTCAGCAGCGTTCAGGCGTTACTCCTGGCTCCACATTCAAAAATTGCCCCTGGCAGGCTCAGGGGATCATATGGGACGCCAGGATTTGAACCACCGTCCTTCTGCATGCAAGGCAAACTATCTCCATGCTATTTCTCCGGCCCCAAGTTTTTTAAGAATAGTATGAAACCACAATAGTAGTTTTATTATTAAACCACATAAGTAGGTTTATGTATACCAGAGAGAGAAAAGCTGAAATATAAAATTTTTGATTTAAAATTTATTGTAAAATTCTAGTTTTCAAAGCAGTATGATACTGACATAAAAATGCGCTTCAATCAACATACCAGATTCAAGAACCAACATTGAACTCTACACATAACTTCAATTAGCATTGAAAAAGAGCCAGGCACATTCATTTTGTAAGGTTGTTTCTTCATTAAATGGTATTGGTATATGGTTAAATTAAGCAACAGAGCAGTACATATTCCTTAAAGAACAACTAAATGGCCAATTGGTATATAACAAGTCTCAATGTCAACAAGTAAAAGGGTAACACACACACACACACACACACACACACACACACACACACACAAACTATAGTAAGACATTACCTCAAATCAGTTAGAATCTCTCTTTTCAAGAATATGGGAAGAAATAGAGAAAAGGGAGCCTTAAGGTAATATTGGTGGGAAAGTATTTTAGTGAAACTAGTATGTAAGTTCCCAACAAAATGAAAATATAGCCTACGATCCTTCAATCCTTCTTCTGGTGTAAGGACATGCAAATTTAATGATAATTTTATCAATGACTTTACAGTTGAAAGGTAGTCTTGCAGAACTTACCATATAGCTAATATTTGTAGTAGGTTATTCCATCTAACTTTGTGTAATTTGTGTAGTTATAGCCTATGAAATTTTTACAATGCCAAAGCCATCTAGCAATACATTTCTCAGAACATATCCCCATTATTAAACAATGCATGACTAGAAAACAAAAGAAATCAGGATTTGGGAGAATCTGCACTCCTACGTTCAATACATCATTACATATAGACAAGACAAGATATTGAAACAACCTTGGTTTGTGAATAAAATGGCAAAGAAAATGAGAGTTTATGAATAGTTTCTACAGTTTATGTATAATATAACATGAGTCAATATATGTAATATGTAACATTATTTTGCCTTGAAATAGAAAAATCATATGACAACATGAAACAACCTTGGTAACTATGGCAAATGAAACTAATTTTAAGGCAATTTTATATGCAATTACTTAGATTTGCAATTCATGGAAAGTGAATACAATGAATGGCTGTTGTCACTGTTTGGTATTAGAGAAGTAGAAATTTGCAGGTTAAGAGGTAGGTTTTAGGAATCTAAAATATAAACTATAGTGAAAAATACTGTGTTACCACAGGAAATGAAGTGGTAAGTATACAAAATGAGAAAAAAATATATTTAATACTAGATAGATATTTCACAATAAAGATGTACCAAAAGAGCACATTGGCTATCTTAAACTTATACAAAACATGCTCATTATATTTTATTGTTTAATAATAAGAAATATTTCCCTAGAATATTTGTGCAGATTTCAGAGAATGAAATAAATTCCTGCTTTTATTTATAGAAAAAAATAAGCAAATAATAATTCCACTTTCTTTATGTTCTCTGATATTGGGCCACATTATTTATTTAGGTCGAATAAAATGCCATCAAAATGTAAAAGCTAAAAGCAAAGTCTGGACAAAAAAATAAGTATGCGTAGTGCTTGTTTTTACAAATCATGAATGCAAGCTTTTATCAGGGTTTTGCAATTTTTTTTCATGATGTGCCAGATACTCAATATTTTAGTTTTTGTGAGCCAAGAAGCAAAATCAAGGACATTGTGTATGTACATATTTAATATTTTAAATGTACCAATTTAAAAAATGAAAAAAATTCTTGGCAAACTGGCTGTAAAAATTAAAGACAGCTGGAAAAATGTGGCCCATAAGCTTCAGTTTGCTGAACTCTGTTCTAATGATGCACCAAACTGAGCTTGGTGATAACATTTTTTAAACAAATTTTATGTCTATAAAAATTTTCATATTAACTATGTAAAATGTTGTTTCATATCTGTGGTCAGAATTTCTTCCAGAATATTACACACAATTCCTAGTTGTTCCAGTGTTGTTCATTTGTGTAAATAATAATAGTAAAGAAAACAAATAGGTATTTGGTAATTAAAATACAGTAAAATAATAAATGCAAGGGCCAGAGTGGTAGTATAAGCGGTATGGTGTCTGTCTTGGGCGCGCTAGATTAGGACTGACCACGGTTCAATCTCCTGGCATCCCATATGGTCCCCCAAGCCAGGAGTAATTTCTGAGCACATAGCCAGGAGTAAGGGCCGAAAAACAAACAAAATAATGCATAGAGTATAAACAATTTCATTGCACATAATTTTATATTGAATTAAGTTTATTTCTTTTTTTTCTTTTTCTTGAAAGGTTGTTAGTTTCATATTATGGATGAGAAAAGATTCTAGGATGAGAAGAAGAGAGAGCAAGGAAGAGTGAAAACCACTAATGATCTAATATTATTGGCTTTCCTTACAGAAAAAGCTCCTAATACATTGGGAGATTGGGAGTTGGGGAGAGAGGAGAAGTGAGGAGAGGAGAGGAGAGGAGAAAGAGAAAGAGAGAGAAGAGGTGAAGAAAGAAAAGAACAGAAATTCTAAGAGAATCTATCCCAAGTAAATGATACTATCCCCCTAGAGATTGATTGGCTATTTAGGGAAGAATAGCAGTCTAGGTTGCCAGTAGGTTTCTATGATGCTGAGTAAATGAGGGGGAGGGGGCAGACAGAAGAGAGAGAGAGAAGAGAGGGGGGGGAGAAAGAGAGAAAGTTTTTTTCAAATTAAGCTTATTTCTAGCTAAGAAAATAAAAGTGAATGATTATTGTGTTATAAATTATTATGATAATTTATGAAATATGAAAAAGAGAAAACATTTCTTTAAAAATATTTGATGCTGCACTTAAAACAATACCAGAAAATATCATAAGGTCTAAAAAAAAACAGATGAGTAGATAAAGAAGTAGTTTATTTACAAAGGAAAAATATGCATCCATAAGAATATATGGAAAATTGCAGATTTTTGCAAGATGGATGGAACTGGAGAGCATTGTTTTAAGCAAAATAAGTCAAAGGGTGGACAAGTAGAAGATGACCTCACTAAGTAGTGGTACTGTGAACAAAATAATGTAATAGACATCAAATTTTGGCAACACTTGGCCCTGAATTAGGGAACTGCTAATCTGAAATAAGGACAATGGCTAGAGATAAATTTAAGTGGTATTGAAGTAACAGGAGAAATATTGGTAGAGGGGTCTTGGACTCATTAGTGATAGTTAAGTGTGGTAAGCCATGAATATCAAAACCATAAATATTAATGAACTGCAAATTAATGAACTGCAGATTAATCTATAATTAATAAAGTATATAGCCTATTTATTACACTCATCAAAGTGCCAATAACCTTTTTTCTGATGAAAAGTAAAAAGTGACACAGGTTAGTTTTTTTTTTTCTTTCAGAGAAGAAATTTAGGATATTACATGATGTCAACATCAAAGTGAACATGGGAATCTTGTATTTAATAACCTACATTAATCTGGGTTCTTTTTTATAGGCAGTCCCATTAATTGTATTATGAGTAGAAAAGTGAAAACATTCTTGAATATACTGCAGCAATTTAGATGGTATAGACTCAGTATTTTGGAAGATCATTCACTCCAAAATGGCTCAATTCTAAGTACATTTAACTTTATTAGATTCTAATCCAAACATTCTAATATAAACCATTTTTATAATCTATATTTATAGGCCTATGCAATAATTATTATCTGAAACTAGATTTATTATCATATTAACATGTTTTAATACCAGCAGCCATATAAAACAGTCAAATAAAATTAGATTTTTCTTCACTCGTGGAAAGATTTTTCGATTTTAGTTTCAGAACCTTTCAGTCTTTCAAACCCACATTCCTAGTACAAAGTATGTTCAACCATGGATTTCTCTATTCTTTAGACGTAACATTTTAAGGTTCAAATCATGTTTTAGAGATTTTCTTTACATTTAGTTACTTCACTTTTAGAGGCACTCAATATATCTTAAGAATGTTTTATCTCCACATTATACACAAGAAATTGGTAATGAGAAGATTAGTTAACTTTCTCATAGTATCTAATTTTTTATTTTTATTTTTGGGACACATGCAGTGGTGTTCAGGGCTGACTCCTAGATTTTTGCTTTGGGGTCACACCTGACAAGGCTCTAGAAGATCATATGAGATGCTGTAACTCAAACTCAAGCCAATTGTGTACATACACCATACCTGCTTTTGTTATCTATTCAGTGGAAGAACTAGGACTCAGATTCTGATAACCTTGGAAAAGGTTCTATATAACTGAGCCACAAAAGCCAAATTTAATTTAATCAATTATTTAATTTTTTGAAAAGAATTAATTTTTCTTAATTTTAAACTATATTTTCCTTAGCTCATAGGCATTTGCTTTATTTTAACAAATTAATTTTTGTTATGGTATCATTGTTTACCATACATTTAAGTATTTGCAGAGCTGTTACACTCTCTGAGTGTCACAATCCCTCCAACAGAATGCCATGATTTCTAACCATTGTCTCATGGCTCCTTTCTTCCAACCCCTTATCTTCCTCATTTAAGGTTCTATTGATAATTCTTGGAGTTAGTATTCATTGAGGATTGCTTATTCATTTTCTTTCTTTGAAGTCTGCATATGAAAAAACTCAAACAGTATTTGCAAAAACCATATTTTAGATAGTTAACTAATATAAGATTTGAAAATCAAAAATATCTTTATTCAGAAAAGGCATTTATACCCCAAAGTAGCACTATTTATACTCCCATTTTGCACTATTTTCAGTAGCTCACATTTTGAAACAATCCAAACATCCAAGAAGAGGTGACTGGATAAAGAAACTATGGTACTTGTTCATGCCGGGATATTACTTAGTGATAAGAAAACATGAAATAATTATTTTTGATATATGTATATTTTAAAGTATCATGAAGAGGAATGTAAGTCAGATGGAGAGGTAAAGATACAGAATTCTCTTTCCCATATGCTGGATATAAAAAAAAAAAAACACAGTAGAAAAATGCACGAAGAACTGGTCTTCAGGAGGACATTTACCACAAGTCAGGGGGAATGGATGGGGACATTAGGGAAGCAGACAGTGTGTTGGAGGGTGCTGGAATGAAATCAATGGATGAAACCAATAACATTTTATATTCAAAAATATTTTATATTTTAATATTCTAACTCACAGTTTTTATAAAGCATGTTTTAGATAAGATATATAAATACTCAGTATGCATTAATTAATCTATTTTCTCATAAGAAGCTTGAATGGACATTTATATCATCATTTTAATGAGAAAGGAGTTCTCAAGTTGTGCTTTGTAGGTCCAGAGACTCCATCCGGACACACAGCCATTTGAGATGGTGTTCAATGCAAAGGCCTGAGGACATGGAGTTGCTTATACACTATGGTGTCAGACACTATCAACGCCATCTATCCCAGTGAGAGACGAAATCTATCAAATAGGTATCCTCCAGGTTTACTGTCAGAGATATCCAAGGTTATCTAGTGCCAGGACCAAACCCAGGTTTAGTATACATTCACCTTAACCCATCTAATATCTGCCTGCTTTCTCTTGATTTTTAAAACTAGTTTCCAATGAGATAGAAAATAAATATTTTCTACAAGTCCTTCATACATATGTTACACTTCTATGCCATCTTATGAAAGTTACTTATTAACATAACATTTTACTATTTGAAAATAAAAATAGTAAATGCTATTAAGTTAGTTCTACAAGATTATAAGTTTGGTTCAACTCAGAATTCGTGTGTGTGTGTGTGTGTGGTGTGGTGTGGTGTGTGTGTGTGTGTGTGTGTGTGTGTGTGTGTGTGTGTGTGTGTGTGTGTGTGTGTGTGGTTTTGGGGTTATATCCAGTGGCAATCAGGGGTTATTCTTGGCTGGCTTTGTGCTCAGAAATAATTCCGGAGATGCTCGGGGGAGAACATATAGGATTCTGAGGATTGAATCAGGGTTGGCCTATTGCAAGGCAAATGCTGTACCACTGTGCTATTGCTCTGACCCCTCTCTTTGATTTCTTATTAAAAAATCAATATTTATTTTATAGAATAATAGATTGGAATATCATTAGATTATATATTGCTTGTACTGTAATCATGAAATGTACACCACTTAATTTTAAGCACAGAATTTTAGCTTACCTTTTTTTGTAGGACACAATGGAAAATGAATATAAACATTCCCTGTAGAGAATTGAAAATGGTGAAAAGATACGCCATGATGACTGTGCTTTCATTAATATACATGAGTCCAAAGGCCCAGGTCAATCCTAATAGGCAGAGAAGAGCTATTGCACCTATAACCCATGACCTGTAGAGAGACGAGAAAAATAGGAGTTGAGTATCAATGACTGGCCTTTCATTATTGCAATAATATATAAACAATACCAACACTGAAAAATTGTTACAGTAAGTTTTATTGACAAAAAATGTAAGACAGGTGGTGTAAGTACTATAAAATTTTAATGAAGACTACAAGTTTTCAAGCTTGCGGAGATAAACATGAATGAAAATGCTATGAACACAATTTAAGCAAAAGAAGAGTTTTACTATTTAATTATGCACGTTTTTGTAGCACATATGCAAGTGATATGGAGATGAAATTATGATGAAAGGCAAGGTGGGGGGAATCTATAAAGCTGTTAGTTTCCACTGGCCTCATTGGTATAATATTTGTTTGGTTGGACTCTCTCCTTTAGTCCATCAGCTGATACACATTTGCCCCATTTTTCCAAATTTCCACTTTTTCCTTATAAATCTTTAGTAGCCACTTACAAAAGGACTCATTAGATCATCCAGTTTTTGATGGCATGTAGGATTTTTAATTTGAACAAATGTAAGGTAGAACGATTGGAGAAAATTCTACTCCAGATAACAATTTGTTTTCTTAAACTTTAGATTTCAATCTTATAGGTCATAGTAGACTAGATTTTGGGTATCAGAAAATTGGCAGCTTTGTTGAAAAGAAGCTGAAATACTCAAATACCTTCATCTCTTTGAAGTGTCTGTGAATTTAAGGGATTAAAAATGAAGCTGAGAATGAGGATGGGGTAGAATGAAAAAGTAATCTAAAATGGAAGACAAATTCTCACTTAACTCCATTCCTTTGTTCCCTCCAAGCTGTCACTCATAAGAGTAACAAACAGGCAATAGAAGTACATGCATTTGTGGTTATGTGTTATGCACTTACTATTTATATAAAATTAATCTTTCCATTACATGGAAATCTGGTAATTGAAAAAAAAGAATCTTTCTCAATTCTTTTCAAGTATGTGTGAGAATAGGAACAAGCCAATATATTAGATCTCTATACAAATCATGAATCCACCTCTATCATTTTCCAGAACACTTCTCTTAAACAGTATAAACTACTTTTTTAGCAGACTATTATTCTCTACTTATATTGTCCAATGAATAGCTTTTGGAATTGAAACTGGAAAATAAAGATGAGAAAATATATTGTATTTATCATAATATGAATCTAGACTTAAGAATGTTACCATAGTAAAATGCATCTTCAGAAAAAACATGGCCTCAAAGTTGTCAATTATGATTAAATTCTTCCTAAAAACCTAATATCAAATATTTAAGTATTTACTTTTTTCTTCCACAACCATCAGGAGCTGCATATTAGATTTGTCTTCTAAATTTTACATGTTTAGTTATTATATTATGTATTAAAATTCTTGAATAAAGAATTCCTAGAGGGGGATTATATTTGCAAGTGTCATGTTTGCTTACATCAAAATAAGAATGTTTTCTATGCTTATTGTTATTCTACAATTAGATTTAGATATATTAGGACTTCATTAAGATGAAGCTTTTTAAAGATATTGGAAAAAGGAAAAATGGGAAGAACTGCCCTAAAATCAAGGCAATTTTTTGATTTCAGATTTAGAAATAAAATAAAATACTCAAGTCAGGTATTATCCACTTAAAAAAATAACCATGGTGAACTCACTGAGTGAATGCTGCAATGAGCCCAATTTTCAAAATAAAAAGTAAATAAGAATATGAAGAAGTAAGTGAATGGCACTGAAGAAAATGAAAACAAAGGACTCTTCACCAGAAGAACAAACTGAAAATCTGTATAGCAAGGTTACCCACATGTTTCCAATCTTAAATTTATTGTTGAAGGATATTTCATTTTAAAATATATAGAAAAATTACCAAATCTATATATCTACATTTATTCTTTTTTCACCTTTTTCTTGTTTTGACATTCATCTTATTAAATTAGTACAGACTTGTAGCTTTGTTTCAGAAACTTAAAAAAGATATATTAGTAGAGAAATAGATAATCAACAGACAAAAGTCTAATTAGAAAGGTGATTTTGCAAATATAGAATTAATTTTTGAGGGAGGCATTTTCACTTTTTAATGTTATTATAAAATTCTTTTTTAATCAATTGGGTAATTTCATTTTCATAAGATCATATTGAAGACATGTTACCAAATCACAAAATGATTTTGTATGAATGATGTCCAAACAAACAAGAGAGATGAAGACGTGTGCAGCAGAAAGAAAAAAACATCACAATGAAAAGAGAAAGCTATTAAAAGCAAAACAAGTCTGTACCACATGAGCTGTTATTACTATGGCACTGAATTCACGTGATATCCAATTAAAAGAGGTGAAGAAGAGTTTTTGGACTAATACACCTGCAGTGTATTTATGCTGCATTTCAGCTGTATGCCTGATTATTTTCCTGCACAGTTTGCTCTTCTGCCTCAATGTGAATGACAGAAGCTCTAATGATTTTTCAGTACTGATCTGACAGCTGGTTCATGGGACCACACTGATAAATGGAATTTATCAGCCATTCAGGTCATTCTTACTTGATGAAGGGTCTGTTATCCTCATAGCTAAAGAATGCATAGACATAAAGACAAGAACACCAACATTAGCATTTTATGACAAAGAATTTCAATGAAAAATATTCTCCTGGTCCCCAAAGGCTTATTTTCCCCCTTCCTAAAAGGTATTAAAATCTTCCCTTTATATCTAGAAGGCAAATTCTGAAATGACCACGAGAACTTATATAACAAGGAGTGAAATCAATTTTACAATACTGCAATATCCCTTATGAGACTCAAAAATTCTATTTTTTCATCATATGCTCATATTACTTGTGAATTGACAGAGACATTTATATTTTAGAGATCACATTTCTCTAGAGAATGAGAAATCTTATGAGCAATCTGGAAAGAACTTGGGGGCATACTTAAAATGACAGATTTTATGTCACCTAAGGGTATCCTTACTTTGTAATATTAGTAGGTAAGATTACTTAATCATGGGCAGTATAATTTTAAGTAATTTAAACTTGCAGATGATTGACCTATGTTAAATCAAATATATACTTTTGAAAATAATTGATACTGACTACTTAAAAATTCTTTCAACTATTGTTCTATAGAGGAAAATGGAATAATATTTTGAAGCAATAGGAGAAAATATAACTATGGTTCATTATCACAGCTATTTACTATTTAAACTAATATTATTCTGATAAAATAGGGTCTCGGTGCCAGATTGTAATGATTATCTAAGGAATATTTTGGATCATTATTTTTTTTACAGACATAAATGCTGCTGAGCAGTGATTGGACAGAAAGGGAAGAGAAATTTTATTTTCTCTTACCACTTGCCAGAGGCAATGGTTTATGATACTATGCATACACAAATGAAGATCGTGGACCTCAAATCAAACAGATGTATTTGAATAAAGAAAATGCTGATGAAAAATATTATTCTGCATAATGAGAAGACTATAGAATAGAATCTAGTATCTAAATCCACTTTGCCTGAATATTATGTCCTATTTAGTTACTTAATAAGTAAACAAAAATTAATAAATCTCTGGTTTTGTCCATTTACACATAATTACATGGCGAGGGTCTAGAGAAATAACATAAATAAAATGGTTGTCTAGCATATGGTCACCCTGAATTTTATCTTTAGCAGAGCAAATAGTGACCCCTAAGAATAGTCAGAAGTGTGTTTGATCTCCAGCCTCATCTATGTTCACTTGCCAGGAGTGAACCCTACAAATAGAGTCAGGATTAAGCCCTGAGCATAGCTTGTGTGTTCCCATAATTAAAATCATATAAATAAACATGACAGTCATGATGCAATTTTAGTGTTATAAACTTCTTATTATTTCATATATTATGTATAAAGTGCTCATAACACTGTCACTATGTGCAGTGATAATTACATGATTAATATTAAAGTATTTAAAAAGAGATCAAACACTATAAGTATACAATATATTACTAAAATAATAAAGAATCAAATAAATAATTTTGAGAAGATAAATTCATTTGAAGATATTTCAAGAGGACAATTCAATTTTATAAAATACTGCATATAATGAAATAGGTGTATCGGAAATAAGCTCATACATGAAGCAGGCAATGACTGCTAACTTGGCAACTACTGGCTGACTTGGCTTCTTTAAATTTAAAGTAAGTGAAATGAAATAAAGTTTAAAGTTTAGTTCCTTGGCCACACTAGTAAGAGTAAAAGTGCTCAGATATTTAGTGCTTGCCATATGGGACAGTACAGTTCTAGAAAATGTTTTCACAAAAAGTTCTATTAGTTTTCTGGGGCCGGGCGGTGGCGCTGGAGGTAAGGTGCCTGCCTTGCCTGCGCTAGCCTAGGACGGACAGAGGTTCGATCCCCCGGCGTCCCATATGGTCCCCCAAGAAGCCAGGAGCAACTTCTGAGCACATAGCCAGGAGTAACCCCTGAGCGTCACAGGGTGTGGCCCAAAAACAAAACAAAAAAAAAAAAGTTCTATTAGTTTTCAATTAGAAGATTAGGGGCATTTCAGGGAAAAAATGAAATTATAAGAATTATTTAGAGAACAACATGGATACTTGATGAAAATATTCTTAACATTTTTAAATGATATTCTTATATTTATATTAACATTGAAAAGCTAAGGAACAAAGTAACACTAATTTAATTCTATGTAATACTAGTGAATTAGTGATGCCAAGTTCATAATTGGAATAACTTTCTCTCATAATTTGTATAGTCTAGTGGCAAGGTTAAGAAGTTTTGGGGCTAGTATATAGGAATACATGAAAAAATCCTCCACAAATTATGTTAGATTATATAAATATTACAAAAATTAAAATATAAAGTTTGACATGTAGATCTAAAACTGCTGCAATGAACTAGCTTTCTTTAAATGTGAAATACAAAAAGAAATATCATGGAACAATTCAAAACTTTTGTTGGTAATTGTGGGATTAGCCAGTAGCCTTATTCAATGATCAAGATTGTAATACTAGCTCCACTTACAGTAAGATGTACCCATGAGTTTAACTAATGTCCATTGGGATGTGAACAGAGGTGAATTACGACATTTCTAGGTCTTGCTAATTAAATCATTGGAAAAATGTTCCCCTTGGGTATTTTTTTCCTCCTCTTTGTCTAAGAGAATGTGACAGTAGAGCCTTAGACCCAGAAATAAAAACTGTTTGTTGATACAGATGGCACCATATTTTATTTAGACCACATAACTTTAACTCTCTTAAAATCAAGTTTACAGCACTAAATTTTCGAGAATATTTTTAAACAGAAGTTTAGCTTGTGCAATATTTAAGAATTAAACAATCTCCCATGCTTTTGTTAATGTGATTTCTTTTTTTATATAAAAATATATGCTAATGGACAATCACATATTTCTTACTCCTATCTTCAAGATGACAAATACAATATATAATGTCTTAAAATAAATATCACTAAATATTACCTTTATTATATCAATTCCATTGTACACCCTCTCATTCTCAGTAGGCCCACCTCCAGATCTCAGACCCTCTGTTGACTTCTCCAATATTTCCAGTGAGGTTATCATCTCAGCTGATATCCCAAAGCTGTTTGGGGTCCACGAGTGGATTTCCTCCATTCCCCCTAGGTCCATGCAGCCTTCATGCATACTCCCGTCATCTCATAGATGCACTTCCACATCTCAGAATTTCTCCTAGCTTATTAATATTATACACACAGCATCCGAGCTCCATATCCATACTCTGCTCACTGCTACTTTGTACCTGAACCACACAACAGCTCTCTACTCTTTACTTCTCACTGTTAGCTAGTCAAATTTATATTTCTGTCACTGAATGGGGATTGACAGGAAAGAAAGAGAGCAATAGCAGTCTAATCCTTCAGATCTCCCAGGGGAGCTCAAAGATTCATCCTCAGCAAAGCAGAAGCATATAAAATAATGGGAAGTTATTTAGAATACCACGATCCTTAAAGAGTGAAAACCACAGCATGGAAAGCTTTACCAGAACCAGCTCTGTAAACTCACAGAAAATTACTTTCGGTACACATCATTCAGAAAGTTTTAATAAGCTAAAAGAAGCTAGGTATGACACAAGTGGTTAGCAGAGCACAAGAAAGTATAAGAATCAACATGAAAAAAAAATCAGAAGTGTCAAAAAATTACAGAACCAAAGAATAATGAATGAAGAGTATAGTAGGTGATATGAAAAATATAATATAGATATAAACAGAAGACTAACAGAAGCCAAGATAAAGATCTAGAAGCTCCAAGGTGAGCTGCAGAAAATAAGGAGAAGTTTTGGGGAAATGTGAAAAGAAATCAGTAGCACACCAGACTATGTGAGGAGTTCAACAGAAACAATGTAAGAATCATTGGCTTCCCTAAAGTATAGATGGAAAATTCTATAAAGAATCTCTAGTTAAAAAATCATAAATAAGAATTTCCAGAGCTGGGGAGTTCAAGTATCCTGATCCAAAAGGCTTTAAGCAAAAACTGACCCAGATAGAAATGATTTTAGGCACATTATAATCAGAATTGTAAAAGAAAAAGAAAAATACTGAGAGCAACAAGATCAAAAAAGGAATTTAATATGTAAAGGAAAGCCCAAAAGATTCATAGCATATTTATCAAATAGACTCCGAGACAGAAAAAATGGTGAGATATAGTGGAAAAAAATAACAAAACAAAATAAAATATAAACCCCTCAATGAAATGAGGCCCTTACATAGAACACTCTGCCAACTAAATAAACTAGATTATAATGCAATTTTGAAGGAATGATATAGGTTTTCATGGCAGACAATACTTTATGAAGTTAATAGTCTCATCCAGTTTTACAAGAGTTATTAAAGGTAGTCCTTTAAAGGATAAGACTTCTCAACATTTTGGGATGCAGTGTGGCATTCATTTATGTTGCTTATGGTGGGATTATACTAGATTAAAGGAAATATTTACTTCTTGCTTGCTAAGCAGTTTAATAGTCATTTAATAGTGAATTATCATTTTAATTATATTAAATGCTTGATATATTGTCAGGTGATCTATTTTTACTGAAATGTATTTTATTATAAAATTTTACTTGCTAAGTAGATCTTAAGAATTATCTATAAAATAACATTTTCAACATAAAGCCAATATTCTCTTTTAGGATAAAACATACCTTATGGGCCTATTAAAACTTTCTTTGACAATCTTTTAAAAATCTCTTTCCATTACTCTTGCTATAAATATATATTGAAAATATATTTGCATATAATTATACTATTAATTTTTTAATTTATACATGAAAAAATAGTTTTTCAAAAATTCGTTATCAATTTATTATTGAGTTACAATTTTCTATTATTTAAGCCATTTAACTTATATATTCACATATTAATCTATATATTAGTATATGTGTTCATATAAATGTAGGTGCTAACTCTTGCACAATAAAATATAGTTTTCAAATCTGGAATAAAAGGAAATTTTTCTATAGAACTGAGCTTTTCTAGTGGGGTGTGTAGGGTAGGTAGGTAGAAGGGATTTTAGGATAGTGATAGAGAAAAGAGAGTACTCTGGTGGTTTTTGTGTTGGAAAGATGTATTCATAAAAGTATAAGTATTGCAAATCACAGTAGTTAAATCAATAAAATAGTAAAGAATGAAATGGAGAAAGAAGCCTACTCTAGCAAATATTTTTGTCTTACATTTGATTTTCACTAGCATCTACACTAAGAATATTATTTCTATATCAATATCATGAAACTATTTTAAAAAGCAATAGTAAGGTGACCATAGACATCATCTTGTCAACTCATCAGCTAGTCCAAGGACTCATTTCATTCTCTAAAGGGAGGCAAGCTAAGCTGTGAAAACTCCCGGGTTTGTTGGTCTCATAAATGATAGCTCTGGGTACTTTAGGAAAAAATTCTTGATAAATCTTCAACCTTGATAACCCTCAACAGCTACACACACACACACACACACACACACACACACACACACACACACACACACACACACACACACACACTCCAAAGGCTTTTCACTGCTTTTCAACTGATCTCTTAAAAGTCACCTAACAGAAAAACAAAAACAAAAGCCCAGATATGCTGGTTCCCTAGCTGTAAACTCTGGGGTTTTCTCAGTGTCTGCATGGTCCACAACACTTTGCATCTCCTTACTTCAGAAAGCCATGGCAGCTATAACCTAGGACCCATAGCCACAGCCATAATAGCTCATTGATCCAGGATCTTCACATATCCCGTAATTCCTGGACAGCAGTTGTCCTGAAATACCTCCCAATTTTTCAATATTGACATCCCAGGTGTAATGCTTCAAATCAAATGTGAAATTATCAATAAAACTACATACACTCAAGAAAAAAACCAATAACACACAATGTTCAATTAGCAACAAACTTATAAACATTCATGACTTAATCACCTCACTGTGAGATATAATAATTTTCACAATTTTTCTTTAGTGATTTTTAAAATAATTCCAGTACTGTCTAGTTGTAACAAGCAGTGATAAGTTAACAATACCTATATCAATTATTTTTACTGGCTAAGAGGGCAGGCCTTGGGGAGAGTCAAAAACTGGACAATGTAGACGAAATGTTACACTGGTGGTGTGATTAGGTTTGGGACATTGAATACCAGACACAAGTACAATGTGAGCTGTTTTGTAAATCATAGTGTCTAAATAGAGTAATAAAAAGTGACAAGAATCAAGATAAGAATTTCTAAGCTATCTCTGAATAAGCTGATCGTAATTATACATATCTATTTAATATAAGTCCATAAAAACAAAAGTACTATTAAAATCTAGGTCCATGAAAACTTAGCAAAATCATTAAGAAAATTATTTTCTTTATTTTTAAAACTTCATTGAGATATAATTCACATGTCTAACATTATGTCCATTTTAATAAAATTAAATTTCCAATAAAATTTATAGTCACAGTGTTGTGTATACATCATTTTAGAACATTTCCATTACCTTAAAAATTGCCCTTGTTTGTAAAGGTTAAATTCTCTTTGCACCAGATAAACACAAATGTACTTCTTATCTTTATAGGTTTTTTTAATCTGGACAATTCATAATAATTAACACCTAAAATATGTGGTATTTAGTATTGTTTCCTTAGTCTAATACTTTCAAGGTACTTACATTCAGTAGGATAAATCATCATTAAATTTTAGTGGCTAAATACATTCTTTATGTGTATGTTTCATAATTTAATTACCCAGTCATCTGCTATTGTTATTTCAGTTATTTACAGTTTTGCACTAAAGCTAAAAAGAATTTACTTCCTGTGCATTGTATATATGCATATGCCTATTTACCTTTAAAAGTATATAGAAGTGTATTATTTATCATTGGTTAATAATTTTATATGTATTTAGAGATACAATTTCACTCTTTCTATATGTGTGACTCATCATATCCACCATTGAAATTACAGCAATAATACCAAATATCTTCAAGAAGATAATTTTTTTCTTTTCTTTTCTTTCTTTTCTTTATTTACTTTTTTGCATAGGCGCAGTAAACATTGGGGAAATTAGAAAGGAAATTAATTCCCTTGGTTTAAGAGATAGAGTGTCTCTTCGAAGATCTATTTCTAAACAGGAGTATCAACTAATAAATATGTGCTTTGACATAAATACTCAGAATTTATCATATCATTACAGACAAATGATGAAACAATATGACTGGATTAATTTAGTTAAGGGATAATCTTTCTCCAATTCAACATTTTTTAAGAAAAATCGTGTATTACTACTTTTAACATGTTTTTTGAAGAAATGTTGCCTTAAATGCAAGAAAACAAATAAACAAATTCTTCAAATATTTTATCTTATTAATTTTTAAGAGTCTCGTCATCTTGTTTTGGGGTGGTAGTAGCAACTTTTCATGGTATAATTGTATTGATTGATATTGGGAGGTAGCCTGCTACTTGGCTAGTAGTAGTGGAAAATCAAAACATAGGAAAATGATCCTTGAAGACACATAATCTTCAAGAATAAAATGTTATGAGTCCATCTGAAATTGGGGGTGTGGGGTTAGCTAATTATTTTGAAGAAAACAAAAATGTTTAAGAGTAGGAAGGAAAATTTTATGGTATATATGTTTTTTCTGATTAGAATTCTTTAATATTCCAACATTTCCACTCATATTATTTTTATGGTTAAAGCTTATTATAAAAAGGAATAAAAATCATTGAAATTGGCTTGAATGACTATTAATAAATGTAAGGTAGGCAATTGTTTTAAAGGTGAAAGTACACTTCATTCTTTATAGAAGAATAAAATGTACTAAGAGCTAATGTATCTGTCTATTGAATGAATTTTTCCCTATTTCTCTGATTCAACAACAAAGTTCCAAAATTGAGGTCTAAGAGAATTCAGTTACCCTCATTCATTCTGGTGGGGCAGTGTTGGACCAGATCTCAGGGGTCACTCCTGAGAGGGTTTAGGACACCACATGAGATTGGTCACATGATAATCAAGAACCTTTCCCACTATACTATTAATACAGTCCCTTTAATGCCCCCATTCTAAATAAGTCAGTAATAACCCAAGCTAATATATTCACTGAGACTTCACTTACAAGTGAACTTTGGAACATTCTTTGCCATAGCAAATCAGTAGTTCCCAACATTTTAAATGGAAGGAATAAAAATAAATTATTTTTAGGAATTGCAGTATTCAAAGATTACACAATACAATACAAAAAGGAAGGGAAAAGACACATTTTTATTTGTTTTTAGAATAATTTAAACTTTATTTATTTTATTGATTGATTGATTGATTGATTGGATGATTTTTGGGCCACACTTGGTGGTGCTCAGAGGTTACTCTTGGTTCTGCACTCAAAAATTTCCTCTGGCTGGCTGGGGGACCATATTGGATACCAGGAATCGAACCAGGTCTCTCCCAGGTCAGCCGCATGCAAGGCAAATGCCCTACAGCTGTGCTATCTCTCTGGCCCCCAAAATTTTTATTATACTAATCAAATTTTTAAACCCAAATAGATAATGGAGAAAAATATGTTTAAAATGGGTAATTTTCCAGTTTTAAGTTGATGAGGAATTTAATCACAGAAAAGATTTACTAACTAGTAACGTTATTTTTCTATAAAGAAAAAAATAAAATATAATGCATACAAATCTTCATGAAAATTAAATAAATATGTCATAAAATTGGATTTCAAAAATTCTTAAAACTTGAAAACTTGAAGATGAGCTAAATCACAAGACCACTATATAAAATATTTTAAATTATTTTCAGTAGGACTTATCTTGCAAACATTCAATACAATGGGTTGTCACCTATATATTATCGTCAATAAATATTTGCAATATCTATATGTATAATTAAAACCACATTTTTTTTGTTTTTTCGGGCCACACCCATTTGATGCTCAGAGGTTACTTCTGGCTAAGCGCTCAGAAATTGACCCTGGCTTGGTGGGGGGATCACATGGGATGCTGGGGGATAGAACCGCGGTTCTTCCTTGGCTAGCACTTGCAAGGCCTCTAGCGCCACCTCACCAGCCCAAAAACCACATTTCTTAGATCACCTTTGGAGAATCCATTTTTTCCTTTAATATGTAAAGTGTAAGATTCAGTGATTTCTTAGAATATGTTTCTGCAGTTAAAATTTGATCATTAAGATGCAAGGAGCTGATTGCATTAAGAAATACATATAATATATTTTCAAACTAGAAGATGTAAAAACTTTTACATTCAGTAAAGTTAGGAAATTTATAACTTTTTATATTCTTGCCAAATGTATCCTGACAGGGTGAATTGGTGTAATATGTTTTCTCATAACATATGGTCTCATCACCTCTTTTTTTCTTCAACTTGCAACAAAAGCATACATCATATCCATTTTTGAATAGCCCTTTATTTTAAACTGATTTATAAAACAAAACATAAAAGTAAAAAATAGGGAAAACATGCCGTATTTAGTGAAATCAAGGAAGACACTGAAACACAACGGAAGCTGACAAACTTTATCTTTCATAAGCCTAGCTTGTCTTAACAATGAATACAATAAGTATATTAGAATCTTTTAAGTTTTAACCTAGAAAAGAAGAATGTGTGATTCCCACAAAGTTAAAATCAAGTACTAAAAAATATGCACTACAAAATTCTGAATTTATTCAAATGGAATGAGAAAATCCATTTTAAAAATCTGGTAAAGAATTTTGTCATCACATTCTTGCAATTATAATTTTCAGACACAAAAGAGAAAAGAGCTGGAAGTTACAGCTCACCTCAGGAAGCTCACCACAAAGAGTGATGAGTTTAGTTAGAGAAATAACTACATTTTGAACTGTCCTAATAATGAGAATGTATGAGGGAAATGGAAAGCCTGTTTAGAGTACAGGCGGGGGTTGGGTGGGGAGGAGGGAGATTTGGGACATTGGTGATGGGAATGTTGCACTGGTGATGGGTGGTGTTCTTTAAATGACTGAAACCCAAACACAATCATGTATGTAATAAAGGTGTTTAAATAATATATATATATATATATATATATATATATATATATATATATATATATAAAAGAATTTTGTCATTAGACTTGCATGTGTTCACAACACAGTGAGTAGACCAAATATTTTCTCTACGTTGGGCTTCTAACAGAGGAACAATTCAAGTATGTGTTGCTCCTTATATGTGTTACTAGAAATTTCAATACATTTCTTCTTAAAATGTTATCAATGAGAAATAATGTAAAATGGTTAGTAAAAAGTAAGGAAATATAATTAAAAATTCAACTTTGTAGATACATATAAATTCCAAATAGCAAACTAAAAATATTAAATCAATTCCATTTTAGGCCAAAGTCGGCCATAATAAGGCTTAATAATAAACCTTAATAAGGTTTAGTCAAAATGTGTACTTTCATGTTACTAAATTTAAACTAGAAATTGATTATGTAATATATATAGCTACATATGCACATAAGCACTATCCATGTTCCCTAATTGCTTTAGAACTTCCTGTCCAATCTTTACAAGTAAGCACTGTATAATTTAGAAATAAAAGATACTCCCTTCTCATAAAGGCTATATCTGAACTAAAAAGAAAACTAATGGCACTATTATAACTTGTCCTGCAAAGACTGAAAATAAAAAGTAAATTTTATTAACAATTTTACTTAAGAACTTACTTAAATCCCAAGTAAGGTATTATACAGCAAAAGTTAATGGTGTCTGAACATAATCAATTATAATTTACCCCCAAATGGCTAGAAAAATGTTTTAAAAAGTTTAACAATATATGTGTAAATAATAAAAGTTCATGAGAAACTAAGGTAGTTTTGAAAGCAATGATCAAAATGGAATGACACATTTTGCCAGATATTGAGTAAGTTTAGGTGACTGTATGTTAATGGCAGTGAAACCAAGGGTACGTCCATGAAACAAAGGAAAAAGCATAAAAACAGAACTGTCAAAGAACAGTATATTAACACATAGATCTAGAGTGAAAAGCGATTATTCTCAAATGACATTGGAAATTTTCTTGGTACATCTAAAAAACACAAAATATCCTTCAAAGAGGTTATATGTGAATTATATAATACTTTTAAAACAGAAAATAATATACAGGAGATAAAAATGAAAATAATAAAATATATTCTACTTATTTAAAATAATTTTTGTAAAAGAACTGAAAAGAACATGTAATTAAAAAGTAATACGTTTTTTGTGACAGGAAAAACTGAGACCTAAAATTTTGGGAAGTGACATTTGTAATTAAAATATTTGAATTTTATGCATACAATGAAATAATATAAGCTCTAAAGAAATATATAAAATTATACAATATGCCACAGCACACATTATTTTAGAGGATGTCACCCTGAATAAAATCAATGATAAGGAAAAATTCAGATACAGAATTAATTTTCTCTTCTGTGAGGCTTAATGATAAACAGTGAGATAGTAACAAAGGATCAAAAGCAACAACATAATAGGATAATATACCTATAATATTTACTGTGTTGGGTGAAAATATGAAAGGTATATATCATGAACTTTAGAAAAGGGATGTGAGATGTGTGTGGTGTTAAATGATGTGCAATAGAAAACATCATTTACAGTATTGTAAGTCACAGAGCTCAATCAATAAAAAACGATAAACAGTAAACCTATATGGCAAGATGTAAAATAAAATAGAGAAGAAAAACATGGAATATACTACAACACTGTAAGAAACAAGATCTAGTAGAAACAAATTAAAATAATAATTTAAAAAGATATCTCTGAGTCTTTGATGAGATTGGCATTTTTGTTGTTCAATTTTATTGAATTGATGAAAATTACTGAATTTCTATATCTGTCAATTTAGGAAACCCACTTACATGGCGTAATGTAGAAATCAAAGAAAGATGGAAAATAGGAGAACTAGAGTCACAATGACTAATATAAAGAGAATGTGACCTTTATTTTTATCTATGCATATATATTGATACACTGCAATCAATAGTTTTGTTGATAAATGATTTCCTTTTGTTTTTGGCCTGCTTTTCTAATCTCATTGTAAATAGTTCTAAATTATAACCTCGCACTATAAATCTCACTTCTGACACTGATAGATTTTTGTTTTAGCACACGAATATAGTTAATCTAAAGCAACAACTTATAGATTTATAGGATATCCAGGAATGTATACTCAAATAACACATTAATAAAAGTGCCAGAGAACTGATGACAGACTTCTTAAAAATACATAATTGTTTGTGGTGGAAAAATCTACAACATTTGTGACTCAGCCAAGAAAAAATTACATTAGGAGCATTTTAAGTTTAGAAGGAGCATCTCAAAATACTTAATACACTACATTATTTAATTATAAATGCCATGTTTAATACATGGTTTTTTACTTAAAGCAAGTATGATTTCTATGCTTCCACCACTTCTACTACAAGGTGAAGAAAGTATATTATTTTAAAGCATGGTAACACTTTCATTTGAAATCATTTTTGAAAAATAAGAAAATGAGAAAGCCAGAAAGTTAAGAGTATGTTATCTTGTTCTAGGTTTTGTTTTAATTAGAGATATTCTCTTGCAATCAGGAGAAGCTGACATGTACTCAGACTATTATGGCAGAATAATTTTCAGTTCATTTGTATATGTGTGTTCTGTGATGACTAATTTTTCAAAAAGTGATCATATTTTTATTTCCTTTAATCATAGAGCATTTTGGTCTTTCTTTATAAATGTGGAGACCGTAAAAGTACCTGAATTTTGAGTTTTGTAGAGTTTCTAGAATCAGCAGAGAACAAATATGTATCTAAACAAAGTATTAATAGTATTCTTAATAATCTCATCATATGAGATGTTTTCATCACTAATGACTAGGAACAAATCATCCAAAATGGTTTTTGGCCACATAAAGTTAGTAAAATGTTTGAATTACAATAGCTTCAAATGTATTCCTTCCATTTATCTTAATATGTTTCATATATTTCTTAATTTAATACTACTTTCATCATTTACATTCATCTCCCAAATTTCTATTCTGTCCTCTAATACACATAGTTAAAACCTTTTTTCTCATATCTTAAACTTTAATTTTAGGGAGTTCATGTCATCTTCATTATTAAAGTCTGTATCCTCTACAGTTATCTTGCTAAGAAACACAGAAAGTCAAACATTGAACCTTCAATAGATTTCAAGCAATTTGATGAGCACTGTTAAATCATGATTTCTCCTTTTCCTAAATTCAAGCTTCTTTAATATTTTTGTTGTTATTATTAGTTTTGTTCCACACTTGATGGTGTTCAGCTTACTTAGGACTCTGGCATCAGGAATCACTACTGGCAGGCTTGGGAGACTATATTGAATGTGGGGGAGGGGGCAGAAGATTAAACCTGGGTAGGCTGCATGCAAGACCACTGCCCTTTGATACTATCAATCTGGCCCCAGGTTTAAGATTCTTATTGACTACTTTCTTTATTCCTTTTTCAAAATTATTATCTACTAGTATCTCTAGACCTCCCTCAGGCTATGGGAACCATATTTAATGACCTGGATTAAATTGTGTTGACCATGTGCAAGGCAAATTCCCTATCCTCTGTACTATTTCTCAGTCTCACTAACTCCTCTTTCTAAATCTATATTTGGAGACTAATTTATTTTCCGAACATCTAAAAGTAAAGAGATAAAGGATTTTGGTACCCAGCCCTCTCATTTTCTGTATTTCACATCAATTCCTCTATTTTACCTAATCTCATGGGTTCATTGTAAAATCTTTGAGACCCATTGTTTCAGTATAATAACCCATATCTACATTCAAGGAATAATTAATGAATATAGTGTTCGTGGGAAGAATAGAAAGAATCTGGGGGTGTGAGAATGGCTTTAGTTTCACACACAGCCCCTGTCCTTGCCCACATACATAGATTGATACTCCTAAAATATATTTTCATTGACTATCATGTGGTTAAAAACATGTGATTACAAAAAATTCTATGAAATATCCTCCACCCTGAACTCATGGAAGAAATACTTGAGGAAAAGCTAATGTAGAGTTCATTTTATCTTCTCGTCAAACCTAAGGATAATAACAAAAACATAATAAAGTATTATGCACAGGGTGTATCTCGGGACCACAAGCTGACTCAGTATATGACAAAAGCTGAAGTGTTAAAGATAATGCAAGATGTGAAATAAATGTGAATCCTTCCTGATCTGGACCAACTGTAACAACTCTGGAACCACTTGGTTCCAGAGTTTATGCTTAAGGTATCACCAATATCCTTATGATTTAGGATATTCTTTGTCAATATTTGCTATTCAATGCTGAGATCATCTTAACAGAAATAATCATTCTAGAAACTAGCTAGGGAAGCCTGTCTAAGAAAATAGTGATCCCAATTGTTATTTTGGCATATTAGTTAACCATTATTAATCTTTCCCAAATAATCTTATTTTGCTTACGGTTGAAAAAATATTATTGTTTAAACACAATTTTAGTATATAAAAATAATAAAAAAATTTTAAACTAAAATTAAGTCTTGAATAGAATATGAAAAACCTTAAGTGCAGAAATTTAAAAAAATCTATACTGATAATTAAAATTTAAATCTTAACATTTTATTACTACAATCTCCAAATTCTGACCAAACTTTCCATATCTCTTGCATATTTATCAAAGTGGTTAACATTTTTTCCATGTTCCATGATTTGTTTTTTTGTTTGTTTTAATTTGTTTGTTTGGTTTGATATTGGGTCTACATCTCGTAATACTCAGGACTTACTCCTGTATCTGCAGTCAGTGATAGCTCCTGGTGGAACCAAGTGACAAAATGAGGTGCCAGATATTAAATCCAGATGAGCCACATTCAAGGGAAACATCCAACCTGCTGTGCTATTGCTCTATCACCCAACACAGGTGTTTCCTTTATAATTTTCTGCTTTTCAGCTACAAAAATTCCCCTCTATTACCCCAAGACAAAAACACTGAAATTGCACTCCAAACCTTTTCTCTAAGTCTATGAAATATAAGATAATATATTTTTCAATTTTTTCAGACAAAAATTTAAAATGCCAGCACTTCTCACTTATTAAATAAATTAATGAATTAGAAGATAAAAACAAAAACAAATTCACATAACTAAAGTTTAAAATATGTAATAATATGAAAAGCAAGTGCTATTGAAATTACCTTGACATCCTTCTACTCATTAAAATTTGTACTGAGCTATTTTATGATGAAATTATAGTTCTATGAAGTTAGTTCAGGTTATTTCTTGACGTGTAATTATTTCATAAATATTTTATTAATAAAACAAAAATTCTTTATCAAAGCTTTATTGCATATTTTATGTAGGATACAAAAGAATTGTGAATTAAACCCATGACTACAGATACAAAGAAAAGCTTCTCATTTATTTTAAAATTTTTCTTAAAAAAATATTTTTACTTAGGAATATTCCAGACTTCCTCATTCTTATAACTGAAACGAATTCTCATGAATTTAATATAAATTTAATTATTTTTGAGATACCCAATACATTATCAGTGTACCAGACCAGTCATATTTCAAATTAGCTTTCTTCATTGTCACTTCTCAGTGTTTGAAATACACTGAATATAAGGACTTATAAAATCTCAGACTCTGAGAAAGAGCATATGGGGAATTTTTGGAGGGTAAGGGAGTTTGGGCCACACCAAGTGACACTCATGGATTACTCCTAGCTTCACAATCAGAAATCATTCTTGGCAGGCTCGGGTGACCACATAGGGTGCTGGCGATTGAACCCGGGTCAGCTACGTGCAAAGCAAATGTCATACCTGCTGTGCTATAACTCTTGACCCTGCATATGGGAATCTTACTACAAGAAGAGTGACAAACAAGTTCTCACTTGAGGAGACATAAATGTAGAACCTAAATGCATGCCATAATGAGACTGACAACATCCGAAGAATGCATAGCTTTGTGAGTATCATGTGTGTGTGTGTGTGTTGTGTTTGTGTGTGTGTATTCAATTCATTAAAAAAATGGCTAATTAAATGTCAAAACTAAGAATAAAAGACTAAATACTATAAAGAAAATTTAACTTGTCTGAAGAAAGTCCTGGTTTGGAGTAACAATACACAGAGTTCCCGGTGTTCCAACACATCCATATCTTTATGATAGAGTTAAGGCATAGCTCCAGGGTATTTAACCACAGATCAAGGAAATGGAGGAATAAGTGGGATAAATGAGATAACAGCCAGATGGTACTCATCTGAGACTTAAAAAGAAATCATTTGATCTCACTTCAATGAATAAAATATTTCAATTACTGTTTCTGAATTGCTTGGACTTTTATTAGATAAAAGATTCCACAGTCTGCATGGGCATTAACTACATATTTGATTAAAAATATTTGGTAAAATATATCTATAGTATAATGTATTGACCTATAATTTTTTTATAAAAGAGGTAATTTTACATGCCTATTTATGGTGCAAGGAGTCCAATCCAAACAGGATTTTACCCATGAATGAGAAATTACTAAAATATATTTTTCTTAAACCTTTTTTAAAGTGAATACTTTTAATAATTATAACTCAAATATATTTAGTGGTAGAGACCAGTAACTTTAAAATGTATTTTACTATATTACCCTGACAACATGAATCTGCCATTTTGAAAATCAGTTTATAAATATATTTCTGACTCATATAAGAGAAAAAGTAAAATGCAAACTATTATGGGCTATTGTTGCATTTCTCAAGTTTACTTAAATCACTTTTCTGCCTTCATTTATAAAAATCTATGACCTTTTATCTCAATTAAATACCAGTGTAATATTAATATAACTGAATGTAATTCTGACAACTGTTTCTTCAATAACCAAAGGCACTGTAACCAAAATAAAAGTCAACAATAATTAGCATATGAGTTCTGGTTAAGAAAACATTGTTCTGATGATTCCTGAAGCTATTCTGGATCTTTTATTTTTCTATTGATGACAGTACTGAAAAATCACTAAGGACATTTTTTTTTCACCCCCAGAAGTAACACGAGTTACTCTTTTAGAACTTGCAACTTATTAACCAAATAAGAATTTCACTATTGGATTTTATTTTTTGTAGTATAGTAAGATTGGTGTTAAAGAAAATCATATGGAGATTCTTATATGACTGCCAATAATATGATAAACAAAAGCCAATGGGATTTTATTAAGAGGCTGTGAAAATTTTTACCAGGGGTATTCCCAAAAGCTAAAAATATGATAGTAGTTCCATATAGAATGAAAAAAAAAAAGGCAAACTATCCTGAATTATGCCCAGGTTAGAGAAGAGATGACTAAAATCATGATTTTACTGATGAAGCTCATCTATTAGAGAATTGAGCCAAAATTCTAATGCATCTGAGTCTGACACTAAAGGTTTCCCTCTACCACTGTGTCATTCTGATGAGAACAAAGTAAACTGAGAAATCTCAAAAAGATCTTTCTTGATAGGATTTGCTAATCATCATTCCTATAAAACCTATCATCTGTAAGGGTAAAAACAAGCAATTGAAACAATGATGAGTCCCAAATCACAAATGATATGCAAGTCTGTGCCAGGGAAAGAAGGAAGAAAAATGGTTAGGAGAGTCAGAGAGAATCTCCCTTCCTTCCATACAGGCATGAATCTTCTTTTTTATTTCTCACCACTCCCCTAAACCCTATCAGTTAACTTAATTCTTCAAAGTACTTTTGGCATAATTAAAAAAATTAAGAATATAAATGTTGGTTTTATAGGTGATATCAAACATATTATTTTAGGGGGCTTGGATATCATCCCTGGGAACCTGGCCTGGTTGTGAGCCCTTAAGATCCCTAGAAGCATAAGTCAGGCTAGGATGCTCAGAGAGACATGTGGTTCTAAAAATTAAAGGGGACCCTTCCACAGGCAAAGCCCATATGGTGTTCTTTCTTTAAGCTATCTTCTAGCACCACCACCACCACCACTACTACTACTACTACTACTACTACTACTACTACTACTACTACTACTACTACTACTACTGCTACTGCTACTGCTACTGCTACTGCTACTCCTACTGCTACTGCTGCTGCTCCTTAAGATTATGCTGCTGATTTGAAGATAAGGTTAAGGGAGTTATAAATACTCCTCAAGAATGAAAGGTAGGGGACTGAGATCCCCCCCATGCCAGACTGGTCTTCAGGGCCAGGCCTGGTAAATTGGGCCCTGCGGGGAGGGTGAGGAAGAGAAACTCCTCTCATGTGCATACTGGACCCCATTCAGGAGTTCTTTTCTTTCTAGTATTCATTTTCAAAAGTGCATATATACACACATCATCCAAAAATGTTCTTAATTCTTGACTGTTCTTTTTTTTTTTTTTTGGTATTTCGGGCCACACCCATTTGATGCTCAGGGGTTACTCCTGGCTAGTTGCCCCTGGCTTGGGGGGACCATGTGGGATGCTGGGGGATCGAACCTCGGTCTTTCCTTGGCTAGCGCTTGCAGGACAGACACCTTACCTCTAGTGCCACCTCGCTGTCCCCTGGTTCTAAGAAAAAAAAAATGGAATGCCCTAAATTTGGAGGATAACATTCAAATAGGTCTCTAAAATCAGTGTATATGTAGACGTGACTTCCTACACAGTGGTCCTCTCTGACTGTCAAGCCTAATCCATAAACAATTCATTTATACAATGTATAGAGACCCTCTGATATATTGTCCCTCCCCCACACCAGAGTCCCTTCTACTCCCTCATCTCCTACTCTGGATTCGTTATCTTCCTCTTAATTAACCCTCTGTACCCTCAGCTCATTATTACTCCTTAACTCTCTCAGCCCCAACCATCAGTACTCCACATTTACTCTTTTTAACTTCAGTACTGCACAGTCCTAATCACAGACCAAAGTCGTGCATTGGATTTAACAACCCCCAACTATTTCAAAAGACATTAAATGGACACATTTAATTAATATTTTATGTGTATTTTCTTTGACAGCTATAACTCTTACTAAATATTCTTTTACAGTGACGATTCTACCCACTTTTTATTTTTTCTTCTCTTGCTTTGTGTGCTACTAAGAAATATTTTGTATTAAAATCTGGGGACTTGTGGGACAAAGTAATTGTACATGGGTTCTGTTTTATTTTTCTTAATGTTCTTTGGTTGAAAGTTCAAAATTAAGATATCAGCAAGGGGATTTCTGAGAATTCGGTTTATGGGTGATTGTACTTCCACTGTAACTTTACCTTGTCCTCTTTCTTTGCATCTTTGTTCTCATAATTAAAAATAAAAAATTAAAAAAAATAAAATTATGCACACCAGTGATTATCAAAATATTTATAAAAATAGCCAGGATATGTAAACAATACAAACATTAAAGAAGTTGGATTTGGAATTGCAAAATAAATAAATAAATAAAAAGAATGAAAGGCTTATATGACATGATATTTCAATGGTCCAGGACATTAATTTTCTACTGGAAACAGTAAATTTAATAACTATTTTTATTATTATTGACATATATTAAAATTTTCCTTTATTCTTTATTTTTTTGGGGGGTTTTGGTTTTCGGGCTACACTGGTGACAGAGGCTACACTGGTGACAGTGGCTATGCGCTCAGAAATCACTTCTGGCTTGGGGGACCATATGAGATGCCAGAGATCAAACCGAGATCAATTCTGGGTCAGCTACATGCAAGGCAAACACCCTACCGCTACAATATTGCTTCAGCCCCTAATTTTTTTCTTTGATAGCTATAAGTTCCATTATGATTTTATCAGAAATAAATTTATTTACCAAAAATATTAAGTGACTGAACTTAGTTTTTCCTCCAAATACAATGACTCATTTTGATAAAAAAAAAAATAAAGAAAAGAAAAGAACAAAGCAGACAACTTGTAGAAAAGAAAACATTAAGTAGGGCTGGAGAGATAGCACGGAAGTAAAGCATTTGCCTTGCATGTAGAAGGACGGTGGTTCGAATCCTGGCATCCCATACGGTCCCCTGAGACTGCCAGGAGTGTTTTCTGAGCATACAGCCAGGAGTAGCCCCTGAGCGCTGCTGGGTGTGACCCAAAAACCAAAAAAAAAAAAAAAAAAGAAAGAAAATATTAAGTTACTTTTTTTCTTTAATCACTTTATAGTTAATGTGCCAACATATCTGGTTTTCTCTTTAATCAAATCACTTGTAGTATTCTTGCTATAATAATTTTCCAGAGTATGTCATGTCATCACTTTTACATCAAAATGTGTTTACTATGATGGCAATCAAATAAATTTGTAATAAATTATTTTCAACAAAAAATATTAATTAGGTACCTGGAGTCAGTCAGGCATAGTGATAAGGAAGAGAATGTCAATGAAGAGATAACAGAGTTAAGATCTGAAGCAAAAGAGAACAAAGCTAGAATGGTCAGAAGACACACAACTGGGGATGAAGCAATAGCACAGCTGTAGGGCATGCTACTGCTTCCTACTGTCTTGAGACTGACCCAGTTCAACATGAAACTGAATGCTACTGTCTTGGGACTGACCCAGGTTGAATCCCTGGCATCCTTTATGGTCCCTTGAGCCTGCTATAGTGATTTCTGAGCATAAAGCAAGAAGTAACCCGAGTGCCGCTGGGTGTGGCCCAAAAACATAAAAACAAATTAACGAACAAAAAGACAAACGACTAAAGACAGACGCTGAAAAAGAAAAAGGATAACCAGATTAAATGTTTCATATGTTAAAGAGGAAATTTGGAAAATAAGAAAAACTATTTGAAGAGCCTTACCATGGAAGTGGCATAAAAGTTTTAAATTATTCAAGTAATCTCTAGCTAGTAAAACAAGGGATAAAAATCAATATGAAACAAGAAATTCAAAGAATGTTGTAATGATTCTACAGAAGACTGTGATGACCACAGAGAAAGGGTTGATAGTGAATACAGGGAAATGCAACAAAAATTTGTCACTTAGTAAGTCTTGGTTGACAAGATCTGACAGTTTAGGGACTGACAAAGTAGCAGTGAATCCTGCAGAACCCTCAAACAAGTCTACTCTGGGAAATGCTGAGAAATTTTCAGGGCTATACCTGGTGATGTTCAGTTGATAATGTGGTACTGGGATAAAACCCGAGTCGACGGACATGCAAGACATATGTCTTTACTGCTCTATCATGTCTCTGGTCCACAAACACTTTTTAGAGAAAGGAGCCATTATATTTGAAGGATAACTAATTAAACGCATTAAGAAAGACATTACTGGGGCCTACAGCTGGTAGGGCATTTGTCTTGCTTGTGTCTGACCTGGGTATATCCCTAGCATCCCATATGGTTCCTGGAGCCTGCCAGGAGAAACTTCTGAGCATAGAACCAGGAGTAATTCCTAGTACTGCAGATGTGGCCAAAACCAACCAACCAAACAAAAATAAAGACATTACTTTAAAAAAAGTATCTCAAATCTTTAGAAAATTCCAAAGACTTCCAAAAGTTTTTCAGGTTCTCCAGCCCCAATTAACAAGACAAGATGGCACCTCTTATTCACTATTTTACAAAAAACACAGAGAACAAAATCAAACACTTATAAAATTTTTAAACTATATTTTTAGAAAGGTCAGTGAGAATGTGATCAATTGCAATTAATTTTTTTGTTTTATCTATTTTGTTTAAATATCTTTATTTAAGCACCATGGTTTACAAACATGTTGTGCTTAGGTTTTAGTCTAAACTTTTTAAAACTTTTAAGCCTTATCCTATGTATCAAAAAAATGAAGAAAAATAATGTATATATAATGCTTAGTCTTTTTCTTTTCTTTTTTTTTTTTTTTTTTTTTTTTTTTTTGGTTTTTGAACCACACCTGGTGATGCTCAGGGGTTACGCCTGGCTATGTGCTCAGAAATTGCTCCTGACTTGGGAAACCATATGGGACACCAGGGAATCAAACCATAGTCCTTACTAGGCTAGCGTGAGCAAGGCAGACACCTCTAATGCTTGTTCAACCACTCCGGACCCTATAATGCTTATTCTTGAAAAACAAATATTTTCTGTCTCTCACACACAAAGAAAAATAAAACAGATATAAAACTCCCAAATATTTCCATTTTAATAACATCACTTATATATATATATGTTTCAGAATAATTTGTATATATATATATGTATATATATGAAAATTTGGAGAACATTTTTTTAAAGATGGTAGATATGGTGTTCTGTTTAATGTTCAACATTACTGTTCCTTTAAATACCCAGCTTTTTTTTTTAAATAAGCATGATACAAAAACTTAGTATACCATATGTTTAATTAAATGAAATGTCCTTCAGTTTTTACAAAATTCCAGGAACCATTTTCTTGGAATCATTTATAAGTTCTTGACTTTGGATAATGTCATATAGAGCCTCCTTAGACATGGCATAAGCAAGAGAGGGTATCTCCAACCAATAAAAGTCTCTAAAGCACCACCAATATTCTTAGGACCTGCCCAGTTTTTTCCTGAAATATTGTCCTTGAGATAAGCACCCTAGGGATTTAAACTTCTCTTTTCATCCTTTGCCATTATCTTTAAAACCACCTCTTCGAGATATATAGATGCCTTTTTCAAAACATGTAATAAATGAAGTCACATTTAATGAGCAATTAAGCTGCTAGAGAAAAGAACACTTTCCTCATTTGATTCCATCCTCCCAGATATTCCCTAATACTACATGATAAACGCATTGAGACTCTTCTGTGTTAGGACTCATTCCCTTTGTTATATAAACTCTACATAAATTTAGGAAGACGTGTAATCAGGGCCAAAGCAGTGGTGCAAGCAGTAGGGCATTTGCCTTGCACGCATTGACCTAGGAGGACCACGGTTCAATCTCAGAGTGTCCCTTGTAGTCCCCAGCCAGGAGTGATTTCTGAGTGCATAGCCAGAAATAATGCCTGAGCTTCAATGGGTGTGGCCCAAAAACCAAAAAAAAAAAAAATAAAGAAAAAGAAAAAAAGATGTGTACTGTAAAAACTTTATATTAAATTTTTACTTGATTTATAACATAAAGTTGATGTCATCGATGCCATTAAATATACTTATTTGTTTATATGTATTTTTCTAACCACTAAAATCATATTCAACCAATGTTTTCTTAAAGAAATAAACAAAAAAAGAGAGAAAATAGATCTTTTAAAATATTTTACTATGCTAAACACAAGATAATTTTTTTCAAATTTTCAATCCAGTAAGGGATGCCACATATATATCAAAATATTAGTCTATTATTTGTGGATATATTTCAAAGTTATAATGTACATGCTATGTAATACTTCCATTTTGTTTTGCAGTACAGAAGAGAAACAAACAAAAATTTATGCTAAATGAGTAAATTTATGATATGGTAGAGAACACACATTTAAATTTATCTGAATCAATATATAGGCAAAAAATATCCAAAGAACTAACACTAAAATTAGAAAGGTTATATAATTGTATTTCAACCAGAATAGCTTATCTCAAGTAAGCAATATTAAGAGTTACTTAAAAATAAAACCAACTCACAGTTTTTAATTCCTAGTTTTTGTCACTATACCATTAATATTTTCTATTTTTTAACTATCATTTTCAATTAACTTATAAATATTCAACAAAATTAACTGTTTACTATCAATAGACAATTGCTACTGAAGTCTTTACTGCATAACTTTTTTCCTAAAATAATTCACTGAAATCCTATTATGGCAAGTTGCTATGTCAGGCAATAAATGTTGAAAGATGGAAAATGAGTTACATAACTGCTCTTTGATAGTTCAAGAAGAATGTTGGTAACTCATGAAAGTAACATGTGACCTCATGTAATTTTAGGAAAATATACCAACATTTAACTAAGTTAACACATAACAAGTCAAATTACATATAAAAGTAATAATTATATAATATATATTGGTAAAATATAGCACTGTCTATAGAAAAGTAATTATACTTATGAACTACTTTTGTTTGCATAAACTGTATGTCAGTATATTTTATATGGCTATATAGAAATTATTAGCATTTCTGTGGAGAGGAAGCAGAACAATTTTTATCTCTAAATGAAAAGGGTTTTTTGAGCATGGAAAGGGGAAATTGGTGAACACAACTTGGAAGTTGAATGATAATGGATATTGAGAGACTTTTGAGGAATTTACTTTCAAAGATGTAAACATTTAAACTTAGAATTACATATGTATAATACATAGAATTTTGTACTAGAGTGCCAAGGTTTTTCTTCCTCTTGCTTGCAAGGAGGAGAAAAAAACCACTGTGTAAGAAAAAGACCACTGCTCCTATATAAACACCTACACTATTAATTTAGGAGCTTTATCTGGTGGTAAAAACTTCGACATTTGATTCTTGTGGGAATCTCATCTGGCTCTCTCCACATTGCTCTGAAAAGAGGAATAGAGTATAAAATATGGTGAGCCAACATGGCTTTTACTCTTAGAAATAATTATCTGAATCGAAAAACTTGGTATTTGTTTTTAGGACAAAATAACAAAATGCATATTACATTACATACCAATTTAGGAATCAGAGTTTAGAAATAAGTTTTTTTGAAAAATATTTTTGTGAGTCAAATCATGCCAATATTTAATAAATGTTTTAATCAGGATAGATAACACTTTGATTATCATTTTGTCATACAATTTTAATACAATTAAAAATAGTCTAACATTAATTACCAAAGTAGGCTGAAAATAAACAAAAAGAAAATTCACTTACTTGATATTATCAAGGCAGCCTGATTCAGGTTTCAGAATGGCAGTATGATGAAACATTTTATATAAAGCAATCCCAAGGAAGATTACATTAAGCTGAAATATAAAAGGTACAGTTATATCTGATAACTGCAACAGACACAAAATGTCTACTATCTATTACTGATAATATTGGTGGGGGAAATAACTCATTATTTCAAGTTTGTTTTCAAGCCACGCATGGCTATGGTCAGAGTTTATTCCTGGCACTTTATTCAAGAATTACTCCTGGTGGTGGTTGGGAGAGGAGGGTATAGGGGGTGCCAGAGATCAAACCCAGTTCAGCTGTATACAACACAAGCAACCTATCCACTTCACTCTCACTCAGGCCCCTCTCGTTATACTTAAGGAATTTTATCATAATGTTTGCCTCATATTTTAGTAATGGCAAGAAGCCAGTTAGGAAACTGGGATATCAAAAATCTATTAAGTAATTCTAGGATAAGTATATAAAATACAAGTTCAACAAGCACTGGAATGATACTGTGCATACTGTAAAAATACTTAAACTATGTTAAATAAGAAACAACAAACGAATTTAATCATTCTTTCCAATTGTGTCACTTTCTATTCTTTGAACATGGCCACAAATATTTGATTTAGAAACTGTTTTTCAAAAATGGTCAGAAATAAACATCCAAGCCAAAGTCAATGACAATAGGATCAAGAGACCCAAACTATAACAAGCTAAACACAATATGGACATGTTACACCAGTAGATGGGACTAAGGGTGGAGGTATGGGATGCACTGTGGGGAACTATGGTAGAGGGAGGTCAACACTGGTGTTGGGAATGGCCTAATTTACTGTCACTATTTACTGTCACTGCTTTAAATACAACCGTGAAGGACTTGTAATTCACAATGGTCTCAATAAAACATTTAAAAAAAGAAATAGTTTTTCAGATGTTATATTTACAAAGAATCTTTATATAGAAATATTATAAAATGCTAAATAAATGATGTTTTGATAAACTGTACTTCATATATCAAAGTAGAGGGAAACTTTAATTATATTAATGTCTAAATGAAACCAGAAATAATGGAGAATTTAAAATAAAAGAAAAGATATGATATTAAATCCACTTATGACTGACATATAAAATATATAGAAACATTCTGAATTATTTGTCCTTTATTGACTTATTTATATATTATTGAATTTGTGGGGTGTGGGGACTAGAAAATTTCAATAGTATGTTCCATTAAAGTTCTATAATAAAATCCTTTATCAAATCCAAGTGAGTAAAATGTTATGGTTCAAAAAAATTCACTGAACATCCAGATATTCTGACTAAAAATGACATATTAAGTGGGAAAAACTAACTTGGATGCATATAAAATTTTCTAAGTTACTATTTATTTAACATGTATATATTTTAGGGAATCTATTAAATGTTCAGATAGTAATGTCTATTACTATATTGGTTAATTTTGGTTAACTGGTTATCACATAATAGTATTATATGATATGCAGCAAATGCTCTATCTGAAGAGTAAAAAAACAGGATTGTAAAATATATCAAACCCAAGGAATTTAAGAGAATAAGATCTAACACTAAATTTTTATTCAAAATCAAAGGCTTTTTAGTTAATAAAGGGTTACATCTTTACATTTTAAAATAATTATTTTTCAGAAACTGGAATCATATATGAGTTAATTCAAATCTGAAACTTGACTAGTATTTAAAAATAGTATCATATATATAAATTAATATATTCAGATATATTATATATACACATAATATACTCATATCTACACATAATATATTATATACATATATGTGGCAGTCACTAAAATTATTTATAAATTAATTATCCAAACAAGAAATTTGAATATAGCATTTGAAAATATAGAGAGAATATATAGTATTCGAACATGGTATCATATATGTTCAACATGCTCAACAGCATGTATATATAGTATTATGTGTTATATATATAGTATTGCATATTAGAACATAGTACTATGTACCTAAAAAAAAAATAAGCCTGATTCCAAAATGCTTTATTGTTTGTGCCACTCTCAAGTAAAATACTCTATAAATTAAAAAAAAATCAAGACATAAAAAAGTTTGAAGAAACAATGAGATATCTAGTTTTTTATTTTTTTGAAATGTGGCATTATTCAAATGAAAAAAACAAGGAAATATTCTATTGTCAAATGTAGTCATTACTGTTCAAAAACCAACACAAGCAAATGTTTTATATTGGATTGTGTTTTTGAGAACTCACAGTACTGAATAAACTCTTGTAAATGAATATTTTCATTTCTCAATGGTTTTGACTAAGCACTTTACAATTTAAAAGTAGACTATAATGAGTGTCTAATTACTTGATTTATATAGGGTCAAATAATTACACACATTCCAAAATTAACCTATGTAAATTAAAGATAGCACAGAAATAGTCAGTGTTTTATTTCATAACCTAGGAAATGCACAGTTAATTAGGTGTTCATACCATAATTATCAAGGTCGCTGGTCCTATAAAACTCCAAATGAAGTAGGTGTCAAGTCTGAGCCAACATCTGCAATGAAACACAAGAAAGAAAAGGGGATTCAAGGACTGAGGATAGGACATACATCAAGAGTAAAAGTGACAGAGAAGAATGTGATCTGCAAAGCGTTCCACTGGGAGACAGGAAATATTACATTGCTTGTTCATTTAAATGCTGAATTATGTGCCCAATTTCTGACAGCTCTATTGATGGAGTTAGATAATTACCCCTAGAGGAAGCAAGAAAAAAATGGCTCTGGGCCTATTTACTAAGGCCTTTTGTGTCAGTCATAGAAACCTTAAAAAAAAAAAAAAGGAAGAAAGAGCCATACATATAAGCCATTAAATCGAGTAGCTTTAAGCTATCCTTTTCTCTCCAATTATGGTGCTACATAACCTGTCTATCAGCTGTCACGCAGAGTGACATTTTCCTGTCAAGAAGATCAGAGGAAATTGAGTAAAAAAAAAAAAAAGACTTTTGGTATATCAGAAGATTGAAGTTTAATTAGTTTGGGCAATCAACCTTTGAGAGTTCTGTAATCTTAAAAAGTGCATTGTTACTACTATTGATTCTGGGGTTGCGCATGATCCTTAGCATCCTATGCAGTTGATTCATGACCCAAAAGTAAATTATTAATCACTTAATTTCAGCTACATTTACTACTCCCACAATTCTGAAAGCTTCTGTGAAATTACATTTTCATACGTTAGTATGACAGGAAGCCAAAGTAAAAGTGACTAGTTATGAGGAAGATTAATGTAAATTTTGAACAAATTACATTTGGTGTTAAAAATCATATTTTGGACTACTTGCCATTTGCTATATTTAAGGTACAGTTATAAAATAAAATATCCCAATGATACACTACAGTAATTTGCTAAGGAATCTAAATGTGCAAATATTAGCTATACAAATAATTCTGTGATTATTAAAATGTTACTTAGCTTATAAATACAAGAAAGAATAATAGGTAAGGCATTTATAAATATCTTCTAATAAAGAAATGGGTAAATAAAACGTTTTCTACTCATATAAGATTTTTAAAAGAGTTGATTTTTAAGGGGCCAGAAAGAAAGCACAATGTGTAGGGCTTTGGCCTTGCCAGTAGCCAACTGAAGTTTGATTCCTGACGCTTGATATTGTGAATAAATCCACATGCCATAATTCTAGAGGATAAGGAGAAGTGGTCCTGGGGCAGAGGCACCACAAGAAATAAACAAAACCTGTTTGAAGATAGATGAAACACGGGTCTGGGAACCTTTCCACCACAAGAAGCAAGAGACAAGGGCTGCTGGGACCACAAGATAAGACCACTTCAGGGGTCGGGGGGAGGCTTAAGGTAAATAATTTATCTGGAAGTTCTTCCTACCCTGGTGGGTCTTTGAAATGTAAAAGAAGCCATGATTATTAATTGTGAAGGCTGATATGGTCATATTGTTTAAGTTTGTTTGACTCAACACCATATGGTACCCTGAACACAGAGTTGGGAGTCAACCTTGAGCACAGTTGGGTGTGGCCCAAAAATAATTAAACAAAAGTTGATTTTAGGGGCCAGAGTGGTAGCGTTAGAGGTAAGGCACCTGCCTTGCAAGCACTAGCCTAGGACGGACCACCTTTCGATCCCCCGGTGTCCCATATGGTCCTTCCAAGCCAGGGGTGATTTTGGAAAGCATAGCCAGGAGTAACCCCTGAGTGTCAAACGGGTGTGGTCCAAAAACAAAAACAAAAAACAAAAAACAAAACAAAAAATAAATAAAAAAGTTGATTTATATGCCAATAGGAAAGATCATAAAATAAAAGAGAAATATTTCTATGCCATATATTATTTGTATTTTGGTGGAAGAACACACAGATGATATTCAGATTTTACTGCTAGCTCTGTACTCAGGATTCACTTTTGAGAGTGAGCTTGGGAGATTATATGGAATGCTGAGGATCACACCAGAGTTGACTGCTTGCCATGCAAGAGCTCTACCACATTTGCTATCGCTCCAGCCTCCATATATGCGTAAAATATAGAGTACTATAGGTAAATGATATATATTTATATTATCAATTATATTTTCAATATACATAAATAACATGTAAAACAATACTAAGTACTTATGACATATGTAAATCTTTAATTTAAAAAGAAACAATGACAAAACTTGTCAGTTGTTAATTTACATGGAATTAAAGAAAAATGAAAGTGGACCAATAGTAATTTACTTTAATTATTTTAATAACTATTGAGAGGGATGTGGTAAACTAGTATCAGTTTAATATTTGAGTGAAGTAGCTTTTCTCATTTACTTTTCTGTAACTTCCTAATGGAGAATAAATGTTACATTAGAAAAGCAAAATGTTGTCATTAGTGATTAGTTTAAGTAACTGACTATTTTTCATATAATATACACACATACAGTGGCCAACCAGATTGCAAAAATTATAGTGACATGTTATAATATAAAGATTATTAATAGCACGGCCTTCATTCATTTGTAGGACAAAAAGGTTTTTAATAATTAAATTTTGAGAAATAAAGCACATTTCTGGAGATTCTAAAAGTAAAATATTTTAAGAACTGAAACTGTTAATCCACAGGTTTGGGATATCTTATGCAACTAATTGTGATTACATTATTATAGAATATCTTTAATTGAGTAAAGCTAAAATCCTAAATGTCACTAAATTGTTGCTAAAATGTCATTATGTTTTAAACTTAAATGTTTTACTTTATTATTTTCAGGAACGGGGAGTGGCTATGGAGCTATAGTATGAAAGGTAAGGTGCTCCCTTGCATGCTTTGCTGGATGTGGCCTCAGATAAAATAAAAACTTCCACTTTTTTTTTATATTTGGATATAAGCATGTATTTGGTATAATGGTCTTTAATTATGGAAGTGGAATAACTTTAGAAGTTCTTTTCTATTCCTTAAGCCAACTCTTCAAATATTGATTTGCTAGAATAGATTTATAGTACCTTCAGAATTAAATAGTAAGCAAGGGAATATGGAACACTTGAAACGTACTGAGTAAATCATTTCTCCATGAGGGCTGCTTGGGCTTGACTGTTTTCTGGGAGGTATTGTGGCAAGAATCCCTTTTCTAATTTGACTGCCATATGGCCACACCTGCTGTTGTTTTGGGCCACATACAGACTTTCTCAAAGCTCTCTGTGTTACTTCATTTTCTCATTAACGATTTTCAAAATTTTTATGATTCCTGGCTCAAGCTCCTTGTGCCAAATTTGAAAGAATTCACCCTGGCTTTAAGGTGAAGAAGAGTACAATGTAGAATGTATAGACACATGTCTGACCATGTGTTGTCCTCCTATAGCATTCGTAAATTAAGACCATTCAATCTTACTTGCATATCATGTGCATCCACCAGTTTAGAGAAAACCAGGTCACACTAGTGAAACAAATGCTAAAGGAGAAATTTATTTCATTGAACATAAGCAGTCCAGCTTGCAATTGACCTGACAGACCTGTGAACAAATGAGTTATCTGAAAACTGCCTTACTTTACTCAGCAATATTTCATTTACAAGGTCATAATTTTTTATCAAGCATTTAGTGTTTAAAATACCTCTTTTTTAAACTACAACCAAATACATATAATCCAGAGCTTATATGTTTAATTCATTCTTATATATACAGCTTCTAATCACAGTGTTCTTAAGTATTGTGAAGTTATAGTAATGGTATTTGCTGCATTTTCTAACAGACTCAAAATTACAGACTAAACTAACCTTGATGAGTAACCACTAAAATTTTAGCTACAAATAGACCATAAAATTTATCAAATTTGATTATATTTTATTGATCAGATTTATAAACAAAATAATCTCATTTTCCCTAAAACTTTTGTAGATTTTTGTATCTGCATACATAAAACTTAGAAATAAAGACAAAATATAGGGAATTGGGGGTAAGAAGATACAGATACACATTTCAAGCATAATAAGTCTACTTCTAGGATTTCAGCATAATATGGCTATTAAGTATTCTTTAAATGCCACTTTCATCAAAGCACACTCATGCATATAATCTTGCAATACTTTGTGAACAAGTGCATGAATTGGAAAAAGTGCTGGCAGAGTGATGTAGAGTAATGCAATCTGTGTAGTCAAGACATATATTTTTGTTTCAGCTACAGTTTTGATCTTAGAATTAATAACCAGTTTTCACAGGCAAAATGTAGGTCATATGGCCTTCAGGTTATCAATATATTTTAAGGATACAGCTGTTTCATTATATATTTCAAAATGAGCATTATATTATCAGTTATCATTTAATATTATGAAATGTTGAAATAATTACCAATAAATTAAATCCTACCTTACTTTATATCAGAATCATACTTATGACTACTATATAGACATATTTTATAAATCAACATAAAATAAAGATTACTAATGCATTTGTGAAATATATTTACATTACTTCAAAAATACTGAAATATCTCAATATAAATTTAATCAAAGAAATAAAAGACTTTTAAATAGTAAATTGAAACATGCTGGTTTAAACAAGAGAGAGAGCGAACCCTAAAGAATATAAAGTTATATACATGCTCTTGGTCTGGAAGAATCAGCTTACTATAAATGTGTATATGGTTCCCTAAGCACTACCAAGAATAATTCCTGAGCAAAGCCAGGAGTGTAATTCCTAATCACTCTAGGTGCAGACCCAAATTCCCCCAAAGCAATAAACAAAGCACGAGCTACACATACAGCATTTATATTTGTGACAGCACTATTCATAATAATTCCAAACTGAAAAGAACTTATATTGTATTGAGGCAGAATCTAGCTTAGTGATACAAATCTATGAGCATATGCCCTGCTTGCCTAAATGTTTAGAGCCCAACACTGAAAAGCAAGAGTAATGTGCATGATATATTATTATCTAGGAAGAGAGATGAAATGTTCCCACTTGTAACAAGAATGAAACTAAAGATTTAACTTCCCAAGAAAAAAAGTCAGACATTAAAAAAAATCATAATATTTTACTTAAGTGTCCTAGGTAGAGTAAATCATATAAATTAAATAAAATAAAAATACACTTTGAATAACTGAAAATAGTTTAGAAGTTACAGAACAGGAGGAAAAACAGATGGTGGACTTGGGTAAATCAGGGCAAAGGGGATGTATAGATTGATTTTCAATAATGTGCTCTTGAAAACTGTAAAATGTTATGCAATGATACTTTATATAACATAATATTTAAATTATATATAATTTAGTAATTTTATAATAACAGTTATTATTATTGATAATTTAGTGAGTTTATCAAAATATTGTATTTTAAATAGCTTTGTAGAGTATAATTTGTATATGAAAAATCATCCACTTAAATTTATAGTATAATGGAAAGTTATGTAACTTTTAATATAACATGAAATTTATCATATAATATCCAATATAATGTTAAAAAATATTTCATGGCACCAAATAAATCCTTTTCAACTTCTAATGAGAATTTTTTTCTATCTGTCATATTCACTCCAAATAGTTTCTCTCCCTCTAGTTCTATATTAATAAAGCAATCATTATACCATTTGGCATTAAAGATTTGACTCAAAACATCTTGTATGACCAGGAATATTCAGTATATTGTATGTTCAAGGATTATATAAATATTAAAGCATGATGTTTTAGCAGGCCAGAAATACAGTAAAGGTTTAAAGGGCTTGCATTTCATGTGGCCTATTCTGGAGTGAATCCTGAGAACAGTAAAAGGAGTAGTACCTGAGAACTGCCAGGTGTATCATCAAAATGCAAAATAACAAAAACAATACCACAATGTTGTAAAGGCATATTAATTAGAAGCATATCTGTTTTTTCATTTTTTAATTCTAAATAATATTTAAAAATATGGATAAGCTACATTTGTTTGTAGAGTTAATGTTCACTAGCTGATTAATTCCTAGATATTTTCACTAATATAAATGATGTTGTCATAACATACTAATTTGATCTAAAGCATACTAAAGCCACACAATTCTATAGTGAACATGTTTTTACTTTACTTGGGTCAGTCAATACCTAAGTGTAGCATTACTGAGATACAGGAAAATAATGTGTAATATTTTACAATTCTTCCAAAGTCTTTTCCAAAGCTGTTAATTCTATCATTTTATGCTATCACTAGGAATATGTAAGAATTCTAATTCCTTCATGTCTTCTCTAGCATGGCATACATTTTGTCTTTTATTTAATAATTAAAAGCTAATGTTTTATAAATATGTATGTAGAAATTATCATATGCTTTAGGCTCTAATATGAACAAGTTCAGTAATCTACTTCAGTTTTTTTTTTTTTTTTGAGTCACACCTGGCTGTGCTCAGGGGTTACTCCTGGCTGTCTGCTCAGAAATAGCTCCTGGCAGGCACAGGGGACCATATGGGACACCAGGATTCGAACCAAACACCTTTGGTCCTGTATTGGCTGCTTGCAAGGCAAACGCCGCTGTGCTATCTCTCTGGGCCCAGTAATCTACTTTAAGGCCAAAATTTAATTAAAATTTTCAAAGAATAGAATAGTTCTTTGTTCTAGTTCTGACATAGTTCTAATATGGCTAAATCTTTAATATAAAAAAGTATGTTAGTTTTCACACATAAAAATATGTGTAAACATAAACTTTGACTTCTATAAAATATATACAGTAGTCTCTACCATCCATCATGATGAATACTATCTGAGTAAAAATAACTAAATGATATGTGCTACTTTTCATTGGTCCAAGTAGGACCAAAAGAATATGGAGGTTATATATATTTAATATATTTAATAAGGTAGATGATTCATATCAATAACATCTTATATCAATAACATCTTACAAATAAATATTTTATGATATTGCTAATATGCTTAAGAAGTATTCCAAATGTCTGTATAATTTCAATGAAAGTGACAAAGCAATTAGAAATGCTGAAACAACTAAATAAAATTATTAATGTGTAACTCATAGATATTACCAACTTCATTGTTTCATGGCTCGGCTAGTTGAATGACATAATAATCTAGTCTTAAATATCAGTCATTACTTTTCTGCCTAAATGATTATACTACTAAGATAATGAAATAAAAATAAAGAAATTTGAGTGCACTTAACTAGTAGAAGAGACTACTTCTTTCAGAGCTATCAGTAAACTCAAGCTGGGAAGATAAATTTAAGATGTTCTAGAAAAATTTTAATAATTAATAGATTACTTAAAACTATTTTATATCATCAAGTTTTATTTCAGTTAGTGGGGGTTGATTTGTAATAAGTCTAGACTTTATATACATCAAGCATGAGTTCTACACTAAACTAAACCTAAAGTCCTCATTAAATCATTTTTAAAATTTTTTTGATTTTCAGTCATATTCTAATACATTAAATTCATGTTTTTATTATGATTATTTCAGAAACCTCTTCTGGAATTTCAAAGACATTTAAAATATTCTCTGAACTTTACTTCTTCTTAGCCCCAGTCTTTTTGTAAGATGGTTCCAAATATTGTCCAATCTACCCAAAACATTAATTGTTGCTTTTTGAGTTGTATACTTGTAAGAAAAATGTTATAAGTAGATTTTGTGTGTGAGATTATTTAAGATAATTAAAAGTTTAAGTAGCTCGATTAAACTCATTTCATAAAATCAATGTATTTAGCACAAAACTTTCAAATAAGTCCTGTTGAATCTTAAGTAAATGCTAGAACTTATCTTGAGAATCTTTATGTATGACTATACTGAAAGTTCATATGAATAATAAAATAAGATTAATCAGAAGATACATACACAAAAATAAAATGGAATAGATGAATATTTTACCAGAGCATATAGAACTGAGACCCATTCTTGAAAGTTATTATAATTTTCATTCTTATTTCTATTAATATGGGTCTGGATCAACAACCAAAATGTATCAGGACTTACTTACAATTCTGTGTTTAGTATCACTCCTGACAGGATTGTGTGACCATATGGGATACCAAAACTTGAACCCAAATTGATGGCAAAAAATGACAAGCAACCTCCTCCTTTATATACTATTGTTATTGTAGTCGTTCTATTTTAAAGCAGGTAGTAGTCTATTGAGTATATTTCTGAATTAATGGGATTAAATAATTCTAGTTACATTTACAAATACAATTTCTGTAGGAGGAGTAGAGATAATACAGTGAGTAGGATGCTTGCCTTGAATGTGGCTGGCCCAGGCACTCTATATGGCACTAGAGATCCACCAAGAGTTATCCTGAGCAAAAAGTCAGGAGTAAACACTGAATGTGACCAAAAAAGAAAAAAGAATAAAGGAAAAGAAGAAGGAAAATGAAGAAGAAGAAGAAGAAGAAGAAGAAGAAGAACAACCAAGAAGAACAAATAGAGGAGCAATATACAATAAATTAAGAAACTTCTGAAAATAAAATTTTGCTTTTGTATGTTTTGTACATAATAATCAATTCAACATATATAATATCATTTTAAAACATATTAATATATGTAAGCTAGATAACAGTAATAGTTACCTCTGTATTTGAATCAAAATAACATTCATTTAACTTACAAAAAATTTCTCCAACTGTTGATATCATGTACTACTCTTCAGAAATTTAAGTCATCATTATTAGTCAAAATTTCAGGCTTAAAAGTTCAGACATTATGATAAGAGATAATACATATTCAAAGAAAATAATAAATTATGGGCCCGGAGCGATAGCACAGCGGTGTTTGCCTTGCAAGCAGCCAATCCAGGACCAAAGGTGGTTGGTTCGAAACCCGGTGTCCCATATGGTCCCCCGTGCCTGCCAGGAGCTATTTCTGAGCAGACAGCCAGGAGTAACCCCTGAGCACCGCCGGGTGTGGCCCAAAAACCCAAAAAAAAAAAAAAAAGAAAATAATAAATTATATATATTTAGATTTCTAAAGTATATTTTAATGTTCTTATTTTTGGCATAATCTATGACTAAGAAGCAAAATTTTAATTTGGTTCAAAATAAGTGACATAAACTTCAAAAATATAAATTTACATCATTAACAATAAAAATGAAAAGAAAACAGCTTACAATATTTATTCTAGTGAAATTCTATTTATTTAAGTTTGTGATGATGGTATATGTTTATTTTTAAATAAACATAGTACTTAAGAAGGTAGCATTGGAAAGTAAAAATACACTCAAAACCTGAAATTAGAGAGTTACTTGGGGGAAAAACTGAAGAACACAAAACAAGAATGTTGCTTGAATGTTGAACAAAAATGGGAAATGACATTTGAAATCAAACAAATCAATGAGAAATTTGGTAACAAAAAGAGATATGCAATTCTATATGCAGAAATACTTCCTGTTGTGTAAGAGTCATGGTTTATATTTTTGAGAAGACATCTTGATTAAATGACTGCTGGAAACACAATCAATTCATTTCAGTTTCCAACTATATACAAATGACTGCATAATGTTTCTCTTTTCAACACCTGCTTCCTCAATAGGCAAAATGACATGGCATAGAATACACTGAGCTGGATGATTTCCCACAGGGTAGAAGTTAAGCATCTTTCCCATGGATTCTGAGGGTGCCTCTATAGACCATTCAAAAATCTTCAAATGAGACACTAAATTCAAATAGAATTTTAATGCATATTTCCCTATATTTTTCTGTCCTTCATTCACTTACCACCTTTTCGTCTGTATCGGTTTTGCTGTATCGGTTGTGTTGAGAAAAATCATAATTTGGAACCTGATGTATTATTAAAGGTTTATTTTAAATCAATGCCTGGGAAATAAATTAGCCTCTATTCCCACACAGTAATAATGTCAGTAAATGAGAAATTCCAGTTATGATGCAGAAAATTAAGGCAATATGGCCAGAGCCTTACAGTCACAAGAGACTATATACTATTGATTCTAGGAAAAGATAGATTCATACTCTTCTGAAAATGACATCTATCTCAAAATACATGTCTAAAACATTAAACAAACAATTTCAAATCAGTTTAGTAATGAGAACACTTGTAAATATCTCACAGAAAAAATACAATGTAAAAAAGAAAAAGCAAATAAGGAATTGTATAAATGCAAATATGAAGTTTAACTATTGAAAGGCCTGAGGAATAATACATTAAAATGTAAAATATTCTGAACAAAGGGGAATGACAAATAGTATGCTTCCTTTGGCACTGATGAAATAATCTAAGCTAAACACTGTGAAAATATTAAAAAACAACGTATAAAATCTATAGAAGATTACTTTATGATGTATATTATATCAATAAGGTGTTAAAATATAAAGATAATTGTCAACCTGATTTCCTTCATTTAAAGTGTCTTCAGAGGCATATGTTTTTCTTTATTTAATTTATTCCTTGTCTATCAGACAGTTGTCACTGGTATCCACAAAATGAACTCATGTTTTATCACAATTCACAAAGGTTAGTTTAAAATGAACTGCTATCAGATAACTTTAAACGAGTGACTTTAATCAGTCACAGTGCAATTTTAAAAATTTAACATAAGAGAGCACTTTTAATTGTGTGCATTGTGTGTGTATGTGTGTGTGTGTGTCTGCACCTACATACATATCTCTTCTTGGAAAAGAGCTGCTTTATTAACAATTACCAGCATTTTCAAGATGCTGATGGCTGATGGAAAGAAATGAAACTTGGCTTATTAACTTCTGTACAAATTAATGTTATCTAACGTCATCTAAACTTTTTCTACTTCTTGGAAAATTTTTATTAATGTCTAATTGGCTCTTTAATACATTTTCCATAGTGCTCATATCAACACTTTCCAAATCTCCCATTGTCTCAATGTGACCTCACCTCTTCACTCAGCAAAAGTCAGTATCTCCTACTACATGGAAAGTTTCCTCTACTCCAAAATTTTTTTATTTTATTTTTATTTTTTAATTGTCTTTATTTAAACACCTTGATTACAAATATGATTGTAGTTGTATGATTACAGTCATGTAAAGAACACCCCCCCTCACCAGTGCAAGATTCCCACCACCAATTTCCCAGATCTCTCTCCTCCCCAACCCAACACACCTGTACTTGAGACAGGCTTTCTATTTCCCACATTCATTCACATTGTTATGATAGTTTTCAGTGTAGTAATTTCTCTAACTGCACTCATCACTCTATGTGGTGAGCTTCATGTGATGAGCTGCACCTACATGGATAGATGGGAGGAAATAAGGGTTGGGACTAATGCAGTAAAAGATTTGAAATGAGTTTTGTAGGGCAGTATCAAGGTCACAATACAAGATGGATATTATGCATATATAAACTATATGCATACAATACTATCAATAGGAGACCAAGGAGAAAAAATTTCCAGTAACTATCTCAACATAAACCAGTGCTAGAATGGCCCGCCCTCCTCCCAAAATGCATTTCCATTAGTGTAGGAAGAGGTAGAGGGAAAGCCTGGTGACCCCTATAGAGTCCACCTGGACCAGTGCCCAGGAAAGGCCTGGAGTCCAGGGGAGAAAGAGGGGGAGGGCTGGGGGCCTGTCAAGCCTCCCAGCACTCCCCAGGCTAGGGAGAAGGCCTTCAGCATGGGGACTCCCCAAACCCTATACCTGGCAAGAGCTGGCCTCCAGAATCAAAGGGGAAACCGGAAGCCTATGTCTGCCCGCCCTCCTCCCCATGCACCTCACCCCTGGAGTACGGAGAGAGGGGGGAAGCCTGAGGACCTCTAAGAGTGCACCTGAACCCATTTCTGGTCATCTGAGCTGGCACCCAGGGAAGGGGAAGCCTGAGGACCCCTAAGAGTCCACCTGAACCCATTTCTGGTCATCTGAGCTGGCACCCAAGGAAGGCCTGGTCTACTCCAAAATTTGCCTTACTCATTCTTTCCTTTTCACTTAGTTCAGGAGAGAGGATAATTTACTTATTAAAAATATATAGTCTAGTACAAATAAATCTGATTTGTTTTATCGTATGCTTGTTACCATCTAAATATATACCCATGGACAGCTGTAAAATCCATGCTTTGGAACATGCTGATTAATTAAGCTCATTTTCAATATAAATTTAAAGTATTTTTCTTTATACTGAAACTCAGTAATACAAGTTTCATTTTCTTTCTTTTCTTTCTTTCTTTCTTTCTTTCTTTCTTTCTTTCTTTCTTTCTTTCTTTCTTTCTTTCTTTCTTTCTTTCTTTCTTTCTTTCCTTTTTTATTCTTTCATTTCTTATTTCCTTTCTTTCTTCTTTCTCTTTCTTTCTTCTGTCTTTATCTCTCTCCTTTCTTTCTCTTTTTCTTTCTTTTTCTTTCTTTTGTACTTTCTCTCTCTTTTTTTGGTGCCACACTTAGGGTTGCTCAGATTTATTCCTGTCTCTGTGCTCAGGAATCATTCCTAGTAGGCTCAGGGCATTATAAGGGGTACCAGGGACTCAAAGATCAGTCAGTTGCTTGAAGGGTAAGTGCCCTTCCTGCTGCATTATCCCCTTTTGTTCTCATGGAGTAAACATTTTATTTTAACATCATAACAAATGTATAACCATGAATTAAATTATATAATTTGCTTTTCCAGTTCAATTATTGGATGTTATAAGATGATGTAATGATTTAAGCTTGTAAGGCAATACAATTAAATTATCATTAAGGAAAAGTTGATGACAAAATCAACTTACACTTTATCTGTTCCATAACTCCTATAATCTACTGCTGCAGACACTGCCACAATGAGTGCAGGCATGCCATAGCCCACCAGGTAAAAATATTTCCTTCTTGAATGCTCACTCTCAAAAACTTCCACCAACATGATATAGAGTTGCACACCCTCCAGAAACATCCAAGTGAATGCAGCTAAGAAGAAGAAATGTAAGAGGGCAGCAAAAACTGCACAGGCAATCTAGAAAAGAGAAGAGATAATAAAGTAAATTAACTTCCAAATAAATGTCAATTGCTATCAAAGTAAAATAAATATTAGTCAAGTCTGCAGTATAAAAGATCTGCCAAAGAATAATTGACATAAATTTCTTAAAAGTATGATTAAAACCAAACTAAAAAAATAAATCTTTGAAAGACGTATGTCACTTCTTATTAACCATAGATAAAAGCACACCCTTATAAAAATAAAATATTTTTACATTTAGGAATAATTTATAAGAGAATAATATTAACTTTAATTGTGATTAATCTAAATGCTTTCAATTAGCACTCTGAAATGTTTTTATTTGGCTTAAATCATGTGTAATAACATTTTTTATAATTGTGAATTAAAACAGCAAAGTATTGCACTCATTAGTAATGCATATTTAAACAAAACACTATTAATATCAGTATTTTATAACATTAATTCCTTCGTGATTTATTGATTTTGTCCCCGACAGTTTTCAGAAAGGATTTTAGGTAACATTGAGAATTTCTATTGTCAGGTGAAAAAGTAGATCTGTTCAAAAAACAGATTTGTCTTACTTTTGTATCAATATTGATATAATTGATAATAAATTATATCAATTTATATATATATATATCAATATATATATCAATATATATATATCAATAAATAATTGATATAAAAACTTTCTTTAAAATAATATTATAGCTCTTTATATAAAATGTTTTTCTAAAATACACTAAGATTTAGCTGACCACGCATTAATTTTCTATGTCATTATCTGAACATCTAAATGCTCTGGAGGAAGGTTCTACATCTTATTGAAGTCCCACCTAACTAAATATGTAGTATAAATGAGAAAAGGGCAACAAGTTTATAGAAACTATCAGATTTTTGTGTTCAATGATGAGTTTAAACCTTGAGAAGTGAGATAAAATATGGGTGAATTTTCTTGTGGTAGAAAGATTAACAGTGAAGAGAACACGAGAAACTGAAGTTTTAGAAGCAAATGGAAGTAGAACCTAACTGAAATGAAATGCAGGTAGAGGACAACCATCTGTTTTATAGTTGAATGACTGTATTAGAGATAACATCTCTTAAACAATAGTGTTGCTAGCAATGATTTTGTTATACAAATTGAATCTACTACCATCACTTCCAAAGTGTCAAAGACCTTCTCTATTACTGTTATGTCATTTTAGCTCACCTCCATCTCCTCACTCTCTGTGCTCCCTCTTTTCTGACAACCTCATTCCATAGTCAACATCAAAGGCTTTTATATCATTTGATACTGTCCATTCTCTTGTTCTGCCTCTTTATAGATTACATATGAAAGAGTTCATGTGGTATTTGTGCCTCTCACCTTGGCTTCCTTCATTTAATATAACCATTCCAAATTTATGAATATTCCAGCAAAAAGCAAGACTTTTAACTTTTCCATTGGGTGCATATATATAATATTAACTATATTATATAAACATATATATATGACAACTTCTTTATGCATACACATATTTCCGTGGGGTATATGGGTCATATCTATATCTTGGTTATTATAAATAGTGTCAGAAACAGAGATATCTAAATATATATTTTCACATTGATGACCTAGAACCAAGGAATGGGATCATTGTGTTATATTATAATTGTATTTAAGAAGTTGTCCTACTGTCTTCTATAGATACTAAGCCAAAACTACATTCCTACCAACAATGAATGAAGTTCTTTATTCTTATATATAAAGACACATTTGAATGGGTTAGATTCTACCTTAAATTTTAATACCAATTATTGTTCTCTATGCTACTTGAGACAAGACAGTTTTGCTTAAGATACTATAGTTAGTGAAGTTTGCATTGCCTTATCAGAAAACAAACATAAGAATAAGTCTTAAATAAAAATAAACTACATTGTATTTAACTAGTAGGTTAACAAAAGAATATAATTACTTCTTGCAAAATGAATCTTTTTTTCCTTTTCTTACTTTTTAAAATCAGAGCATCAACTACTAATTTTTCTTATCAGAAGTATTTACATTGGGGAAGAAAGAAATGTGTGCCTTGATTGCTTATTCATATGTGTGCATTTATGGGAAAAGCTATCACATTTTTATGTATATATGATAGCCAATTAAATGTAAAATCATAATAATTGTACCTTTTACAGTCATTAATCATGGATGTGTAATCATATGCTATTCTATACTATGGGCATAAACCTAAAACTAACATTAAGGGAATAAATGATTTGTTATAAGTACACATCTTAAAAGATAAAATTTTCAGTTTCAGTTTTATCCAAGAAAACAAACTAGTACACTGTACATGAATCTTAAGTTAATAGAAATACTTTGGTAAAAAAATGATAAATAGGTCTTAAATAAATAGGCATAAAGTAAGTAAGTGATATATAGACACAATATATAGACATTTTTGCTTGGTTTGACAAAAATACAGTTTTACAAACAATATTGTTTAGTGGTGCTACTTTTATTTCCCCCATCACTGCTATTTTCTTTATTTTGAAATCTCAAAATGTAGATAGATAGAAAAAAGGTTAGTAATGAAAGAAGTGAACAGAATTTGGAGAAATGCAGTGTCATATAAAAGTCAAAACATTTTATATTTAAAAAATTGACTACATATTGAACTAATATACACAACATGCCCATTAGAAAATCTAACCAAAAGTTGAAGTTTTTAATATAACATCTTTAACATTTTTAAAATTTTATATCTATTAGAAAATACTTTCCTCAATTTCCAACGAGGTTTGATATTTTCCCAATCAATTCTGAGATTAAATAAAGAAAAAAGACATATATGGTCTATAGAAAGTTATGTTTATGAGAAAACTTCTGAAGAAATGTGCATTCATACATCTTAAATATGTACTACTTTATGACAATGGGAAATGCAAAAGGGTAAATCATATAAGCTCGGAAAATGAGCCTTTCTCTTTGATAACTGGAACAGAGTTAATTATTTTCGAGTATGTATATTTCCAGCTCAAAGCTGCAAATTGATAAAATATTTTACTAATATTGTTGGGAGATGCTTACTGGTTGGTCTGTTCTGTTGATTCCAATGAGAAAGAGCAGTTCTGCTACAAAAAGACTTATGCAGAGATTTTTGTGGATGGTGTTACGATCACTCTGGAGCCCGCGGAAAAAGCAAAATGTGAAGATACAAATGAGGAGACAAACAAGAGACAGCAAAATTCCAACCCATGTAATCACATCCAGAAGAAGGTCATGGACTGCGTCACTGTGCTGTAAACACAAGAAAACAATCATAAGTTGTAATTATGAATGAGCACTTTAAAGGTTAACCACTTTATTATCACTTCAATAATGCACTAAGTATAATACTTACATGCAAAAATAACTTAATTATATGATTTTTCTAATCAGAGTAACATGTTTTATTTTTTCTATTGGTATTTTAAAAAGTTGAAGAAGACCTGTATTTTCTATCCAGTCACAAACATGGACAATATTTCAAAATCCCATGCTTGTTTTTTTTTTTCTTTTTTGGGTGGGAAGATGTGTGACTTCAAACACAGATATACTCAGGTTTATTTCTGTTTCTGTGCTAAAGAATTATTCCTGGTTGTATTTGGTGCTGAGGATTAAACCTGGGTCAAATGCATGCAATGTTTATTTCTCAATAGAAACTTTTGTTTGGGGCTGTCACAGCCAGCGATGCTCAGGGGTTACTCCTGGCTCTGACTGACATGGGGGACCATATGGGCCACCATGTATAAAACCCTGGTTGAAAATACCCTAACTTCTGTGCTATTGTTCCAGGCCCCATCAACAGAATCTTACAAAAATATATATGCAAGTGACAAGAAAAGTTATACAAAATAATATCTCCTATTTAAAACTTAAAAGACACAGTGGCTTGGAATGTGTAAAAGCAAAGTACTTGCCTTGTATGGATAAGTTTTGGGTTTTATCCCTGGCATGGATTATTATTTTCAAAAATAAGAATGGGAGAGAGACAGGGAAAAAATGAGAATAGGAGAAGGGAGGGAGGGATGATGAGAGAGAAGGAGGGTTGAAGAGAGAGATGGAAGGAAGGAGAGAGTAGGAAAGAGGGGGTGAGGGAGCATGAAAATGGGAACATTGGTGACAGACAATGTGCACTGGTAAAGGGCTTTGTACATTGTATGACTAAAATTTAATCAAGAACAACTTTGTATTTATGAAAATAAAATTGTATTATAAAAAACATTTTAACCAAAGTATTTAAATAAAGTATTGTTAAGAATATTTTACTAAATAAAGTCAAATCTCACAAATGAATGATATCGATTTTATGAATATATCAATGAATTGTAAAAGTGCCACAAGTAGATAAGAATATTTTATTGAACACAAAGATCTGTGCTTCTGATAGTTTTCTGATTTTGCGTAGCATACATATATATTTATTTATTTTTATCATGACTAGATACTCAATTCTTTATTTTTTAACTTTTTTCCCTCATGTTTTTATTTTAATCAAAGTGGATTACAAAATTTTCACAGTAATATTTTAGGTACGTAGTGATATTGAATCAGGACCACCACCAATGTTGTCCTCCTTCCACCCCTGTTCCCAGCATGCATCCCATTTCCCCCTCTTTAACCCCCAGACTGCTATTATAAGTGGTCCTCTCTGTGTCTCATATGTTGTAAATTGGGTATCTATTCTGTTGTCGTTGGCTTTGGATTTGGTATTTTAGTTTAAACATTTTTTAATTTCTACTTAATGATCATAGAATGGAAGTTGCCTCAGCTGTTTTTCTTCATGGTAAACTGGTTTTAAAAATATAAAAAACAGTAGTTCTTTATTTTTATTTGTTTTTTATTAAACTTTATCTTTTCTGAGGTTATTTTGTGTGTAAAGTGTTTTCTTAGAATTGGGCCCATGTACCATAACCTGAACCCTAGCAGTTCTCATATTGCTAGGTATGAGTTCACAGTTGTTATTTGATAAAGAACTCTGCTAGAACTCTGTCAATGAAATAGTTTCAAAATATTCCTGCATAACTCTAGGTATATTTTTCAGAAGGTGTTGAAGCTGTAAAAGAAAACCACATGAAATTTTGCCTTAACTGCTTTGTTCTCCAAGGGACATTACTAAAGTAATTTGAGTCTCTGATAGCTTAAATTACTTTTACTATTTGTGAGTGGACAGTGGTTAGTGCTTCCTGGTTTTCTGAACAGAGGGTTATTTGCTCTCTTCTTTGACTCAAAGGAAAGGTGCTGTGACAGAGTATCAGGCAGCAATGTTAAGCACAGCAGTCTTCCATAATGGGAAAAATGGCAGGTATTCTCAAATATACCACAAAGAACAAAAATACAAAATAAAAAAACCTAAAATCAAGGGAAAAAATAAAATAAACCCAAATCCACTACTTTTATTTGGATAGTTGCTTATTAGAAATGCATTTACTTTACTCAATGGCTTTGTAAATGCTTCAAAACCCCATGCAGAATTTTTAAGAGAAGAATAGCAGTTATCAAAACATCAGGCTTAGAAGTGAGTAATACTCAAAGATAAAACAAAAAACGTATAGTCAGTTTTACATTTTCAAGTTATTAGAAAATAATATGCTTAGTATGGGTACTAAGCATGATATTTCAAACACAACCTAAAATATTTTATTGTAAAAATGAAAGAGAAAAGATATAAAAGGCTAATAAGATTGGTGCAAATAGTCTGTCATTAAAGATATTCATAGATGTCAAGTCTTGAAAATAAGAACTCTTCAAGAGGATACATAATGGAAAAAATTCCTAAAAATATTTGTAACAATGCAATAATAATAATAATAACAATATATCAAGTATTTCTAAGGTTTCTGTTTGTGAGCCTTATATAAGTCTGTCATCCATACATATACTTTATAAAACTTTCTCTTAAGATTTTCTTATCCCAGTGCTAAACCTGAACTTGCTTGAATATAAAAATGTTTCACAAATATTTGTTTTTACATGATGCTACTACCCACTCTTCTTAGATTAAATACCTTAAAATGAATCATATATGACAACATAATGTTAAGGCTAGTTTCTTGCAGATATTTCAACATCACACTAACTACTACAGAGTGTCTGCTTCCCTTTACCAACTTCCAAGGACCCTTCTCCTCCAAAACCCGTATGAAAACTCAGTTCTGTAGACTAATTCTATTCCTGGTGTCTCTGGCTATATGCTGCAAAATACTTATCTTATATTGTGTCTTAATATCCCACATATTTTAATGACATACTTTATATTTTATTACTTTACTAAAAAGTAAAATACTTTAGAATAGTTGTTGTAGCTTTGCTGACCACAAATGTGTGCCAACATTGTACAAAGTCTGTACCATAAATGGAATTAAACACAATAATAATATTGTCTGGCTGGACAGAGGAATCTCATTATTTCACTTTTTAGTGGATTTATATTATAATATGAAAGCTATAAAGAATTAAAAATAAAAATAAATGTTTTTTTTATACTGGCTGTAGTAGTAACTGATTTCTTTTTTGGTTCATAAATTGGCACTAAAATTTAAATAGAGGATAAAAATTTTAAATTTAGGTAAGAAGTGGTCATATAAAAGTATTTTAAGATATGATACAATGTCAAGATATCAAAAAATACCTAGTAAAAATGAAGAAAGGACTATTCATGGGGGTTAGCAGATATTACTGTCTTTTGTCTAAAGACATGGATTTTGTCTTGTTACTCCAAATTTGCAGAAGTTATCTCTAACAAAGTAACTTTTGAATTTCATAGTCCTTATCGACACATTAATAAGATTTCAGGTTATTTTTAAAATAAATAAAATTAAATTAAATAAGTCAATGCTTTTTTCTCATAAAGATCAATAATTAAATATCTTTTTATTGAGATCAACCTTCATTTAAATAAATTTGAATGATTTATATAATGTGGATCAGGAAAACAAATGGCATAGTACCATGAGTATTAATGCTATTTTAACTAAATCCACCAAAAATTATTCTAAAAAATGTTCTTTAATTGAACTGCCCTAATTATTAATATTAATAATAATATTTGTCTTCCTGATAAATGAAGGTCACAACATATTCATAGATTAGGAATCAATCAGACTTTAAAAATAAAATGTCCATAGATTAAGAATGAATTAAAAGTTAAAAATAAGACTTTAAGAATATAAAGTTGTACTTACAACCTTATAATAGTGAAATACATGGGTGGTTAAAAATATAACTCACTATTAGAGGATACACTTCGGAAGCATGAAGCGCAGAGCCCTGGTTGTAATCCCTGGCACGAACAACTACTCAAAAACAAAAACAAAAACAGGCCTGGAGAGATAGGACAGTGGTTAGGGCACCTACATATCAAGTGGCTAACCTGGATTTGTTCCTTGGTATCCCATATGGTCCCCCAAACACTGCCCATGATTGATTTCTGAGTTCATAGAGTGCATAGCCAGGAGTAACTATTGAACACAGCTGGGTTTGTTCTCAAAACCAAACAACACATGCCACCCCATAAAATTCCTGCATACATAGAGACATTTAATTTCATTTACATATTATCCGTAAGTTTAACAAAATGTCAAATCAAATTCAAGTTAAAGACATATACCAGTATTTGAATTTTCCCAGCATATTTTATGGATTATTATTACTGTGGAAAGGAATACTTGAAAATTTTACAAAAAAATTAAGAAAATAACTTATTAAGAAAGAATATAGAAAAGTATAAGAAAATAATCTTTAACCTGACTGACAAAATGATTCATCATAAGATACTTATGCTGAATTAAAATGATGATAAAATGAGAATAAATAAAATGAAAATAACAATGAGGAAATTTCATTATTTATTATTTCTAGAAAGACATTTTGACTAAAGCAATACTTATTTTTCAAGTTTTCTATAATTTTTTATTTATATTTGAAGTGACAAAATTTTATGCAAATGTTTTCGATATTTTTTTTTCTTTTACGTCAATGGCTTTGCTTTGTTTTATCATTTTGTATAGCTAGTTCAGTGACTTACTCAAATATCGCAAAAGGGTGAAGTGTAGCATTGTGACTTAAACATTATTTGGGAAAAACACTCTGTAAATACAATTTTTAAATATACTAGAATACGTATTTATTGAGAATAAATTCAAATTTACAGATTACAAAATGTGAAAATTGTCTCACAATTTAAAAATAAGAATAACAAGGCATTTTTAAATTTTGTCATTTATATATTTAGTAGTACTAAAAATGTAGATAAACATAAAAAATAGATCTTGAGATTTTTCCATTTTAATTTCATTGCTGTTTGAAGAAAGGTTAATGAACTGTATACAAAAATTTTGAGACTTTTATTTTTTTCCTGTTAAATATCGTTAAAAAAAATTGCCTTTTTTTAAATGAGAAAGAGAGAGAGCATGCGCGAGAGAGAATAAAAGATAAAAAAAATAGGGGAGTAAAATGCTTACCCCTAAAGTAGGTAGGGGAGGATGGGGAGAAAATAGGGCAACAGGGAGGATGAGAGGGGAACTGAGAGCATTGGTGGAGAGAAGTGCACTCTGGTGAAGGTTGTTGTACAATGTATGATTGTAACTCAATCCTGATACTGTATTATGAACAACCTTAAGCTTGTAACCACAGTGTTTGTTTATTTATTTATTTACTTACGTGTTTGTTTTGGGGGCCACACCTGGTAACGCTCAGGGGTTATTCCTGGCTATGCGCTCAGGAATCGCTCCTGGCTTGGGGGAACCTATGGGACACTAGGGGATCAAACCTTGGTCTGTCCTAGGCTAGCGCTGGCGAGGTAGATGCCTTGTAGTTCTGCGCCGCTGCTCCGGCCCCACAGTGTTTATATTTAAAAAAAAATAAATTAAATTTTGAAATAAATAGTTGCCTTTTCTAGTCATTGCATGAATCATCATCATTCAGTATTAGTTATTAGTTGTGGGCCATTAATAGTTAATGAACCGTATTCCATTCCTAGTGATAATTATAATTTAATGCTGGATTAGGTTTGTCAAAGAATAAAATTATTTTTACATTGTCTTCAACAAATTTTGGTAAAGTATGTAATATAGCTAAACTGTCTTTTCATTTTCTTTACAAAATGTCTGAGCTTTCAATTTTTAACTAAAATATCACAAGAGTATTAATTGGAGTCATAAATTTCATTAAAGCTGATACATTTTTAACAAATCTATTTTCTGATATAGCATTATCTCTGGAAATAACTGAATAGTACTTCTCTAACTGATGAGAACCAGGTCATTGGAGAAACTAGAAAATAAAGGGTTCCTTAATCTGAGAAAATAGGAATTTCTTTTTCTCTCTTTTCTCTTTCTCTTTTCTTTCTTTGATCTTTCTTCCTTTCTTTTTCTTCTTTCCTTCCTTCCTTTCTTTCATCCTTTCTTCCTTCTTATTTTCTCTTTCTTCTTCCTTTCTTTCTTCCTTCCTTCCTTCTTTCTTTTTCCTTCCTTCCTTTCTTTTTCTTTCCTTCCTTCTTTCTTTTTCCTTCCTTCCTTCCTTCCTTCCTTTTTCTTTCTTTCTTCCTTCCTTTTTTCTTTCTTTCTTTTTCTTTCTTTCTTTCTTTCTTTCTTTCTTTCTTTCTTTCTTTCTTTCTTTCTTTCTTTCTTTCTTTCTTTCTTCTTTCTCTCTTTCTTCTTTCTCTCTTTCTTTCCTTCTTTCTTTCCTTTTTCTTTCTTTCTTTCTTTCTTTCTTTCTTTCTTTCTTTCTTTCTTTCTTTCTTTCTTCTTTCTCTCTTTCTTTCTTTCTTCTTTCTCTCTCTTTCTTTCTTTCCTCTGTCTTTCTTTCTTTCTTTCTTTCTTTCTTTCTTTCTTTCTTTCTTTCTTTCTTTCTTTCTTTCTTTCTTTCTTTCTTTCTTTCTTTCTTTCTTTCTTTCTTTCTTTCTTTCTTTCTTTCTTTCTTTCTTTCTTTCTTTCTTTCGTCTCTGTCGCTCTGTTACTTTTTCTCTCCCCCACCCCTTTCTTTAAATTTGGGCATAGCTGGTGATGCTCAAGGAGGTTTTACTTCTGGTTCTACACTCAGGAATCCTTATGGTATGAAGTAGCATATAGAATACCAAGGATAGAACCTGGTTAATCACTTGCAAAGCAAATGCCCTAAACACTATCCTATTTTTCTGGCCTGAAAATAAGGATTTCTTTCACAGAATGGTCAAATTGGAGCAACACAACAAAAAGTACAATACAATTTCATTTCTTAGTTTTTATATTAAATTAGCCAAAAAAGTTCAGTTAAGTTTTTCATATTTGCATCTAATTGGGGGGAAGTCTAACTAAATATTTGGATACTTTAATTGATAAACTGACAAATAAAAGCATAAAAATATTTATATCAAAGTCTTCTTTAAATTCAACATAAGTTTTTCAGCAAAAGAATGTAAGGTACCTATACATAATCGAGTACTATTCAGCTGTCAGGGAAAATGAAGTCATAAAATTTGCCTATATATGAATGGACATGGAAACTATTATGCTGAGTAAAATGAGTCAGAGGGAGAGAGACAGAAACAAAACAGCCTCACTCATCTATGGGATCTAAGAAAAATAAAAGATAGTATGGTAATAATACCCAGAATCATAGAGATGAGGATTGAAAGGAGCTGCCCATGATATGAAACTTACCACAATGACTGGAGAGTGTAGTTGGAGAAATAAATATGCCATCGAGTATCATGATAATGGTAGTGAGTGAGAAAAATAGAATGCCTTTCTCAAAGACAGGTAGAGGGTGGGGGAATTGGTGGTGGGAAGGTTGCACTGGTAAAAGGGAGTGTACTTTTTTTTATTTTTTTTGGTTTTTGGGCCACATTCGATGATGCTTGGGGGTTACTGCTGGTTATACACTCAGAAATTGCAAGTAAAAGTTATATTTTTATTAAACTATATAATTTTCACACCATCTTAATGCATTTTATTATATTCCTAAAGCAAAAGAGACGTGGTAAATAAAAAAGAATATCATCAGGGGCTGGATAAATAGCGTAGAGAATAGTATATTTGTATTGAATATAAATGATTCAGATTAAATCCACAGCAGTTTATCAGATTCAACTCTGAGTAGCCCTGGGTGTAGCCCCAAATCAAAAACAAACTAGCAACACGAAAGAATAGCATCATTTAACCAATGAGAATTTAGAGTTCAGGTGATTTGCCTAAGAGTGAAAGAAGAAGCCTCAGTTTTCCTTTGCCAGTTGATGTGTACAGTCTCAATTTTGACTGCTCCCATTTTACTTTTCTTAAACATTCCTGTAATTTTCCAGGACCATAGACTTGTGCCCAGAATTTAGGATCACCAGAGTTATCAGAGATAATGGGTAATGCTTAAGGCAAATAGAAAAACCCAAATTCAAAATTTAAAATTCAGACCAACTCAACTACTCTTTAGAATCTTTGTATTATTTCTAACATTCTTATCATTTGATAAGAAATGAAAGAGCCTTTTAATTTAATTGAAATAAGCCAAACAAAACCTAAGTTTTCCTATAAAAATTTCCACAAAATGAGCCATCTTAAATTAGACCAGTGCTAAGTTTCTTCCCTCATGGAAAGTTTATTTTCCTATCTGCTCTACTTTTTTTGTTATTATTGTTTTTGCGCCACACCCAGCAGTGCTCAGGATTTTCTCCTGGCTCTGAGCTCAGAAATCACTCCTGGCAAGCTCGAGGAACCATATGGGATGCCAGAAACCAAACCCAGGGCCATCCCAGTCGGATGCGTGCAAGGCAAATGCCCTACTGCTGTATTGTTACTATGGCCCCTCTGCTTCACTTTCTAATAAATTATTTTCTTTTCTAACTTTGTGTCTGAGCTTCTTTATTTCTCCAATATGTTCATTCTTGAGAATATTGAGAAATGTTGGAATCATGGACAAACATACAGATCCACAATCACTGCTCCTATATTGCAAAAGGCAATAAAAATAATAGAGTTTCGAGGTCAGAGAGTTAGTAAAAGAGTTAAGTCATTTGGCTTGCATAGTCAATTTTACTTTGGCCCCTGCCACTGTATATGGTTTCCAAGACAATAAAAATCAATGTTAAATTCAGCTGACACAAAAAATGTAGACTTTTTTTTATTATTTGTGAAGAAGAATAATTATTTAAATAATTAATATAATATAATATAAGTCATCTGATACTAATCTAGAGCATTATAGTGCCCTGCAAAGGTAAATTGCTTTGAAACTTAGGTTTCTGTAAACCAAAATATCTCTCCATATACTATATTCACAAGAACTATTGAAAGAGAAGGCATCGGCATTTATATTATTTTAACAAATCTGCTTAACAAAATGGATGAATTCCAAAAGAGAAAAGATTTAAAGTACCAGAAAAACTAATTTTTTATATATAAAGTGAGTTCTCCTAAATGTCAAATTAAAACAGGCAGGTAGCAATTGAAACTGAAAGATATATAGAGAGTCCTTCCTCTGCCCTTCCAAACCATGGCAATAAGTTTTTGTGACATAAAAGGAAAAGCAGTGATTTGAAGAAGTTTCTCTAGTCAGTAAGTAGTCTTAAGGCTATCAGGACACAACCTGACACTAAATTCTGATAAGAGAAGCTCCAGCAGGAACAGAGTCGAAAGGAAGGTCAAAGATCAACTGATCTTAACCCTTCTCTCTGACAACCCCAACACAGCTCTAGTGGGAAAATTGTAAGAAGTCTATATAAACCAACTTGGAACAAAGAAACATACATGTGTTCCCTGGGCCCATGAACATGGTCCCTACATGAACCTGTTACTTGCATCTCCACTTTTGAAAAGTGGACTTCCTTACTTTCATGTGAGCTGGATTGCTTATCAGGGTTTTCTCCACCTTTGAAAAAGCCTGAAATCTCTCTTAAGTACTTTACTCTTCTTTTATTATCCTCTCTCCCCTTCCTCAGTATTAACGGTCCACGAAAGCCCACCTTCTCAAATAAAGACCACAAATCTTCAGAAAATGCAACAGCAAACAGGTTTATTGACTCTAGCTAGCTGGGGTGACTGGCTCTGTCATATGGACTAAAACATGAGGTCCTGGGCAATTTAGGGAAGTGTCTTTTATAGGTTTATGGAACCTTAGGAGGAGGGTCGATATGGAAAGTAGGGCTTGTAGGATGCACCAATCCCTTGTCCAGTTTCAAACACTATTTTCAATAAGATGAGGAGCTTGTCCTTTTCCAAATAATGCGAGAACCTTAGGAGGGGCCAGCAGAAGTCCATTCTTTTGCCCAAATATGTCAAGTTCCTCTAAGTAGGGGCTTTTGCTAATGGGCAGTAGGCCACTGAAGTCTCAAGGTGAAATTCCAGAGCAAGAGGATCAACAAGGTGAGGGTGGAGAAAGGCTAATCAAGTATCTATATCTGATCACCTATCTGAGCTATTATAATCATCTAACATCTATTTTCATAAATTTTTCCTTAACACTCAGAATTTCCAAATAAAATCTATTTATACTTTACTACTCATCTCCACCTGAAATTATTTCCTGTGTGGGAAAGTCCAGGCAGAAAGACACTTGAGACCTTCACCAGCACCATAATAATGAGTTTTCCATCTAAATGTGAGGACAATTAAATGTTTCTTGTAATAGGAGAACTCTAAAGATCTCTGAAGTAGTGAAACAGTGGTTGCCACCTTGGGCATCCCTTTCTTTCTACTGTCATCTGCTTAAACTGATTTAGCAATAACATTTCTTTCAACAATTTTAGCAAGCTAAGTAAAACCTCACATTTTCTCTCTGGATAGATGGCAAATTTCCCTGAGACCAGGAACCTGTTATGTTTATTTCCATCAAAGTACTGGGAAGATTTAATTTTATAATTAAAATTATAGTAAATCTGAGCAGTATCAATGAGATAATAATTTGAACAAAAACTGAGATTAAGGGATCTAGCTGTATATATATAATTTGAGTAAGGCCACTTACTGACTAGAAAAACTTCTTCAAATCACTACTATATATATACATATACATTTATAGCTAGAGAGTAGGCTATAAAAGGAAAGAGGTCTAATTAGACTTAGTTTTCCAGAAAGTCAGGGAAGCCAGCATGGCTAGAGCTAAATGAACTATAGAAAACATCCATTAGAAAGGCCAATAAAAGTTAAAGTCTGAGGTAAAATTAGGGATTTTTGCTTTCTCTCATATAAAGAGCTCTTCAGATGAGTCAAAGGTATGAAGTACTCAATTTGCATTTTAAAGAGATTACAAAGCTGTTTTTGAGGAGTGACTTGCTTTGACTTGTTTAAAAAGAAACCTAGCAACTACTGAGAATAAACTTGAAGGGAACAAGATAAGAGCTGAAAGACCTTTAAAGAGGTTAATGAAAACATTGAGTTAACATGATAGGGGCTCAAATGTTGGTGGCAAGGAATGAAGATCCTGAGTTGCCAGAGGGATTTAGTATGTGGTAAATAAATTTTAAGAAACAAATAGTTGAATGGCATAGGTCCAGATCACCCAAAGCTAAGCTTACTGATTTCTTAAGGAATTTTTTTAAATCGCACACTTCTAGAATTATGGGATTTATAGCTTAACTGACCTATAACAACAAAATTTGAATTAGAGTCTGGAATTAGGTAGAAGTTAAAATACAAACCTGAGATAACATGATTCAATAGTTAAAGTCATATAACAATATGGGATCACTATGAAAAAACATTAATGCCTAGACCCCATCTGAAAAGATCTCTCAGGTCAGAGCAATAATAGTATTAGTGCTGGAGAGATAAGAAAGAAGGAAGAGAAGGCACTTGCCTTGTTCACAGATCTGGAACTTTAAAAAGTCCCCTGAGCTATGCCAAGAGTTACCTAGTATACAGAGCCAGAGTAAGCCCTGAGGTGTAGCCCTCAGAGTGTAGTTCCCAATGACAGTGCTTGAAGATAAGAAGAAAAGAGGCCTAAAAAAGAAAATCTAAAATGACAAGCTACCAAGGGTGGAAACAAGTGAAAGTGTACTAATTCAAATTGAAAAAACAAAACCAACAGAATTTATCTGACACAATTTTTTTACAAGTTATTAAATGCATACTTCATATTCTTCAAAGTAGAAAAGTATCTGTCCATTTATATTTAGCATTCATTTATAATACATTTACTTATAATAATATAGCTTCAGGCATGCAATATTCCAACACCATGAACCCACCACCATTGTCACAGTTCTTTCACCAATATTTCAGGGTTCCCTTTCATCCAACCCATTTCACTTTCTTAGCAAACTCATTTTAAAATATATTAATTATTGGGGCCGGAGCAGTTGTGCAAGTGGTAAGATGTCTGCCTTGCCAGCACTAGCCTAGGATGGGATACTATATAGTCCCCCAAGCCAGGAGCAATTTTTGAGCACATAGCCAGGAATAACCCCTGAGCGTTACCAGGTGAGGTCCCCAAAACATATATTTATATATAAAATACAGTTTTGATAAGGTATTTCCAACAGTATTAATGCTTTTGGTATTTATAATTAGTACATCTCATTACCTCCTACCAATGTCTTGATATTACATTCATCACTCTTTGGCATTCTTTTGATGGTCAGGAGTTTGCCATTACTTATTTGGTAGCTTTCATTTCCTTTCTTTCTCTTTTTTTTCTATATTCCATCATTTTATAAACCTCTCTGAGGAAGTCCATATAATATTGATGATCCTATTCTGTGTCCCTACGTTGGAGTGTAAGTTTCAATTACAGCACAGTGAATTATGAGAACAGTTTTACTTCTCTGACATTCCCACCCTCTAAACAATATGAATTCCTTGAAGCCTGGAAGCTTCACTGAAATTCTGGAACCTGGTAATATCTCTGACAGATAGAAAAGAAGTTACATTTATAGAGAGCCTATGGTATAGGAGGCGACATGTCAGTAAATTTATTTAGAAGTTCAAAGATTTTTGTGAAAGAATGAAAAAGTAGCTGAATGAACAGCAGAGAATCTCAGATAAGGGTGACTTATTCCACAGAGCTCTTGAGTAAATATAGATACATCAGGGCCCTGTCAACTAATTGCTATAGCAATTCATTCAGTTATGTTTCCTTTATAGATTTTCCTGCTTTAACTAATGCTGCATTTCTTACTGTACAAAGAGAGCTGTTTGGAAGACATTAGTCTAATGAAAGCATGGTCATTCTGTTTTCTGTAGACCTAGTTCTATGAATGATGATTTGGTTTATTTAATGTTTTCTAAGTTATTCATTATAGTTCATAATATTTTATACATTTTAATCTTTTCATTCCATTGTCTTAAATTATTATTTATTTCTATTTGATAGAAATTATACTTTTAGGGAGTTGGACCACCTCACAATGCTCAGAAGATACTCTTGGCAGTGTTTATGTGACCATATGGGATGCTTAGGATCAAATCTAGCTCAGCTTCATGCAAGGCAATTGCCTTACTCTCACTCTGGCCCTAAATGTCACATTTTTCAATCAAAATGACACTTAGTCAAACAATTTAAAATGCTTGCAATAAAAGAAATCCATGCACACATTCTATGTAATTGACTGCTAAAGGAAAATACTGATTTTAAATTTCTTTTTTCACTAGCTGACATACAGTAATTATCACAACCAGAATTCTGATGAATAGATGGACACAGGTTGTTAGTCAATGACCTGTGCAAAAAAGGGGTGTTTTGTTGTTGCTTCAAATATGATATATTTTTCAGAATTTGAGTTTTTTTGGTTTGAATTAAAAGAACAGAAATCTAATGATATACTAATATATTCCAGGCTTAAATATAATATTTGCTAGTGTAGTCAACCCTAATAAGCTAGCCAATTACTGATACTCTGACAAAATACAATTTATAATCTTTAAAAGAACAAAATTTGAACAATGCTGACACAGCTAAGATGATTCTTCTCTTATAGTGCTAAGAGAGCATCAATTTGGCCTTCCCATGGGGTGCTGTATACTTTCTAGATTCAATTACATCGAACACTCTCTTGGATAGGGACCAGGGATGTGGCTCAGTGGAAATGTGAATGTTTAACATGTGTAAGAACTAGGATAAATCCCTGGTACTGAAAACATAAAATTTAAAAATTAAAAAAAGAGAAGAAAATAAGCTTGACTGACATTATATGGCACAGTGACACCAGGTAAACAAAACTTTGCTATAGTTTGTACTTTTAAGATGTGTTGTAAGTAATAAGTGCCTCTACTTTTCACTGATGTTAGAAATAAGAATTTACAAGTATATAATTTCTTGTTACCAATTCATTTACCCATCATTTTATCTAATTATTAATTTTTAACTCTATGACCTAAATATATCTGAAATCTAAATCCTCATGATGCTCAAATGGGAGTCATATTTCTGACTTGGAAACTACCATTTAGATTATTTTCCCCCTCAGAATAGTGTCTATTTACAAAGACAGAAACCATTATAAGAAGTTGGAATTTGCTATTCCTTTCAATCCAGCATTTGTGTATAGTGCTGCTTTCTCAAGACAGATAGACAGTATTATTAGATCGTATATTTTGCTTCAAATTGTCAAGCTATCAGTCCCCAGTATCCTAATCTTTATGCAATAGTTTTTATTCTGGGCTGTTATATCTTGTGCTGTTCATGCAAATAAAAGTATATTTAACTTCTTACAAAATTGCAGCAGTACTGGGGAAAATTTTTCAGCAGGATTTCATCATATTAACAATCTTTTATTAATAACAGAACAAAATTCTTTAAACTATCCATGAGTATAATGTTCTTGAGCTGAACTACAATAAGATCAAAAAATCATTTTAAATGAGACAGGCAAACAGAATTAGGAGATTTACAATTAATATGCTAATAACATGCTAGGGTCCTTTTATGTTATAGCATATATCTTACCTTAACCTCCACATGTGCCATCAGAACAGCAAAATTGGTTAGGTGGTTACAAGAACATGTCGTATGTGTCTTATTTGTTGTCAGCAGTCGACAGCCTTGTGTTGACCAATAACCTGTCATTGTGCGCTTGGAATAGCTCCAAAATGAACAGTTAGGGTTGAAATTTTCCTCAGATTGCTATCGGGAAAAATAAAATTAACAGAGCCAATAATTATTTTATAATCCTGCAAATTAGTAAGCATTTTCTTTACACCTAAGACAACTTTATTTTCTTTCTGTTTTAGTAGGGCTTCTATTACTTTTATATAAAATAGTTCTTATAAGCATAAACAAATTTGAATATATATTCCTTTTCATTCCATCTGATCTGAGGTGAGTTTATTTTAAAAAAATGGAAGAAATAACACAGAAGTATTCACAATAACATAAATATTTTTAACATGAGTACTTTTATATCTAAAATTACTCTATTCATTATAAAATAAAATTACTATATTATAGGTAACTAATAAATGTCAAATAACAGGGAAATAAAATAACATATTTTATATTTAAATAATAAGATATATTTTAGAGTACAACTATTCACAGCACATACCTACCTTAATATGTTTAACAGTAAACACCACGGGATCAGCCAAATAAACCTTATTACTAAATTCTTTGTTTATTGCTGCTGTAATAACAGGAGAATTGACGATAACAGAATGATTGGTGGACATAGCTTCTGTTCCCAATTTCATGCTCGCATTTTCCGTGGACAAATAAGGACCCAAGTTGTTATACAGGACAAAGGCCACTCTTATCTCTCCTAAAATAAATACAAATGTGAAATATACATAAGAACAAACTCTTGCTCGTTTGTATCTTCACATGCAATTGCCTGGTTTAATAATAGATTAATGAAAGCCAAAACAGTATAATGTTTATTCACATTAAAAAATAGAGCTTTCATTTTAATCCAAGTATTACATCATTTTCAACAACTATATATCAGTTACAAAAAATCTATGGAGCATAGCACAGTGATTAGGGCAGTTGCCTTGCGTGGGGCCAACACAGGTTCAATCCCCGGCATCCCATATGGCTTGCTAAGCCTGCCAGGATTTCTAAGTGCAAAGCCAGTTGTGACCCCTTGAGCATTGCTGGATGGGATCCAACCCCCCCAAATAATAATGAAAATGATGATAAATATAATAATAATAAACCTTCTGTCATTTCTTCTACTGTCCAAGCATTTTATGCTTGTTCAGACCTAAATCAGAACCATCAAAATGTCTAGCATAAAAACAAGTTTTATTTGATTTTAAGAAAGCAGATTCCTTGAATAAGATCCTCAAATCCACAGTAACATAATTTAAAAAAAAAAGCACAATTTTGAGCCTGAGGGACAGTGAACTGGCCCCCTGTTTAAAAAGTTTGAGGACCCCCTGCTTTAGATGAAGGTCTAGTGACACAAGGTTGCAGGAGGTGGTGTAATAGGAACAGAGCCTTCACTTCACAGATGTCTGCAGTGACATCTCAGCAATAATTCTGTGCATAGGCACCAGATGCTGCCAGTTTTCTTGATATTGTTTGTGTTCTAAACTAATCTTGCAGTTTCCTGTGATTCTATCCTTTTACAACAGAGTAAAGAGATTATGATAACAACTATATAAAAAAAAAAAAAGAAGAAAAGGACATTTTGGTGGGGATGGATACCCCATCGTGGTGGTGTTCAGGGCTTATTCCTAGCTTTGCACTCAAGGGCAACTTATGTTGGGTTCAGAGACTCTATGGAGTTCCCAGACTTAACCCTCTTGCTAGGTGTTTACCTGCTGTATTATATTTTAGGCCCTAAATAAAGGCAATTTTAATCTTCCAAACCACTTCTGTTAATATAGTACTAAGCAATCAAAATACAACACACAGTGAGTTTTCACATTATTCTCTCTAGATTTAATTTTATAAATGCTTATTTGGGGGGGGTTTCTAAATTTAAAAAGGTCTGTTTTCTTCTTGTAGTTCAAAACTTTTCTTTTGGTCTAAAAATTATAACCATATTTTATTTTATTATAAGTCATTGGTAATTTATACGAATTTCTATTTGTAAGATAATGTTCTTCTGTCATTTCTTCTTGTCTGAAAAGTACATATGGTCACATATTGTTGTTATTTTTTCCACTGCAAATTATTCTTTTTAAGGGATGTAATACACTGAATAAAATGCTCATAAAAATAATTAGTGTTGGGGCATGAATGAAAGCATGGATTCTATCCCCCAGCATCCCATATGTTCCCCCAAGCCAGGAGCAATTTCTGAGCGCATAACAAGGAGTAACTTCTGAGTCACCGGGTGTGACCCAAAAACCAAACCAAACCAAACAAAACAAAACATTTAGTGTTTTGGATTTGTATTTCAAAATGTACATAATAATTTTCTATATAAGTTTATTGGGTGTGTACATGAGTCAAGCATCTGAATAATGGTTTATCCTTACAAAATCAGATAAACAACTCACTCTTGTGGAATTTAATGTTGAGGAAAAAGTGAAGTAACGGGCAGGAAATTTAATAATACTAAAATTGAATAATCTATAGTTTCAATTAATAAATGCTGTGATGAAGAATTGTTAAAGAATTGTCAATGGGGTAAGTGTAATTAGAAAAGAGTGAGGAAAAACCTTACATAAGGTATAATTTTGCTGAACACTGAATGAAAAATATAGAAGGTTCCATGTTAAAAAATATCAAAGTTTAATTTGTGAAAGAAAGTGAACAAAATACAAACACTGATATAGGAACATAAGACTAAGATAGCAAACCTTTGTGTACTATTGATGGGAATTTATATCATTGCAGAAAATAAAACACACTGAAATATGAAAAATCAGTTTAAAAGTGTGCTCCCATCCCACCAAAAGTATAACATTCCTTTCACCATTGTCAACAATATCTCAACCTCCCCAAAGCCTGATCCTTGGCAGGTATTAATAATTTACTTAGTATTCCTTGGTACAACTAAATGGTAATTGAATTATTTAAAATAATTTCATTAAAAATTTGTGAAAGTTGTCAAAAAAAAGTGCGCTGTAACCCTTCTTCCTGTTATTTCTCTGGAAAAGTTGATGAATTTCAAATATATTAGGAAGTATGAATTTTTTGCTTGTTTTTATTGTAATTAATTTATACATATATTTAGCAATTTTATTTTTCAAGGCAGCTGCTCATATTTAAAAATTACAGATTCCTTGAAAAAAAAAGTCATGAAAAAGCTCTTACAGTGTAACCAATGATAAAGATCTAAATTCATAATTAAGACTTCTAGTAAAATTTTAGTACCAAATTTGGAAATAAAAATAGAAATTTCTTGATTTTAGAGTTTGTTGATTTAGTTCAGATTCTTGGCACTGACATTTAAAAAGTAATGAACAAACTTCAAATTGAATTCAAAACTGTGGAACAACTATCACTACAATATTATTGGTATAGAAATAAAAAGAAAAGAAGAAAAGAATCTGATTTAAAAAAGGGGAGTTAGTTCTTGAGTAGTTATGAGACATATCATGCCAAGAAGTAAGGGCTTTATGAAAATTTTCACTGACATAGAGGTGAAAGCGCAGTTGCTTTGCAAGCAGCCTACCGTGTTGAATCCATACTATTATATATAATGGTCTCCTGAGCACTGTCAGGAGTAACAATGAAGCACAAAGCAAGTACTAGCACTCAAGGGTAGTTAGGTGTGACTCAAGAGCTCACTGGAAAATAAATTCTAGCTTACCATTTCGGCCATTTTGTTTTAAAGTATTTGCAGAAAGTTGGATGGTGCTTCCATGAATCATATTTTCTGGAAATTTTAGATCTTCTAAATTTCCCTCTGTACTCAACCTCGCAACTTCTAATTCTGTTAATTCGAATAGAAATATTAATGTAAATGGCAGAGAAATATTACTACTCATTCAGAAAATGATTAGAAGAAGCTAAGATGACTTCATACATTATTGAAATTGCTCTAAAATCTAAACACTAGGATTAATGTTTGTGTCTGTCATGTTCCATAGCAGTTCAATAATTTATTTAGAAGTTGTAATATGTTAGCATTTTTCTTTTTTAAGCAAAGTAAATTAAAGTTGTTACATGAGATAAATAAAATGCAAATGTACTATATAAAGTGTAAACTTAAATATTCATGATCATGTTTTTATCTTTATGACTGAATTCAAGTATCTTTTCAAATATCACTTATATCTTATAAATCAAGTAAAATTATTTTTGTAATCTAGAGGTATACCATTATATCAATAATAGTCTATCTGTCAAAATTTTAAATAAAACTATCACATACATTTTATACATAATAAAATAATCTGAAATTCTTTATGAGCTAGTAACACAATTAGCATAATAATTTTATCAAAATGATTTCTTACTAAGTTTTTTATAAATATAATTTAAAGACCTCCTATGTTAGAAGGATAACATTTTTTATTACACAATGTATACACATAAATACATCCATAAAAGCTAAAGATAAATTCCCAAGAACATTCCCAGTCAAAGTCACTGATCCCAGTACAATATATCCAATTTTGGACTATCCTACGAAGGATGTTATACAAAATTATGGAGGTGTTTTTAAGCCAATGATAGATGATAATTTCCTAATTATGGGAAAATATGACAGCTCAATTGACATATATTTACTACCACATAGCTATCTTTTTTCTTCTTCTGCTGGGCAAAGTCTCTGGAATTTCTATAACACAGGATACTTACGAATATTGTCAGTGTTCTCTCTGACAATGTCAGTTTTCAAAAGGTTATCAGCCAGCACAAATGCACTCTCCTCCACAGTGTCAAGCAACATGGTGGCTGCCCGTAGCTGATCACTTGTAGTCAGGTCTCTCCACGCATTCAAGGCCTGTGGCTGAAGGAGGTTGTTAACTGTCTCAACCATTGCCTAAGAGAAGATGAACAGAATGACAGAGGTCTCCAGTGAATCTACAGAGCTGTCAAAATTCCAGGTGTACATGTTGCCCAACAAGCAAGGATCAACAGTGTGCATGAGTTCAGTACCGTCCCCAGCCTCCCCTGTGACATGCTGCAGCAAAAGAATTCATTATTTGCTCTGTGCAGACCTAAAGGAGTCGTTGCAAGGCAAGAGGAAAACCTGCTTTTGTTTTGGAGGAACACAAATAGAACTATGCTTGCTTCTAGAACAAATAACAAAAGCTTCAGTAAGACTATAATCACATAATTCAATTATTTGGATGGGGAATTGTTGACATGAAATTTAAACCAATATTTTTACTATCCATTTCAAAAAAAAACCCACAATGCTTTTTCTCCCCTTTACATTGAATTGTTATGCTGAGCATAACAGCTATTAAAAGGATGACTATAGACAAGACAGTACAAGAATGTGATGCTGAGAAGTTGAGGACTCCCTGGGCAAACCAATTTTTTCGTAGTTAGCTAGCAAAACATCAGAATGGGAGAAATATCAAAACTTACATACTCCCAGGGGCTTTGGATATGTTATATGTGGAAAGAAACCTTCTTCCTGCTGTTTATTATTAGGAAGAAAAATAAATAGTTGGACCTTACTACTTATAGCCCTTAGGTGTTTTTCCTTTTAAAAAAAAAACAGCAGTAGGTGCAAATTCACAGAGAGATAAAGCACCACGTTTGTCATTGCTTCATCCAAAAGAATCATCTCCCTAGTTACAATTTATATATTTCCTGTGGTTTGCTTTATGCTCTAGGTTACAAAGAAAAAACAGTTCACCTAAGGTCTTCCAAAGGTTTCATTCAAACATAAAGAATTGCAAAAATAGAAAAATACAACACCTGTGGTTTGAATGTGATCATCCCTCAACCTATTGATTATAAATTTCGCCTCTAATGCAGAATGAAAATTGAATAAACAACCAACATGGGCACGTTCTAAGCAGTGTCCCAGTGTTTTAAAACCAAACACATATTGTTGACACAATGGCAGAGGAAAAGAGTGTTTTCTTCTGGGTGGTGTTTTCATAGTAACCAAGTTAACAACTGTTAAAAATTCAGCTTCATAATGAAACACCTTGGCTGCCAATTAACACCAACTTCAAAACCTAATTTGCCTTTTGATAAAAGTTGTTTGTCTTGATATTTTTCCCAGCTATTCCAAGTTCTGGCCCCAAATCAGTATCATTGAAACTTTTTATGAAATACTCCTAGTTGAAACTTGAGCACTTTGCATCATTAAAGAAATTCTCATGGGTTTAATGGCTAAGCAATTTCAGACGTAGTGTGCTTAGTTCTGTTATTTATTTTGAATTTAAAGCATGGCCTAGAAGCTGGACAAAAGCATTTCCGAATCGCCACAAAATGCTTTGCTTTCCAGGAAGTTCTCATAGGGGTAATGCCAACAGAATATGCCAAAAAGGAGGTACCATGGTGGAAGGGGAAAAAAAGGTATTTTTTGAAGCCAGAATACCAGACCTCTTGGAAAACTAAAAGCATGAGAGTATTTTTGGAAATGAATACTCTTTTTAATTCATTAGAAGTAATCTAAAAATCTCAAATGCAAAGATATAATTTCTGTTCTTTAAGAATCAGCTTTCTATAAAATGACATAATGATTAATTTAAACATATGTAAGAGATAATATGTTGGGAATAATAACAATACTTATTTTCTTCTTTCCATTATTTTTAATTTTATAAATGCAAACCAAGAAAAAAATTCAGCAAGGCTGAACTCTGGCAATGTTCTAATAAGGGAACTGTTTAACAGTGCAGTCTAGCTAACCTACTGTCAGTTGAGGGCAAATTAATCAAATTTCCCCCCCCCCTTTAAGAAAGAACACCTACTCATGATTGTTCAATTATAAATACAGCAGATTAAGACAAACAAAGAAAAATAAAATACTGTATGGATAAATTCAGAGTATAAGATATAGTGTGACTTCTAAGTTTGATCATCAATTTCAATTTATTAGCTATATGATACAGAGCAAGTTACTTAAAATTTCTATATTTACACTATAATCTGGATAAAATAATAAATTTAATCATTTTTGCCTGGCTCATGTGCTTATGTACAATCTCACATTTAAAATATATTTTCTTGAGACCAGAGTGATAGTATGTTGGATGGGGTGCTTGCCTTGCATATGGCCCAGTCAGGTTCAATTCCTGGCATTAATATGCTCCCCTAAAAAGGCCTGGAATGATTCCTGAGTGCAGAGTCAGAAGGAACCCTGAGCACTTCCAACTGTGGCCCACAAACCAAAAACAAAACAAAATTATTTCCTTCTCATTGGGATTCCCATATAGTGTGGTTCTCAAGATCACTTCAGACTATAACAGGAATACAAAACACCTGTTTTGTAGTAAGGACTTTATTTTATTTTGTTTGTTGTTTGTTTGTTTGTTGTAGGCACACTGGGTAGTTCACAGGACTTATGTTCAGGCTATGTTCAGAAATACTCCTGGCAAAGCTCAGGAGTCTATATGTGGTATCATGAAGTGAAACTGGGTTGCTGCATGAAAGTCTAGCACCCTACCAACAATATAATTGCTCTGGTCCAGCAATTTTAAACCACCAAACCATCTTCATAGCCTTTTCTGACAGGGATCCCAAGTTGTAAAGTAGCTGGGCCAACTTGTCTAGGTATTGGCTATTTCAAGATTTGAACTTACAGACAGTTGAAGCCACTGAGCTATTTGTTAGGTCCCAACAAGTTTGTCTTTACCTTCCCTCCTCTTTTTAATGTGGTGCAAAGGAGTTTACAAAAAGTACAAAAAAAAAATTAGTTTTACCCCTTGCATCACATATTGGAAACAATATATTTATTTTAAAGGGATATTAAAGCCCAATTTTTTGGTCAAGAAAGATATTCTCTGAATGAAGCACAAATAATACCAGATAATGGTGAAGGAAAAAGTTACATTAAAGTGAAATCTCTAATGAGCAACAGTTTCCTAACACAGTCTCCATATATAAAATTACCATATTACTTAACAGTTAAAGACACAGAACCTAAAGGAGGATTTAGAAATATGTATACTAAATAATTCAAAATGTGCAGAGATTTTTTATATTAAAAATATAGAAAAAATGTGCAGTGTGCATCTTAGAAATTTGAAAAGAACTGACCCATTTTTCTGCTAGTTCAATAGCATTATTATGTCTATCTTTTTTTTTTTTTTTTTTTGTGGTTTTTGGGTCACACCCGGCAGTGCTCAGGGGTTACTCCTGGCTCCATGCTCAGAAATTGCTCCTGGCAGGCACTGGGGACCATATGGGACGCTGGGATTCGAACCGATGACCTCTTACATGAAAGGCAAACGCCTTACCTCCATGCTATCTCTCCAGCCCCTATTATGTCTATCTTAAGAACAGTATACTACCAACTATTTAAAAATTCCAAAAATTTAATGAAGACCAATTACTAATTCCTCAATGACAAAATAAGTGCTATATTATATTTTCATTATCATTAATAATGGTTTTTCATTTTTTACCATTAATTTTTTTTATTTTCTTTCCCAAAGATTTGACAGTTGTTTATAAAATAAAAAAATTCATCTAGTTCTTTGTATCCTTTGTCTTCGTTCAAAATCTCTTTAAATACAGCTCTATTTTATTTATTTGATTATAAAAATATGGACTAAAACAACATTAAACAAGCAATGTTACCCGTATTTTATTACACTGGAATATTAAGACATTTTTATATCCAAAATCTCTCATTGACATATTTACACATTAAATATTTTTGTGTTCTGAAATATATAGTAAATTGGGAAGGAAATATAACCTGGTACTGAATTGTCTTATAGAAATTAGTTTTACCATAATGCTTTGATCTAAGATAAAACATTCACTTAATGATAGTGACATGCAGAGACAGAAAACTTCTAAAACTTTGAGAAGAAATTTAAATAGCAATGTCCTTGCTAAAAACTGTTATCACTTTATTATCTTTGCTAAAACATTAAAAATCATAGAAGAGAAGGGCAGTTGAAATTGTTGTTCTAATTATATCACTAAATTTTATTGTATTTTTTATTTTACTGCATTTTGCTAATCAAATAGTAACTGTGACATCTAAGAGAATAAGTGTTTTCATGTTTTGATTTGAGGGAAGTATTCTGTTGATAAATATTCTTAGACAAGATACTATGGGACTTTTTTATGTGAATTATAAATTAGTGTATAAAGCCACTTAGATTCATTTCAGGGTTATAATATCCATATCCTTTGGGTCAGATAATTTTATTACACAGTATTATTGGAAATACTAATTTTAAATTTATATCTAAAGTAAATCGATTTGATTACTTCTAGTATAACAACTGTAGTATGTGTGTTATATGGAGTTTATACTTATAATTGCATTTATTTTTAAACAAAGGAGGATTTACTCATCATACAACTACTGAGAAAACTTTGAAGTCAGCTGGTTCTATATTCCAAAATAAAACTTGCACCATTTATTTCAAATGAATGCAGTTTGTGAAATAGCTCACTATCCAGTGAAAAAGTCATACTTCAGTGAATACACTCCATTTATGCACCAGCTGAAAAATGTCTCTGAAGGTAATGATTTTGCAAAGAGTATTTACAACACATTTTTTAAAAGTTGACAAAATTGACCATTTTGTCAATATTTGTGTCTGATTTTTACAGTATACGATAATGCTCTCAGGGAAGATATCATGTTATTTTAGTCTTCTTCCAAAAAAAATGTTTAGTATTTTGAATCATTTTGGGCACTCAATAGTTAACCACAAATTAACTTGCTCCTCCTACCATAAAAATCTTTAAAGACTTTATCTCCAAAAGTAAAGATAAAACTAGCTAATATAAATCTATTACTTTTTTTTGCCGTGTTTCAAGAATTCTTCTGAGAGAATAAAACAATAGAGATCACAATGATTTGTGATAAAAACAATAACATTCAGAGAGAATTGACAGTTTAAGAGGGAAAAAAAAAAAACAAGACAAAGTGAGGGCTGGAGAGAGGGCACACCAGTAGGGCATTTGCCTTGCACACAACTGACCCAGGATGGACATGGGTTTGATTCCCAGCATGCCATGCGGTCCCCTGAGCCTGCTAGGAGTAATTTCTGAGCACAGAGCCAGGTATAATCCCTGAGCACCACCGAGTGTAACCTTAAAACAAAACAAAAACAAAAACAAAAAAATCCCCAACAAGATAAGGTTGTAGTGAAGCCAGGTCAATATCTTAATAATATATTCACTGAAAAACTTCAGAGAATATTTTAAATGTATTAAAATTCACTTTCAATGTAATTCAAAAAGGTATTAATATTATATACAAATAACTAGGGATGTTTAAGAAAGAAGAAAACCTGGGTCTGTCCACAATTTCCCTATACTGTATGCAAAAGGCAATAATGCTAAGAAGTCACTGTCTATAGGAAATTAATAATGAAATTTTGATTATGAGGATTGAGAAAAGATTTCATAAAGTGTCTGTTTTTAATTAAACACTAGATAATAACCACAAATCCCTTGACAAATGAAAGGTAATTTAAATTTGATAAATAAAATAAGTAAATTAAGTGCTTAAAATATGGTGTTTGGTGCTGGGAGAGCTATTACAGTGGGCAGTGTGCTTGCCTTACAAGCTGCCATCCTATGTTTGACTCCCTGCAGCCACTTTGGGTCATGTGAGCACTGCCAAGAGTGGCCCAAGAGCATAGAAACAGGAGGAATAGCCAAGCCATGCTGGATGTATCCCTAAAAAGAGGGGGGTGGCGACAACTATATCTTTTTTCTTTGGCAACTATTATATCTTGAGACTACTTCTTGGTCATGTACTAGAATAATCATGATTCTTTTTCTCAAATAAATATTATTTTTATTATATTATTTTATTTTTCAAGTGAATAGTTATATGGAAAAAAGGTGAATAAAGTAAGATCATAATGAATAAATGAGTATGCAGGTCTTAGAAGATCTTGTATATGTTCATAGTTGACATTTAATTATGCAGACAATGTACATATTTTGGTGTCATACTATTTAGTTCTTGGGGAACCATGAAACACCAATGACAAATTTGGGGCTTCTTCGTGGAAAGCAATAGTTTCAGCCATTTTTCATTTTATTAAAATCATTTCCCTGGCCAAAATTAATATTTTTGAGTAAAAGGTTTATGTTTATATCTCAGTTTTAGAAAAACATTAAAGAAAAATTAAAAGTAAAATTACAAGAGAGACTTGCAAGATGGTAAAATAGGCAAGATATTTGCCTTGAATATAACAGACTTCCTTGTGATTGTCATACTCAGGAGCTTATGAATACATCAGGAATGACACCTGAACACAGAGCCAGATGTGGCCACAATTTTTTCAAAACAGGGGTCAGAGCCATAGTACAATGCATGGAAAATTTCTCTTGCATGTGTTCAACAGGGTCCAATGCCTACTTTGGTAGACATATGAGTTCACTAAATCTGCTTAGACTAATCTCTAAAGTAAGCACAGGGAGTAAGGCCTGAGCATACCATGGTAAGACACCCAAACCAAACCAAACGAAAACACTTCATACAAAACAAAATACTAAAAGTAGAGTTATGAAGCCTAGAAAAAATAAATGGAGGATGGGATAAAATATATATTAAATCCATAAATTATTTTTTGAACGTTATTTTGAATTGACATGATGGAGTGATAGTACAGTCTCTGGCATCCCATATGGTCCTCAAAGCATGCCAGGAGTGGTTTTTGAAGCTAGAGCCCAGAGTAATCCCCTGAGCACTGCCGGGTATGACACATACACCCCTCAAAAATAGTTTAAAAATTAAATAATAAATTATCATTAGAAATTAATGTCATTAGAACATGAAGTGTATTTAAATCAATTGCTATTTGAAATATTAATTCAAAGTTAATATTTGAAATGTTAATTTGCTATTTTCAAATTAATAAATAGCTACATTCTTTAAAAATAATGCAATTTTATTTTCTTTATTTTGAATGATTTTTCTTTTGATTTGTCACGTGTTTATATTATTAATGTGACATTGTATTATTACACTGCATATGACTTAGTGGACATCATTAAAAATGAACATGTGTATATACCATGTTGTACATAACTATAGTTCTTAATATGTTCCCCTAAATGTGGATTTTATATTTAACATATTAGAATCATTATATTAAATATTTATATTGCAGCAAGTATATCACAATAAAGTCATGCTTCAATATTTTTCATATATTAATCTCAGAATTTTAATATATATTTATTTATTGCATTAACTTATCATTTGAAAAATTAAAACACATTTTCTATAATTTTGTTTTTTGATAGCAAATAAAACCACGTCAGTTGTGAATAAAATAATATGAAAGTTAAAAATCATTTCTGAATAGGGCACATTGTACTCCATTCTATGTTTAGATATTGACTGAAATCAAACTTTAAAGGTCAAATGTTAGAAGAGTCTTCAAAACAGTTTTGTACTTGCAGGGTTTTTATTAGAAGTTGAGTCTCTGATATTTACACATCTGATCAATAAACTTTAGATTTATCTTATAATCACTATCATTTGATATTATTAAGCACATAGTTGATAAAATTTGACCTCCTTTTATATTATAGATATATTTTGGCATTTTCAAGCTTCAATTAAAATTAGATTGTAAAAAGTAATTGACCTTTATATAGTAATATATTTTCACAACAGAAAATGATAAGGCTAAAATTTCAGCGAAAATAATGAAAAAATCTATCTTCAAAATACATTTGCAAATTAAAATTATTTATAAAAATATGAAAGTGACTATTATTGTTTAGATTGCATTTCTTTAGAGTTAAGTGGCTGCACATTGCTAAATAGATTTATAATGTGCTACAGGAATTAAATGGATCTACAAACATAATTCAAGCTTCCTGCTAAATCAACATTCATTCAACAAATATTAACTAAGTACTTTCATTGGAATGCTGCAAGAAAGACAAATGTTCTACCTAACCACAAAGGAATGATAATATTGTAAGGCCAGATAATTTAATTAATTAAAATACAACTATACAAGTAGGACAATTATGGGAACACAGAATCCAAGCTCTATATAGAAGACATTGTTTAGGAGAATTCCAAACTAAAGTTTAATATTGACAGTGAGGCAAGGCATACAGTCTGTGATCTCAAGCAGACAAAAAATAAAATGGGGAAGTTGGAGGAAAATTAATAAATTTTATATGTATTAAGGTATATATACATACACACAGGCACACACATACACGCACACATTTATTGCTAAGAGTGCGAAGAACCAGTTGCAAGATTCTTAACTATAGGTTTATTTTCAAAGAGGCTTGCAAACCATCTTAAGACATTTGTAATTCTTCCTGAAGAGATTAAGGAGTCACTAAAGATTTAAATTAGAAAAGTAATATAAATTATAATGGTTAATATCTACTTAATGTGTTCCATACTCTCATCATAATGCTTTATCGCATCTACTCCTTTAATTTCACAATAACGAAATGAGGTTGAAATGATTATTATCCTCATCTTGCAGTGAGATAATTGATAGTATTCTGAAGAATTTAAGTAAATTGCTAAAGGCTAATTAGCTAACACAGAACAATACCAGGGTTCAAATCCATGCATTCTGGCTCAAAGATGGAGATTCCTAAGATACTTAAACACATTTTGATTAATTAAGAAGTCAGTTGATGAGAAAAATATCAAAGTGCAGTGCACAGATTTTGAGGTAGGCAATGCAACGGAATTCACTTGAAATTAAACTAAAAGAAGAAAAACATGTTTTTAATTGCTACAAAGATAAAAGTTGAACAGACTTTTGGGAAGAATGTATAAAGAATAAAATGAAATCTGCTTTGCTTATTTTCAAAGCAAAGCCTTCATTACAGAACATTATAAAAATACTTTAGGTAAAAAAAAAAAAACAACTCCCTTGTTGTTCTTTGATGTGGGTTTACACCTAGCAGAGATCAGAGATTATTCCTAGCTCTGTGCTCAAGGATCATCCTGTTAATTTTGAGATGGGCATAGTTGATGTCAGGGGCTGAAATGGGATCACTCATGCAAGATAAATACTTTACCCTTCCATTTTCTATCACTACAGCCCTATGTCAACTTTTTCTATTCTTTCTCTTTCTGTGAGTATATGTAAACTTGTATTTGGTATTTAGAATAACTGCATGAAGAAATGCAGTGGTCTAAATAGGAGTTGTCTCTAACACTCTGGCCCCAGAGTATAGCGAGGAGAAGAAAAGAAACTGAGTGTAGGAGGAGAAACACAAATATGAAAGGATGAAAAAAAAAAGAAAGGATAGAGGCCAGGAGCCAAGTGGTGTCAGGTGCATTGGCAGAGATAAAAAATAATAATAATTTTAAAAGAAAAGAATTAAATATCCAAGCTAAAGTCAAGAACAATGGAATAAAGACCCAAACTCTAACCATCTAACCTATAAATAGTTCTTTTATACTAGCAGGCTGGGGGTAAAGGATAGTGGTTGGGATACACTTTGGGAACAGGTGGAAGGAGGTCAATGCTGGTGGTGAGAATGGTCCAGATTCATTGTATGCCTGAAACCCAACTATGAAGGAATTTGTAAATCAAAATGGTTTGAAAAGTTGTTGTTTTTTGTTTTGTTTTGTTTTGGGGCCACACCCAATGATGCTCAGGGATTACTTCTGGTTCTGAGGTCAGAAAATTGCTCCTGGCTTGGGGGACCATATGGGATGCCGGGATTCAAACCATCTGTCCTGGATTGGCTTTGTGCAAAGCAAACACCCTACCACTGTACTATCACTCTGGCCCTTGAATAAAATAAAAATTTAAAAAAATCATTATAAAATGATTTAATAGAATAAACACATATAAAATTTATTTAGTATTTTGTATAAACATAGGAGATTAAATGAGAAATGGTATTCTTTTATAAAACAAAAGAAGTAAGTTTATGGAGAAGTGACAAATGGAAGGTAGTGAAATTTTGAAAAGTAGCAAATTGTAGGAAAATTACTAAAAGAAATATGGAAAAAATAAATAAAATAAAGACTATTTCATTAGTATTATTTTCACAAATTTATTCTACTCTTGGCTCAAAAGGATGTCTTCATTATGATAATGTTGGAAGAGAAAAGTTTCAGCCCTTAAGACAAGCTGGGGGTAGGAAGGAATCTGGGGACATTGTTGGAGTGACATGGACACTAGTGAAGGGAATGATGTTGAAAGATCATATGCATGAAATTTAATGATCAATAACTTAAAACATTGCATTTCATGGTGGCTCAATAAAAAACAGAATATCTCCTATGGCAAATGGGAATTTTATAATTTGATTTTTAGTAGAAAAGAAGAAATTAGAAAGTCCTATTTTTATTATTTCTTATTTCCCCTAAATTCTAAATAATAATAGTCAATGTGTCGATTTTAGGGGGGTAATATGTTCTTTTTCCATTCAGTTTAATCTTAAACATTTATCTGTTCTTGACATACAGATATAACTAACAAATTTAATTAAATTTGCTGAAGGTATCAATCTGTTATTACAAAAATATGGTAAAAATAAAAGAATGCTGCAGAAGCAATAATCACATAGTATTAAAGAGAGGGATAGTTCCCAGGCCCATCCTAGGATCAGCACAAAGACCAGGACATCCACAGAAGATGGATTAAAATGACAGTGAGGGAACAGAACTTCTAGACCCACAAAGAAAGACATAATCGTAAGTTCAACTCCTTGACCACTGCAGATACCAAGACCTCTAGATACAGAGGTCTGATGTTATCACTCAGGACGGAGCAGAAGTCTTCCATACACCACAAAAGCACCAAGGGCAAAGTAAATGAACCTGAAAGGAGTCTATAGTTAATCCCATGACAATATACTTCAAGAGTGGAGAAACCCTGTATCTCTTAGGCAAAGGAAATTCCTTTTCAAATGAACCCAATATTTACTGTGCATCTGCAGGAGGGAAAAAAACAATTTATTATTATTATTTATTTATATATATATTTTTGTTGATTTAATTGTTGTGGTTTGGCTAATGAAGTGGATGTCTCCATTTATATTTATTTATTTATTTTCTTCTTTTCTTTCCTTATGTGCTCTGCCACATTTTTTTTTATCTCAGTACCATGGCTTTTATATAGTGCTTACCCTTTTGTTTTGTTTTGTTTTGTTTTTTGGAATGCTCACTGGATATTTTATTTGATAGTTCTTTATGTACTGTTGTGGTGTTTCACCTTCTTTTTCCCTTTCGTCTCTCAAACCAAGGAATAAAGCCTCTAGAAGGACTCCGCCCATTTCCGGAGTATCTGATTTTTTTTTTCTCCAGGTTATTACTTTTCTCTTTTTAAAACAAAACCGCATAACTTGAACTATCTAGCCACGTCTCCCGTCTCCCAATTGGGGGTGGGGATAAGGGAGGTACCAAGACCAAATAGGTGTAAGACCACTAAGTAGTAAGCTAGGCACAGAAGGGACCACTGATACTAGCAGCCCTGGGGGTGAGGGAAGAAGTTATGGGAAGAAGGACAGAAACGGAGGTGGAGGGAGGACAATTCAGTGGTCAGTGGTGGGAATTCCCCTGATTTTATGTTAATATGTACCTAAAAATTATTGTCAATGATATGTAAGCCACTATGATTAAAATAAAAATTATATTTAATAAAAAAAGAAAAAAGAGAGGGATAGTTGAAGAAAGTAGACAGAAGAACATACATTAGAAAGGAAACTAATAAAAGAGGGTAAGAAATTCACCATTTCAAGATCAACTCAATCATAAAAGTATACCAAGACATTTTAAATTATGTAATAATTCTCTGTATTTATTGTTGCTATTTTTCTGAATAAGTGGTACAGTTTGTAAAGTAACTGGTAGCCAATGATAGCAAGTTAATTTGGTTGGTATAAATCATAATGCAAGTTATTCTTGAGAATATGTTTATACCTGTACTTTTTCTAACATTATAATGATGCTTCAATTCATGAGCTTCCCATCTCTAGAACCATACTATAGATAAGAATAAAGGTGCTACTGAGGGGAGAGTAAATGAACATGCAAGGAATCTATAGTTAGGTGGAGAAACCCTGTATCTCATTAGAAAAAGAATTCCCTTTCTAATGACCCCAATATTTACTGTGCCTATGCAGGAAAAAAACAAACTAACAAAAAAACCAACACAAAATAATCTTTTTTATTTAGTTAGTTTTTATTTGTTTGTTTTTGGTTTGGATATTTATGTTGTTGTTTCCATTTTTTTCTTTTTGCGCTCTGTTATGTTTTTGTTTCAGGACTGTGGTTATTATGTGGTGCTTCTCTTTATTGCTGTCGTGCTCACTGGATTTTTTATTTGATATTTCCTTTTGTATTGTTGTGGTGTTTTGCTTCCTTTTTCCCTTTCTTCTCTCAATCTGAGGTTGAGAGCCTCTAGAAGGACTCTGCCCATTTTTGGCTTATTTGATTTTTACCCCACTTTATTGCTTTTCTTTTCTTCAAACAGAACCACATAACTTGAACAATCTAGTTCTGCCTCTCAAATTGAGGGGGGAAATAATGGAGGGTACCAAGACCAAACAGTTATATGATCACAAGTAGTAAGCTAGACACCGAGGGAACCACTTATGCTATCATCCTGGGGGGTAAGGGTGGGAGATATGGGATGCAAGATGGGAACGGGGATGGAGGGAGGACAACTTTGGTGATGGGAATTTCCCTGATTCAATGTTAATATGTACCTAACATATTACTATGAAAGATAACCACTTTGGAAAAATAAAAATTATTATAAAAATTATTATATGATTTGGCTTAGGCCTCAGAAGAATGGGCATTGCCCACACACACCTGAACAATGGATACCATCTATTGAAATAACCATAATTGTCTATAACATTACCAGGATCCAGGCCTCTACCAGGGAAGACCTACCACTGCTTTGGCATTGACTTACTCCAAAGAGTGCTCTCAACACCCAGACGACTCAACAACAGCCTGCTTGCAGGGCAGATCGCTCCGCATTTAATGGTATGCTGAAACTAAATGATGCTCCACATCAGACTGACATCGATGAAAGAAATGCACAGAATCCAGAATCTTTAAATATAAGAATCTGATACCAACAATAGCTAAAGTGTGAAAAAGTTTTACCGGGACCACGGAGAATGACTCGGGTTGGACAGACTGGTATGCCTGGAACGCGGAGTGGTCTTATGCCAATAAACTTCTGGGGTGAGGCCTTTTTGTAACCAGGTCAAGAATTTTTTTCCATTTTCCCCATTTTTCTGGACCTATGCAAACAATGGTGATTGCCACTATCACACCTTTATTATATTTTTTTTCTTATCCTTTAAGGAAAAAATACAATTTACTGAACTTAAAAACAAATAACTGTAGTAGAATGCCTGTCTCGAATACAGGCAGGGGATGGTAAGGGGGGAGGGGTGAATGTTACACTGGTGAAGGGGGGAGTCCTGTTTGTGACTGTAACCCAACTATGATCATGTTACTTAAATAAAAATATATTTAAAAAAATTATTATAAAAATAGAAATAAGTTTATTTTCTTCTTTTAAAAAGAATAAAGGTGCTATAATGTAATAGTATGGAACAGTTTATAGGAAAGCATTATGAAAATGAATAAAATAAAGGATATATCCTCTTGCAGCAAGGGAATGGCATTAGGTTTAGGCTGTATGACAGGAATCCATTCAATCCTGGTAAAAAAATGAACCCCTTAGTATCTCTTATTACAGCCCTGGAGATCGCTAAGCATCAGTGAATGTGGTCCCAGTGGTCCCCAGCACTACATGCTTGAGCAGCATCACATTTTTGGGCTCTCTCATTAAACTGTCTGGACTGACTGGCATATCACTGGGAGTGGCATCTAGGCCACTTGTGAAATGCTTGGGAGATCCCCTCATGAACAAATCATTGAAAATGCTTTAAAAAGTCATTTTAAAATGGTCTTTTCTAAAAAGGTACAGAAGAAGTTGATAATACTGATTGCTTTAAATGAGAATAGCTAAATGACTGGCAAGAGGCAGATTGCATGATATTACTATAAGGGCAAATCCTCAAATACCCTAGAGTTAGCAATGCAGCACCTTGATGAGAAAAAGACATTTTATTATTCTACTTTTTGAACTTTAAAACATGTACCTATATTAGCTATTCAACAATTACTTACAAAATGTCATATGAAAATGACTTGAAATGACCTCTTTCCATTTTAACAAAATAATAGCACTCAGACTATAACTAAAACAACTAAAAGAACATTTAACATTGTACTAGGATTCAAAAGTAACCCTATTGTATTGTATATAAATCTAGGGTAAGTCATTATTTTAAAATTGGGTGACGATATAAATATGCATCATTAGAGGAAAAAAATGTAGGAATCAGAAAACTAGCTTAACAGGATACTATGCAATGCAGGATGACACTTAGAGTTAAAGGCCAACATTACAAAAAGAAGGGACATTGCTAGGAACAACATTTGAACAATGAGCTGAGAATGGCCCCTGAACAATGTAAGGTCTAGTCTAAAAATCAGGAAAAAAAAAAGATGCAAGCATTTTTGGTTGTATTTCAACGTCTAGTTGTCCACAACTACTCCCTTGGAATCAAAATCATCAGACAAAATTTTGAGCTATTTGAGCTATATCCCCTAATAACACAATATTTAGTCATGAATAATAGAAAAGGGCAAATTTTCTGAAAATATATTAAAGGAAAATAATCTTTTGGTTATTTTTCTTTTTCTTTTTTCCTGTTAGGCATGACATAATGACAGGAAGAATCCAGTAAGAAGAATCCAGGTCCTTAGGCGAAAAGCCTATGTGTCGATAGCAATAGAATAGGAAAAACAGATGGAACCTTGGTATCTGGGGTGGAACTTTCACACTAATCTTAAGGTGCTTATCCTGCATTTCATTCAAAAATAAAACCCTGGTTTGCTTAAGTTACCATAGCTAAGCCTGTGTCATGACCAGATGCACAAAAATTTTACTTTAGCTTAAAAAGTATCAAAATTAAATGTCCTGAAAAATAATCATTTGTTTGGTTATAAACTATCAGACAATTACTGTCCTGTAAATTCTAGTTTAAAACTTACATTTTTTTTTACCTGCATCAAAAAAGCTAATGATCATTTTAGAAATCAGGATTTTAAATCGTTAAGTAAGACTTTTTATTTGTATAATTTTTTTTTCTAGCTAGCTCTGCAGTTAAAATGCTGTTAGAAAAATAACATACTAAGCTGATGTTCATTATCTTGCCTTTGTGTAGAAATAACTGCAATTTATAATCTATGTCTTTAAAAGTTTGAGAAGGGTAAACGTGTATTCAAAATGCAGTGATGCGCTCAAGTGGATTTAATCACAATTAAAAAATAATTAAGTAATGTTTTCTTAGGAAATTATGAGACAAGAGACTGAATATAACATGGTGGGGAAAAAAGTCTGTAAAATGTTTTCGTTTTAGGTGAAAACATTGCATTAAATACAGAAGACCTTTTTTTCACTCTCATTAGAATTGCTTCCTGAAACATTCACAAACCACATATACACACAGCAGCTGGAACATTTGTTTATTTATAGGAAATGTGCAAAATGGAAGAGCCAAAAATGACTCTCTGTAAGGCAGTCAGCTCTTTCTCTTCTGACATATTCACCACAGGAACTTTCAGTGATACCCACAAAGTCCACTTTGCATGTCAAAGTGGACTTCCATTATCAACAACTGTCATTATCTATGGGAAATTTCTGAATCATGAGGCTTATGAACTGTCACTTCTAATAGGTTAAGGAATATTGGTGTCATTTATTTGCACTGATTATTTCATGAAATCATTTCAAGTTTACATCAAATGGGAGAAAATATGTGTCACTTTCTCTTTGCAGGAAACTACTCTGATTTTGTGTATGGAAGTCACTTTCTTAGATCTCAATGATTTTTTGCGATAAGACCAGGGGATCAGAAATACATAGGGGTACAGATTTATATTTTCTCTCTTACTGACACAAATCAAGAGCAGATTTATCAAGCTGTGAAATATATTAAGTTCAGAGGGTTTTAACAAAGGGTTACCAAAACTCAAGAACCTGCTGTGATTCAAACTACTTTCAGATGTCCTTTTAATTATATTAAATGAAAGTTTGGGTTGGCTTTGATGCTTATGGGCAAACATCGAAATCTTTTGAAAGAGCTGCTAAAAGTACTCCCTGTTGCTGTAGTTAATATACTACATTGTATGCACACCACTAGCCAATTTATTCTAGCCACTTTAACAAGGATATCCAGCCTGACGGGCCACATAGAATAGAATCACAAGTCAAGCAAAGCACAAATCATTAGAAGACTCTGAAAGTTGTTTGACATGCACCACAGAGCTCTTTGTCATACAGCCAATTAAGTGACCAAACAAGGAACTTGAAAATACTCATTAATTTCTTCCTAGTCGTATAAATGGAGGTTAGAATCCTTCTTGTCTTACGCACCAAAGGCACACAAGTTAAACTGGTATGATTCAATTTGCACTTTGTCAAAGGTGCAAGTAGCAACTTAGCTTCACAGAAAGTCTGCATTGAAGACCAAAAATGGGTGGAATAGGTAAAAATGTTTAGAAAGCATATATAGTGAGATGGATAACTAGGCCTAAGAATTCTGTATATTTTAAGTTACTCAAAAGTTGACATTCATTTTTCTTAGAAAACTAGTTAGTATCAGCATTTCTGAGTAGCTTGTAAGACCATTCCTTTTTTCTGAAACAAGAACCTGAGTTATCAACTAGACACCATATTCCCCAAGTCTACCTTTGATTTCTAGAGCAGGTTTCTGTCCCAATTCTTGACTTCTTACAATCTGTTTCCAGGCACTCAATATTATCTTACTTTTTCTTTTCTCAGTCCATTCATTCCATAGATTAATTCATTGAGTACTTTGGCAGTAAATGCCACTAAGTGAAACATTTCCAAGTGATTATTTCTAGCCTGACCTCTCAGCTGAACTTTAAACTTGCAAATCTATCTGTATACTTTACTAATAGGACTTGCATATCTAATAGGATATATGTCTCTCTCAAATAGATCTCAGAGATTTTATCTCAATAGTGATTTTTATCCTTCAAAAATTGCAGAAAAAACACCCTGTTGCTTCCATCCTTCACTTTCACTGAAACTTAATACACAGCATCTCTTGACATATACACTTCAAAAATAATTCTAAAGTTGAAAAACTATTTTAAGCCTACTTCATTCCTATCCTATTTCAAGAAATCATTATACCCAGTTGAGCACCCAGCTTCAAACAACTCCTTTTCATGGTAAAATTTATTCTCTACTTTTAAAACACATCAGGCCATATCATTAAATGTTTAGACTAATAACACAGGTGTAAGGGCACTTGCCTTGAAAGTGGCACACCCAGGTTTCATCTCCAGCATGCCATATTGTAGCTGAGCCACACCGGAAGTAATCCCTGAGTGAAGATCCTGATGTAAGTCCCAAGCACTTCTAGGTATTGTGTAAACACACACACACACACACACACACACACACACACACACAATCTATTGTGGTTATATGCATTCAACAGAACACTGAAATCCTTCAATGGACTATAAGATCCATTCATTGTTTCTTGAGAGATCCTCCTATAATGTCTCAGTCTGCTGCATTTCCACTAACTTCTGAGCACTATAGGCAGACTTTCCCCTCTGGCAATTTCTAGACTCATTTTTTTAGAATGCTTTTCTCTGCATACCTGCATAATTTACTTCTTTGCTTCCTTCAGAGTTTTGCTCAAATATTGATATGGTGATGGATTTCTTGTTTTACTTTCATCTACCACATTTATCACCATTTAGCAAAGCCTATATTTTACATATTTAATGCAATGTTTATATATTATTCCACCAGAAATTTTACCCCAGGAGAGAACACACACATTTGCCATTTATGGATATTTTAGAATAGTCAGAACTGATAAAATGTCAGTGTAGAGTTACTCTAGTAATTCTGAAATATTTTATTCAAAATATTATGAATAATTTTCATGTAAGAAAGATAATTTTTGCATTACTGATAGCTCAATACAGTGGATGTGCAAGGCAAAATAAAATTTAACTAAAATTAGTGAATGATTATAATAACCAAACTGTAATAAATAAAGACTGTTTAAAATACTTACTAGACTTGATAAACCTCATAGACATCTTTTAATAAATAGAATATAGGGCCAGAGCGATGGCGCTAGACGTAAAGTCTACTGCCTTGCAAGTGCTAGCTTAGGACAAAATGAGGTTCGATCCCTCGGTGTCACATATGGTCCCCCCAAGCCAGCAGCAATTTCTGAGCTCATAGCAGGAGTAATCCCTGAGCTTCAAACGGGGGTGTCCCACAAAAAAACAAATAAAATAAAAGGAATATAGGAAAAATAGTAGATAGGGTGCTTGCCTTAAATGCAGCTCACCCAGTTTTGATCTCCAGCACCCATATGATCTGCAAGCCAACCTGAATGATACCTTAGCACACTGTCAGGCATTACCCCTGAGTGACTCTCCTTTCAAAAGAAAACTGAATGTGAGACTTTTCAAAAAGAATAAAAAATCAGTTTTTGTGTATGTGTGCGTGCAAGCACACATGCATAATTTACATTTATCTACCTTTCTTTTAATAAATGTAATTTTCTCCATTTTTATGCCATTATAAAATGATGCTCAGTGTTTGCTTACTCATGGTTCTGTGCTCAGGTGTCACTCTTTGAAGGGCTCAGGGAACTGTATAGTGTGCCAGGGATGGAACCCTGATTGGAGGTATACAAAGCAAGAGAGCCTTACTGTACTGTCTTTCTGGCCTTTGTACATTTTTTTTAATCAGGTGTCAATTTACTATGCAGATAACAGCAAGCTCCATAAATTCAAATTAATAATATATGCAAGAGCGCCTTACTTGCTGTACTGTCTTTCTGGTCTCTGTACCTTTATTCCATCAGGTATCAACTTTACTATTCAGATAACAACAAGCTGCAAAAAAATCACATTAATAATATATGTACTTATGTTTTCCATTAGGCAAAGTCAAATGCATGAATGAGAAGCCTCTAAATTTTGGAGTACCTAAGAACGTGCTGTTAAAATTAAATAAAAAAATTTTACACAAAAAATGTACTGCTTCTAAAGCAATAAAAATGAATGCTGGTAATTCTAAGTATTTCTGATAAAAAAAATAATTCTAATTGAGTCTGAGAGGTAGTTCAATTTGTGGGATGTTTGCCTGAATGTGTCTAACTTGAGTTCAATCTCTAACACCCCAGATGGTTCCTTGAGCACTGGTAGGAGCCAATTTTGAGTCCAGCATTAAGAATAAACCTCCCAATTAAAACAAAAAAGAATAATGCTAACTTCCATTACTATTTAAAAGAATGAACATTGTGTGGTAGAAACAGTATTAAAGGGGTTAGTGTATGTGCCTGAACAGGCTGACTCTAGTCTCTTCCCTGGCATTGCATGTAGTTCCCCAAAGAACAACTAGTAACAACTCCTGAGCACTCAGCAGTGTGGCCCAAGAACCCCCCTCCCCATTCCTGACTTTTCTGAAATTGAGTACTTGAGATTACACAAATAAAAGGAAAAAAGTCCATTCATTGACTTAATTTTTAAAAAATCAAATCAAGACAATATATAGAAAGGTAAGAAGAGAAACTAATGTTTTCTATGCTGAGTTCATATTCAATTTAGTTCATATTCAAATTAAAGAGCATTCATTGAGTCCCTATATTTTGAATTCATAGATTATACTTCTAGATCTTCTCATTTGACTATACCTCTATTCCCGTGAGCAGATATAAAAATTTATGTAACCACACCAATTAAAAACAAATTTACACACACACCCCAAGTTTACAAAGGATGTAAAATGATTAGAACTATCATATATTAATAGAAATTTTAAAAATTGTGCAGACACATTTAAAAAATTATAAATTAATTCCTTAATAAAATATTTTTCAGTTTTACTTTCCCCTTCTTTTTTCAGTATAACATCATTAATTATGATTGCCTTTGAAAAGAAAAGAAAATTATTGTTCTAAAGCAAGTTACATTTAACATGGTAGTATAAACCAATGACCAGCCAATGGGACTTAGCCTCAAATAAAATAAAATAAAATAAAATAATAAAATAAAATAAAATAAAATAAAAACTGTATTCACCACTCTTTGTGGTGAGCTTTATATTGTGAGATGGTTCTTCTGGCCCTCGTCTTTATTGTCTCTGGGCATTATTACAATAATGTCCTTAATTTTTCTTAAAAGCCATAGATGAGTGAGACTATTTTGTGTCTCTCTCCCTCTGACTCAGGATAATAGATTCCACATACATCCACATATCAGAAAATTTTATGACTTTGTCTTTCCAATAACTACAAAAACATGACTACACTATCATGACCATTTAATGAGTGAGAGAAGTAGAATGCCTGTCTCGAATACAGGCAGGGGTTGGGAAGGAGGGAGGTGGCTATTGATGGTGGGAATGTTGCCCTGGTGACAAGGTGTTTACTGAAACCCCACTACAATCTTGCTTGTAATCATGCTGCTTAAATAAAGATTTTATAAAATAAAATAAAATTAAAAGTTTTATTGTATACTACCCTAACCACAGTAAAATTAATTAATAAATAAATATAAACTATCTCTAGCTCCTAATAGTAAACTTGTCAGTTCTGTTTAAAATGATCTTGCAGCTAAAGATAAAAAGCTAAGCTTCCTTATTTTTGTTTTGTTTTGTTTTTTAGGTTGCACCCAACAGAGCTCAGGGATTACTTCTTTCCTTCTTTCCTTCTTTCCTTCTTTCCTTCCTTCTTTCCTTTTCCTTCCTTTCTTCCTTCCTTCCTTCCTTCCTTCCTTCCTTCCTTCCTTCCTTCCTTCCTTCCTTCCTTCTTTCCTTCCTTTCCTTTCCTTTCCTTCCTTCCTTCCTTCCTTCCTTCCTTCCTTCCTTCCTTCCTTCCTTCCTTCCTTCCTTCCTTCCTTCCTTCCTTCCTCCTTCCTTCCTTCCTTCCTTCCTTCCTTCCTTCCTTTCCTTTCCTTCCTTCCTTCCTTCCTTCCTTCCTTCCTTCCTTCCTTCCTTCCTTCCTTCCTTCCTTCCTTCCTTCCTTCCTTCCTTCCTCCTTCCTTCCTTCCTTCCTTCCTTCCTTCCTTCCTTCCTTCCTTCCTTCCTTCCTTCCTTCCTCCCTCCCTCCCTCCCTCCCTCCCTCCCTCCCTCCCTTCCCTCCCTCCCTCCCTCCCCTCCCTCCCTCCCTCCCTTCCCTCCCTCCCTCCCTCCCTCCCTCCCTCCCTCCCTCCCTTCGTTCCTTCCTTCCTTCCTTCCTTCCTTCCTTCCTTCCTTCCTTCCTTCCTTCCTTCGTACTTTCTTTCGAAATTTTTAGCTTATTATTCAAGACTTTTTAAACACTTTGAATATACTGTAAAAATTTAAGAAATACTCATTAACCTCCATTTTCCCCAGTATGTCATTGGCTATTACAAATATATATCATTTTGTTTATTTTATTTTTGTTTTTGGTGCAGCCATTTTGTAAAAATTTAATAATTCATCTTAACTTAAATATTTGCTAATATTAATTAATATCTACTTTTCCCCGCTTGATTTCAATTTCAAAAGTTGAAAAATATTCTTCATTCTAGAATTCCACAGAAGAGTGATCTATATTAAAATAGAGGAAAATTACATTTTCTGTTTAACCAGAGAATTTCTGTTTAACCAATATTCTATTTTTTATTTAGCTTTACCTGATACTTAGTAGCTGAAATAGGACTGCCTGCCACAACTGGCAATGATCAGGGCTTATATCTATCTGGCTCTGTATTCAGGATAGCAGACCAGGGATTCAATCCCAGTTAGCTACATGCAAGGCATGTGTTCTGGCTGCTGCACTCTCACTCCAGCATTCTCATTTTGCATTCTTATTATAGTGTTAAAGAAACATTTGAACATCAAGACAGCTTTAGTGTCCTGGGAGCTAGTTGTGTAAACTTGGGAATAATTTCTTCTCTTCATCCTAGTGTCTAATATATTTTCTAAAAGTAAGTAACAGAAGGACAGATTTTTACAAAATATTCACATAGCCTCCTTGAGATGACTAGAACACCTAATAAACAAGGTGTGTCAACTTGTCAGTGAAAGCTTGTGTGAATCAGGAGATTACTACTACTAATAAGAGTGAATATTACCCGTTTTTGTCTCATCCCTAAAAATAAAACTTTTAATCTAAAAAACTGATCTATATGGCAAAAATGTAATAAGGTATATTTTATTTTTTGCACCCAACATGTTTTAACTTTTATATCCAATAAAGTTTTTATATTTACTCAAGAAATATAGCAATGATATTTTTTCTATGACACATGTAAATTATTTATTTATTTTGGATTGTGGGCCATACGTGGTGATGCTCAGGGATTACTCCTGACGGTACACAGGAATCACTCCTGGTGATGTTCAGGAATAAGGTATGGGATATACCTTGATCAATCCTGCATCAGTCATATGCAACGCCTTACCTGTTAATTATCTCTCTGGCTCCCCATGGGACTATTTATATTTTGACTTTATATAAGATTTTTAGTATAAAATTGAATTATAACCGAATAGTGATAAGCAAAATATATTAGATACAAGGTTTTTTGTTTTGTTTTGTTTCAGCGTCACACCCAGCAACATTCAGGGGTTACTCCTGGCTCTGTGCTCAGAAACCGCTCCTGGCAGCCTAGGGGGCCATATTTGATTCCGGGATGCTAGAATCAATGCAGGGACAGCCTCTGGTTGGACGCATGCATAGCAAAAGTCCTACCACTATGCTCTCTCTCTCTCCGGCACCTAGTTTTTGATTATTTTAAATTTGAGATGGAGGCAAAATGAATTTGAAAAGATTTATATATTTTAAAAAGTCATAGTAGTCAGTTTTTTGTTGTTTCTATGCTAATCAATTTATCATATTAAAAGTTCACTCAAAATTATATTTAGTTTTTGTAAAAAGAACAACAAAAACAAAAACTTTACAAAGTAAAACTTAAAATATAGTCCTCAGTGATTCATTATTTAGACATTGTACCTATAAACTTAAAGGTTAAAATGACTTTCGGTGATCAAGAATAATTCTAGAAGGCTCCTTGTTTATGCCCATGAAAATGTCAAAATTTTAAAAGAATCTTATGGTGACAAAACTATTCTTTTTCCAATACTATGCATAAAACATATATAACACCTACTTCTTGAATAGTTCAGAATGTGCATAGAAATAAAGAACTTAGGAAATAAGGAACATAGAAATAGGAATTTTAAAAAAGTTTTTAAAAGTCAAGTTGAAAAAATTGAAAAATAATCTTTACTCTAGTATCCCACAGAACAGCGATCTACATTAAAACAGAGGTAATTTATATTAGTGAGCAGATGATTTCTATTTTGCTAATATTCTATTTGTATATAGTCTTAATGGATAGATACTTAGTCAATAACTGAAATATTTATTTATAGTCAGTCAATTATAACACCAGGAAATCAACCACTGAATAAACTGTGCCATTAATTTTTCATCAGAGATTCATGTTTGAATGACCATGCGTTTTATAGATTTAAATATCAAAAGGCTAATTATCTTCAAGGTCCTCTATTAAAGGGATGACATGATTGTAATAAAAAAAGATCTTTATATTGCTCAAAAATAATAATCAGTTTTCAGTGCTTATACAGCTTTTCATTTCTTAACTATTGATTCATTATAAATTGTAATTAAAAACTTATTTTCCTATTCTCTTTTCAACATTCAACATTCACTCTTTTATTTTAATTCTTAAAAATATATTATTTATGAGGCCAAAGAGATAGCGCAGCGGTAGGGCATTTGCCTTGCAAGCAGCTGACCCAGGACCAAAAGGTGGTTCGAATCCCAGCATCCCACATGGTCCCCGGTGCCTGCCAGGAACGATTTCTCAGCAGAGAGCCAGGAGTAACCCCTGAGCACTGCCGAGTATAACCAAAAACCAATATAATTCATATTTTTTGGTTTGGGGGGTATATCCACCAGGACTCAGGTTTAATTCCTCCCTTTTTGCAACTGGAGTGACCCTTGGGTTTACCTGGGGGAAACATATCATGACAAGGAAAGAACCCATGTCTGCTTACGGCTTTAAAACAACTTTAAAGCAACTTTAAAACGACTCCAACACTATTGTAAACTGTAATTCCTGAATAAAAATATAAATAAAAAGTAATATATTATTTGCTTCTAGATGACAATCTCATATAATATCCTTATTAAGAAAGTGATGAAATTGATATGATTTAATTTTTGGACTACCAATCTGAGAACATGAATGTAACTGAGTTTGCGGATATAGCTTTATTAATAGGTGTTTATTTCTCCTTAAAAATTATAACATATACATTGAAAATAAAGCATATAGTCTGAATTTCCCTCCTTCCTTCCCTCTCTTATTCTTGCTCTTTCTTTTACACTTTATTCCATTCCTGTAAAATAAACTTGAAAGTTTGACTGTTGTCTCTTCTAAACAGAGTAATAAAATAGGAAGTCTTTTGTTTAGAGTCTAATTGTTAACCAAAATGATAATTGGAGAAAACTTGCACTTACATTAGTATTAATGTGTTTATAATGAATGAGAGAAATATCACAGCATATCAGGAGTCAACAAACAGATCCAATTGGTACAGCATAAGGATATTCAAAATATTCAGGGTGTTCATTGTCTTATGAGACATTGATAGACAAATTTTAATCATTTGCCATTCAAATTAGCTGATGCAATGTAGGAATTATTATCAATTTATATATTACACCCATATTTCAGTTATGACCAACATCTGCACAGCTGATTTCCCTTTTCTTTTAAATTACAGAGCTGTGGTATGGCCAAATTTCTTAGTATATTTGAGTTTTTAAAATTTGCAGACCCACACTTCATGCTTCACCCTTGAAATTCCTTTTCTTCACCAGAGCACATTACCATTACTCTTTACATGCCCAGATAAGCTATCATGAAAAGAAACAATTAACAACGTAACACATTTATAAAAATGCATAAAGTACCTGGACATAGGCTCTGCAAGAGCGCTCTCTTTTCTGAAGCTGAATCCATTAAGACAGCAGATTAAACACAGAATAGAAAAAACAAGTTAGTGACAGAAGAAAACAAGAAAAATAAAAGAACACATTTACACAAACACCTTATTTTGTTGTGTACTACTGTCTAGAAGAAGTGAGAGCTAAGCAGCAGCATAATATAAGCAATGGCTTGAAAAACTGACCACCACCTTAAAGCCCTAAGAGAAAACAGAATGGCATATACTTGTTACTGGAAAGACATTTTGAAATGGATTTAGTTAAAATTAGTGAAAATAAATAAAAATCAATTTAAATGATTCATTCCAAATTAAAGTTAGTTATTAATTCATTGCTCACAAATAAAGATAGACAAGGTTACATTATGTTAAAATTGGAAAGCATCTCTCAAAGATAATTTGTGGTTACAGATTGCATCGATAATATGACACAAACTATAAGCTCATACATGCAAAAAATTCTATTTTTGTTTAAAACTAAAAATCATACACTTTGTGTGATTCTACGGGGTAAATAAAGGCTAAGAAATAAGCGACATATGGTGAGGAAAAAAAAGAAATAAGTGACATAATGAAAAACAAATTTTGATGTATCACTACCTTGTTCTTTGAAAATTTTGTTTGGACCTTCAAATATACACAATTTTGAGACTTCTTTAGAATAGGAAATCTGATTTTGTTTGTTTAAATACAATGTTATTTTTCTAGAAAAAAAGTGAATAGCAGCTCATAACCAAATATTTGCCCTGCTGATAAAATAATGTATTTACCTTTAATAATTCTGTATTTTACAAACCAGTTTTCTTCCTCCTATTTTTTTTTCTGGTTATTGTTGTTGCTGCCTTAATCATTAAAAAAAATGCATACCCACATATTAAAAAGCAGTTACTCTGATGCCTTTGTTTGGCTAATATTCTCTCAACTTTAATTCACATAGTCTTCAATAAGCATACAGCAGTTACTCCTCTATAGATTTATAAGGAATGAGTGCAAGTAATTGCCAACTTTGTCATTTGAATCACTGACTCAAATCTTGCTTTTAGAGGACTCTAAAGCCTCGGGAATTACCATGTGGAGCTCAATTGATTTGTGTGGAGTTGAGATTTGCAAATCAGAGGGGTTATGACTGCTTCAGGGAACAGTGGGAGCCACAGGAAAAGAGAAGGCAGCAAGTGTGAATAACCTTTGCCCTCCCATTCTTACCCCATCATGCAAATTAACATATGACAAACCACATTATATAAACAACTGAAAAGAGTCAAATGGGAAACAAAAGACAACATTAAAAAGCTTCAGAAATGGAAATTTGCCCATTATGTAGTTATTTGATATTCAGAATAGGCAAGCTGATTAGCTGTAGCCAGTTAGAGTGCAATGTTAATTGCCACCTTTACCATATATCATCAGACATCATCACCTTTTTTAAAAAAAGTAGACACAAAGAATTGGTATATCAAGTAACTTATGGATATGAAGCATTAAGAGAAACCTTACTTCCAGTACATTAACAATAGCTGGCAGCAATATTCATTAATAACATGAGACAGCCTGAGTGCTAACACATTAAATTCACAGTGTGCACCAGATTACATTGGCAGTTGTGGATTATATTCTATCAGGATCTCGGCTGTGATTCTATCAGGAGAAAAGATGACAAAGAAACTCTTTTATGCTCAGCACGATGGGGTAATCCTTAATAATAGTTTACATCTAATAGATAAAACTAAATCTGTCTTCTGAAGATGAAATCATAGAAGGAACACTGTATGAGAATATAGAGTGGTAACTGACATTTCTATACCAAACCATCATCATTTAAAAATTTCCGTCCATTTTGATGAGCCTCAATTTGGTAAAATAAAAATGTATTAAGTCCTATCTTAAAAATCATTTTTATTCTAAAATAGTTCAATGATTTCCATAGAGGATACAGCAAAATTATTGTGATGAATTAAGGTTTTAAAAATCCAATTTCATTATCTGAACATCTCTGTTACACAAATGACATTCAGAAAAAATCTTCTCATTTGATGGTGAAACTTCTAAACATATGTATTTGGTGGGCAGGGAGTTTGGGCCTAACCCAGAGATGCTCAAGGTTCTATGTTGAGAAATCACTCGTGGTGGTACTCAGGAGACTGGGATACTGGGAATCAAACCCAGGTCAGGTGTGTGCAAGGCAACCGCCTTACCCATATACTATTCCTTGGCCAGAAATTTTATATATATATATATATATATATATATATATATATATACATATATTTCTCTCTCTCTCTCTCTCTCTCTCTCTCTATATATATATATATATATAATTTTTTTTTTTTTTGCAGGGAATGCCAGTCCAGGCTGTGCTCAGGAGTCACTCTTAGGGGACATATGGGTGCTGGGGATTGAACATGGATTAGCTTTGTGGGGGGCAAGTGTCCTACTTGCTTACTATTTCTGCAGCTTTAATATTTACTTATTATGTGCTTAATTCACCATATGTTATTTATTGTCTGAGTATAGATTATAATATTTATAATAAATACTAATATATAAGCATATAGTAATTTTACTATATAACATGTAAGCAATGTTTACTTACATAGTGTGTAGGTTATATCAAAGTAATATAAAGGCTTATATAATCAAATAACATGGATATGTGTATAAACATAATATTTATTTAATACATTTTGGGTTTAATTATTTTAAACAACATAATAACTGATTATTAACATCCATCTTTGCTACTTTCTAAATTTACATTTGAATAAATATTTATTTAATTATTACTATTGCTGTTGTTGTTATCAATTCGTTTTTTGGACTGCCCAGCAGTGCTCAACATTTATTTCTGGCTCTATTTCCAGGGATCTTTCCTGGCAGTGTTTAGGGGGCCATATATATGTGGGCAGTGCCAGGGATCAAACTGGTGACTGACCATTGTACATACTAATCCTGCTTCTTCCTGGAAATTGTTTTACTTTTATTTTATGTAAGATAAAATTGATATGAAGATGGTCTTTTATTAATTCTTTCAATTGAGAGCCAACTAAGATCATTATTAAAAAGAAACAATGCTTTGGATGAATTATATAGAGTCATTCTCTCTAAAATCATTTGATTCTGAAGAAAGAGAGATTAATCATGAAAGTGTCACTGAGTTCACTAAAACTTTGCAAACATAAATAACCACTTCTTACCTTGTTCAAACTACGGGCAGCACTATCTTTTCCTCCAGGGGTCAGGTTCCGCAGCTGCACATCCAGGAGCCCTACCAGTTGATCCATGGCGCGCACCGAGTAGGTTATGTCCCCTGCATTCAAATGATTTCTTGTCTGCTCAGCCAGTTCTCTAGCAATGTTGGCAGCTGTCTCTCCAGATTTCAACTAGAATTGAGGGAAAAAGATAATTAAAAAGACAAAAACTTTGAATAACTTTATTGGTATTGGTTTCCCTGGATCATAAATTTTGAATATGAGTTACAGTCACTGAGGTATAAAAACAAAAGATCCAACCTATTTTCACTGGAAAAATGATTCCTCAGTATTTCTGCCTTTGTATTTTTTTTTCTTGAAGCCTTGATTTGAAATTTATCTCTTTAAAAGAAACTCACAGCTTAGGGGCCAGAGAGATAGCTCAGCGGTAGGGCATTTGCCTTGAAAGAGGCAGACCCAGGACCAAGGTGGTTCGAATCCTGGCATCCCATATGGTCCTCCGTGCCTGCCAGGAGTGATTTCTGAGCACAGAGCCAGGAGTAACCCCTGAGCGCAGCTGGGTGTGGGCCAAAACCCGAAAAGAAAAAAAAAAAGAAAAAGAAAAAAAATTTATAGTCTAATATATGGTTAATGATTTCTACAACTTAGTATAGACCTATTATTGAGACAGCAGTATCCACTAATATTCATCAGTTGTGTGCTTTCTATCAGTACCCTACATATCATAGAATTTTTTGGTAACTACAAAAATCCTATTGTTGACATGAATCTTCAGATACCTGGAATTCCTACACTTTTATGAAGGGATACTCCTTTTTATTATATAGGGCACCTTCAAGAGTTTTGTATTTTTATAGTTTCTCAGCTATTTTAATATTATAATAATAATATTTGCAAAATTTATTTTGCTTACTTTGTGAAACACTGTGTTCTTAGAATGATTTATTACTATTGTCACTACTGTACTGTTCTCTTTTATGTATTACCACACGATACTTTTTTTTTTATGAGAAAATGTCAGGGCAGATGGATCTCTGGAGTCCTCTGGCTCACTAAAATGGGCTGTGTTAAAAATAATTTGAGAGTTACTGAGCCGGGCATATGTTTTATTTATTCAACACAGTAGCATCAAAACTAAGCAAGCAAATATTGACTTCCATTACTTATATCAGACAATATTAAGAAAAGCAAATTGACTTCTCAAAGATAATATGAATGATATCATATGCATTTTTATATTATAATTACACCTTTTTTGAGTAACTGTGTAAGCCTAGTTTTCAACATAATTATTCAATATTGGGATATTATAATTTCCTTATTAAGAATTTAGGTACATAGAGCCAAAGCTATAGCACAGTGGGTATGGTGTTTGTCTTGCATGTGGCTGAACTGGGTTTGATCCCCACCATCCCATATGGTCTCTGGAGCCTGCCAGGAATGATTTCTGAGCGCAGAGCCAGAGTAAACTCTGAATGCCTCTGGGTGTGAGGCCCAAAATCAAACAAATAAACAAAACAGAATTTAGATATAGTAATGAAATACCAGAAAAAAAAGAATGACTTACATAACTGTTCTCAACATAGATGATGTAAAACTGTTACATAACAGTATAAATGACAAACTTATAGTTGTTTCCAACAAAAGATACAATAACTATATATGTTTATGCCAATAGGCAATCTGATTATTTATAGCAAAAGAGTCAAGTATAATAGTCAACAGTGGAATATGTTAAAATAGCAGCTACATATTTCAGGAAAGTCATTCTTGGGGTACTTGGAAGAATATCCAGTGTCAGGGCCTGAGCCTAGGGTTTCAGAATACAAAGTATGCACTACATTTCTTTGAGCTATATCCCAAATCCCCAATAGCTATTATTGAGCTTTTAAAAACTCTTTATGAAAGAAATTTAATTATCTCTACCAAAAACTCTGAAGCTCAATATTCACCAACACAGTTGTTAAGAAGAAAATAATATAAAAAGTCATAAAAAACACTTATAGTAAAGCTACAAAATGATTTTAATTTAAAATTAAAGATTGACAAAGATATTCATTCTGATCTCTTCTTAAAATTGAGAAATCACAACCAAATATTTTATTCATTCAGCCACCATTTGACATGTATAATTCTCCTGAGAAATCAAAGCTAAATGCTCTACAGAGCTTGATACTTGGAAGCATATATTCTACCACTGGCTGAATGGGCATAGTGAGAAAGAAAAACATATAGCTATTTAGTATTAACTTTGCAATGCAATGATAACTGTAAAAATACAAATGTAAATGAGGTATCATGGGAATGCAGTATAAAATTAATAAATACCTGGAAATTTGGTGGGAAGGATAGAGAAGGGGATAAGTTTAGCCACAAATAATTCCAGGTAAAAATACAACCAAATACTAACAAATTTAGGAGGCTATTTAAAAAGTAAAGTATAAAATAATCATGGCTTGGAAATACAGAATATAGTAGACACTACAAGAAAATGTTAATTTTTCTGTATGCATGATTTAATATTAATACCTATAGAGCCAAAAATGTGTATATATACATATATATATATGCTTTTGTTTGTTTGTTTGTTTGTTTTTGGGCCACACCCGGTGATGCTCAGGGCTATGTGCTCAGAAATCGCTCCTGACTTGGAGGACCATATGGGATGTGGGGGATTGAACCAAGGTTTGTCCTGGATCAGCCACACAAAAGACAAATGCCCTACTGCTGCACTATCACTCTGGCCCCTATACCTGAACTTTTTAATGACAGCTATATTTGGTTTTTAAAAGTTATGAAGGCATAAGAGACAGAATAGGAGATAAGAAGCTTGCCTTGCTTGTGGTCAATCCTGCGAGGAATACTCCTGGAAACATATATAGTTCCCTAGGTACAGACAGGGTGACTTCTGCACACAGAGCCTGGAATATACTCTGAGCTCAGTCGAGAATGTCCCCAGAAACAAAATGAATAAATAATAAATAAAACACAGGAGAAATCTATGTATCCCATATATCTTTTGATCAATCATTCCATGTAACTCAATAATTAAGACACACACTGTCTATAGTTTCTAAATTCTTTATCCAAAATTTAAATTTTTGTTAAGAAGGCACTAAAATCTGAGATAATGGTGAAAAATATTTCACAGTAACATGAAGGTAGATAACATTAGCAATGGAAAGGGCAACAGTTTGTTTACACAAAATTATTACATTTTGGTTTTGTTAGGTGCAATAGAGAATTCCTGTGCCATAGAACAATATTAAAGCACTTTATTTATCTAGTAAATCCTTTTTGGGATGTGGACTACACTTGGCAGTACTAAGAAGCTATTCCTAGTTTATGCTCAGAAATAATTCCTAGCAGTATTTAGGAGTTCATATGTTGTGACTGATACTTAACAGGGTCAACTGCAATAAAGGTAAGTGCTTAAACACCTGTTCTATCTTTCTATTCCCAAAGCACTTTAAGTTGTGGCATGATGTTCAGAAATAATTTAAGAAATGGTTCTCTGAGGAAAAATTAAATCTGTGATGCAATGCAAAAAAATAAAAGAAGTCTATGAGTATTTGTGGAGCCCCTCACATAGAATAGATTTTAGTAGAGATGTCATGGGTCATGGAGTTTAGGAGGACTTTAAATGAAGGAATAAAGCTGGGTACTGTTCCAACGGAAAGGGAATATTACAATGTTTAAATAGGAGTTATTTAATCAGTTTTTATTTTGAAATCTACGCCTGAAAATGGATTAAAGGACTCAGGAGTGAGTGATTGGATTCCTGCTTTGAGGTTGCAGCAGAAGAGGAAGTTGTTATTGATAAGCTCCTTACCAGTGCACAAAAGTGCAAAATGTCTCATTTGAGAGGAATTTAAAAATTGATCAGCATATCATCTATATAATGTGGGTGAGGAAAGAAAAGGAGAAACATGGAGTTATTCTTATGCTTGTGATTTGCGTAATTAGTGAGTGCTTTCTTGTTTCAGTGACTTCTATGAACTCCAACATTCATGCTCAGCGTCAACATGATCTTCTTTTCTGCCATGTCTTCACTGATTATTTTTTCTAGTTGCTACCAAAAATTACCCTTGTCTGCTCACCATATTTATCTTTTTCATCTCAGTTAGGGACCTTTAGAATGATTTTATTCCTTATAGAACCTTACTCATATCTTGAGCTTATTTCAAATCTTTCATGCAAAGAGCCAGAGCTGAAATCGCTACTTGAAATATCATAATTTACAGACCTCATTAAAATGTCTGTAAAACTTTTTTTTTTATAAAATTCGGTTAAACTTATTTCTCAGAAATATGAATATGCACACAAAGAAATCTTAGGAGTTTTCTGAGGATTACTGAATCAATGCCTTCCATAAAATGGTGGGTTTGCTATTATCTAGGAGTTGAAATAAGAAGGGAAAAACTTTGTTTTAGCACAGGTAATAATAAGGACAGAAAAGACTGTTTGAATTTCAAAATTTGACACAATAAAAACAATTTTTCTTAAAATAAGTTTTGACATTTTATGACATTTATTACAGCAAACATTTAAAGGTTGCCAAAATCACTTTATAAAGAAGTCATTCCTCGTGTTTAACTATGCAACTATCCCTTTTGGCTAAGATTTACCAATTTTGCAAAAAAATTTTAGTCATAAGGGCAAGTTAGATATTTTCACAATTAAAATGGACTGTAAATTAAGTAAGTCTACAACCTTGAAAGCCTGGGTATATTCTAGTAAAATAGAAAAAAGAAAAAAGTTTGCTATTGTTCCATGTATAATCAGGAAAAGGCTAAAATGATAGTGAAATTCAGACCTATTGATATTTAATTTAATCTATCTTGCTAGATGGCTTTATATTGTAAAAAGATAATATAACCTAGAATTTCACATTCTCATTTATAAAATACAAGTAAAATTCTATGTTATTTAGAAATTTGTCAATATTTTTATACAAATAAGATAATATTGTTTACTAAAAATAAGAAAATTAAGTATTTCCTTTTTCATAGAATAGTTAGGCTAAGGTAATGAGATAAAAAGTTGATCTCACTTTATAGGTAAATAAAAATGGAATTTATTTAAAACCATACTTTTATATAGTTGTTATTGAAAAACACTAAAGAAATTATAAATTAAAATGCATAAAGGTAAACACACTACAAATTCCTTTGTGAAAAACTGAGCTTAATTTAGAACTCCAGCAGATGAATGAAACTGGTTTTGGTGAACTATCATTAAGAAAGATGAGAAAATGGAGTATTTTGCCACTAATGTTTAAAGAGGCAAAACATTCAACTAATTTTGGCAGCTTTTAGTAAAAGCTGGAAAATATTTGTGAAACATTAATTTAAGAACAGATCTCCCTCCCTCAGTTTCCAATCATGTAGTTATCTGTGTATAATTCATTTATCTGACAATCTATAATCTCACTCCTTCCTTTCTCACCTTGTTATTGCTAGTTTAAAAGTATGTGACTCTTGACTTTTTTTTCTTCCTGTACACATTATGTATTTTATTAAATCTTGGCATCGTAAAAAATTTGGCTACTATTAACAACTTTTTAAGATATCTTATCTTAAAGGCTTACATTGTATCCATTGAAACATACTTTACTCCCAATTCCATTCAAAATTTAATCTATAATTTCACTAGTATAAAGTGACTTTAATTCATTTGTGATCCAAAAAAATGCTAATTACTATTTTCTCCCCCTTAGCTTGACTGAAAAAAACCCACACATTTCTTAAAGAAAAGAAAAAAAAGGTTGGGTTATCTGAATAACGTAGACATTGAGATTCATTTATTTGTACATGCTTATTGTCTCTAATGGTACTAGACATAATGAATGAATATTATGTACAATAAAATAAAAAATGTTTGCTAATTGAATTAAAATAAGCCTTGTGTGGGGCCGGCGAGGTGACGCTAGAGGTAAGCGCCTTGCAAGCGCTAGCCAAGAAAGGACTGTGGTTCGATCCCTCGGTGTCCCATATAGTCCCCCCAAGCCAGGGGCAGTTTCTGAGCGCTTAGCCAGGAGTAACCCCTGAGCATCAAATGGGTGTGGCCCGAAAAACAAACAAACAAAAAAAGCAAACTTTAAAAAGAAAATAAGCCTTGTGATTTTTTTATTTGTACATGCTTGCTCTTATAATGGCATCCAACATAAGTGAATAAGTTGTATGGACAATGAAATAAATGGTCTTCTCTTTGTATACAGTTAGGGAGAATGACTCAGAGATAATTTTTTCTTTACAGCCCCATCAATTCTGCAGAACACTATAAAACCATAAAGGAAGGATCTCACATTCAGTATACATTCTTATTTACATGCTGTTTCTATGAATCACATTTAAAACATTTTTTAAAATGCTTTTTTCCTATGTTTGGGTTTTATTTCCTTTTTTTTTTTTACTGAGGGCAAAATATATTCCTGAAAAGTTTGAAATTTTTAAAAATTACAAAGAAGTGAGGAGAAAAGTAACTATTAGACTTCTATATGACCTTTCTTTCAATATAGTATAAAACCCATAAGATAAAGGCTGTATGTAAGAGCAGAAAAGTGAGGGAAGATCAGAGGAGGAAATGGAAATTGATTGGAGAACAAGTAGCTATAGAAGAAAAGATCAAAGCTGAGATGTTGGGTATTTTCCATTTGCTAGTCCAAGGCCTCACACTCTTCCATTTAGATGTCTCAGACAATGAACTTAAAGGTCGGTCATTAAGACCTTCACGCTTTTCTGGTTTTCATTTAGGTTGGCCGGTGGGGAGGATAGATAGTGAAAGAGGGAAGAGGGAAGTGGGAGAGTAAGACCACCAAATTTATTGCCATAGATCTCTTCTAAAAAGTCCCCTGAGGATAGGCTCTTTCTTATTTTTGGTTAACTTTCCTCTCCAGACTCACATTTCAATCTATATCACTGCTTATACATAGTAACCACAGGTGTAGACGAGGAAATAACTTTGCCCTTGGTACAAGCCCTTTTCATGGTCCTTCTCTTATATGTCTTTGGTCCTTCAAAACTACCATGAAGAACACTTCAAATGCTTTGTTGTTGAGATTCTGGTTCTCAAGGAAGACAAAGTGGATATGCAGGTATTCTATGGAAGATGCTCTATGTAGGTGGGGAGAATATATAGTAAATCACTGAAGATAACATGTTTGAAGAGGTATTCTCAAAGAGGCTCATAACGTTAATATTAGAAAGTATTGGAGTATGTGATAAAGAATCCATGTTAAGCAGTGGGGCTAAGCTTAAGACCCAGCTAAATAATCAGCTTCAACATAATCTTGGGTTGATTACCTAAATTGATTTAAAGTACTCCAAAGTCTCTTAATATACATTTTAAAAAAGTAATAAATATATAAGTAATCAAGCTAAGGTATTACTATGAATTCTAAGTATTGAATTTCATAATCTTAACATAATTTTTTAATTCTATAGTATTAAACAGAACTGTTCTTAAGTTTGAAGTTATCGAGGAGCTGGCGCATAGACCTCAATCTGTGCCTTGCCAAGCTTTGGAAACGACTGAATCAAGGGTAGCAGATGCGGTGACTGGAAGCCCCACACCTCTTCACCCAGTGTGGCCAGTCCACCGAGGCACGTCTGTCCCTTCTATATTGTATACTAAACAGGGGGAGATGTGGGAGATTGAGCACCCCACATATCAAAGGAACTCTGAATGAATTTTCCACCGCCTGTCTGATTCAAGCCACAAAAGTTTGCATAGCCCCGAACCAACAGAAAACTCTGCAAATAAATTTAGCTCAGCACAAAGAATCTGGCTTAATCAGATGTCTTAACCTTTCCATGGAACCTGTTTTTGTAACTGCTCTCAAGCATGTAGTTATAGATATGTTTTTGTAAAGTTTAAATTATGATCCTTATTGCTTGCACAAAAGATAGATCTAAATGGAAAATAGGCTAAACAAATAATTGTATTTGCGTAAATATCAATTAGCTATTTGTTTAAGAATTTGCTTCCCCTCCCCCCATCCTGCCAGGTTCCTCTTTATCCTTCCCGCCATCAAAATGTGTTTATGCTCCCATTGGTTAAAATTGTTGTACTTGTACAAATCTGATTGGTTTATGTTTCAATCCTATGTTACTAAAATAGGCCCTGGATTGAGCTATTATGAAAGGGGCCCTTGGGCTACTGTGAAGGTAAGAAGTGCTCAGGCCGTGGGGGTATTGTTGGAAAGATGTGTGCAGAAATAATGTTAACCGTATATTAACTTCTGATCCTCAATAAAAATAAGCTATTATAAAATAAAAAAAACACAAAAAAAGAAAGAAAAACAAAATTAAGAACACCACAAACAAAATAAATTATATTAACTTAAAAAAAAGAAAAAAAATTATAAATCAAATGGGCAACAGCTGTCTGGTCTTTGTAAAGAATTATCTATTTTGTCATAAGATTAGCAGGTCTGCAGAGGAAAGCAAAGAATTAAGGGTCATTATTGGTTAAAGCCACCCTGTAATTTCTGCAGTGAAATAGTCAAACTAGGTAAAAAAAATCATAAAAATACTAAGCCATCTAGGTGAATTATTGCTGAATTAATATTAACCCCTGGGCTAAATATGTAGGGAGTATTTTTAAAAGTTGCTAATGTAAGGAGATATGCTACTGATCTCTTAATCTAATCACATTCAACAAGAGTTATTTGCCCTGGGGTCTGAGCTACACTGTAATAAAATCAAAGGACATAAAAACTGTGGCAGGAACTGCTGAAATTGGAGAAGCATCATTATGAATAGCAACAAGTTTGTAGATGCATATGTAAGAGGATAACTAGAGTTAATATAACCACTGTTCTTCCATGATTTAGGATAAATACATAGTTATGGCTCATCTGCTAAACGATTTACTGAGTAGATATTTATGGATTATTATACAGTATATTATTGAGGTTGAGCCTGGTTAAAAACAAATAGAGAAAAGAGCAAATGGCACAGACTGGCTTTTAGTAAGACCATCATTTGTAACATTTCTCAGGAAAAATCTCTTTCAGAAATTCCTCAGCACTGCTAATGTGCCATAGAAGGACTCTCCATTTTAAGGAGTGCATAAATCCACACAAATTGCTATAATAAGGATTCATCCCATAGCCCTTTTGGCATAAATGCACATCTGGTCTCTGTTTGTAATGAAATCAATTCAAAGCCCCATAGTGCTTTAATAATAAAAATGTTCAACATATTGCAACCAAGTAAGTCCTTAAAATTTTAGCCTGCAAGATTCTGTCACATGTGTATTCTTTTAACACTGATAAATGATTAGGTTACATGTCATTTATCCAAAAGCTTAAAATTCTAAAGGTAGACCTTTTTTTGCATTAATTATTACTTCCACAAGAAAATCTAAATGTATATATGCAGGGAGCTTTTGCTTACTTGATTCATAGTATCATTTGAATTTCTATATCTATAGTTCACAATATCGTAGAAATGCTATTATTAATAAATATATTATAATCAAAACAGCCTGCCAGAGATGAATTTCATGAATTTGTCCTTTAAGAAGAACAGCATACAAAAATTAGCTCATTGTATATAAGAGGTTGTCATTACTTTTAAATTAAAATGAGAGCACTCTTCCAGATTATTATGTTTTTATTATATTGCTTGTAATAGTTTGGTAAAATTACTACAGTATATTCAGTTTGGTAAAACCTTCCTTATGAGTCACAAAATTTACCTTTTGAGTTATATGGTTGATCCAAGGAGAAGAACAGTTACTGAGGTCTGGTCCTTGGGGATCCCATGTTCCAGGAGCAAGGCAGAGATATGTTGATACTCCTAAAAATGAAATAAATAGATATGCATCAAATATTAAGCCTATTTTTCTTTTGTTATATTTGGTATAATTCACCTCTTTGTTGGAATGTGATCCATGGCTATATTAGATAATTAATCTGAGATAATGTCTATTAAAAATCATGTAAAATGCTTTGCAAGCAGCTGGCTTAAGAAAAATTAAATACAACCAACAAAACTATTCAATATTAATAAAGTAATGAATGCATCTATGCTGGTTTAGGAAATGATGCCATGAACAAAATAGATCTAGTATCTGATTTGTTGTAACAGATTTTTCAGAGGAAAGTTGCAGTTGAATCATAAAGGGATTATCTAGAAAAACAAACAAACACATGTAAAAAGTTGCTTCAGAATAAAACTATGATCTACTTGGAAAACCATATACTTCAAACTACTAGATAAGGGAGTTTCATTTACTGGAGATGGTTAAGTAAAGCTGAAAAACATCAGTTATTGATCCTTAGGAGCTGCAAAACCAATGAAGAACACAAAAACGTGGAGACAAATGAGTTGGTTTGTTTTAGAAAAGAACTGTGAAGATTGTGAGGATAAATGTAAGGGAACAATGATAGTAGCATTAAAATGGATTTGAACAAAAGTATAGGACTGAAAATGTGTGAAACAAATACGTGTAAACTATCACCAGAGAGCATTACTCAGGTTTGCATGAAACAATAGCAACCAATTTCTAAAGAGCTGTGAAATCTGCAAAGCATTTGTGTGTGTGTGTGTGTGTGTGTGTGTGTGTGTGTGTGTGTGTGTGTTTTGTTTGGTTTTGGGCCACACTTGGAGGCACTCAGGGGTTACTCCTGGCTCTGTGCTCAGAAATCACTCTTCACAGGTTCAGGGGACCTTATGGAAAGTGGGGGTTGGAAACAAGGTGGACACCATGAAGGTGAACAAACACTTTACCTATTGTGCCCCAGTCCTGCGCAAAGCACTTTTAAATAAAGTACTAATCTTCATTTCAAGGTTCTAAAATGTGCTAACTAATATTGCTCTTTAGTGATGAAAGAACTAAAGTCCAGAACTGACTGAAGGGAAGGTCTGAGAGAAAGCAGATTCAAACTCCTTTCTTATTTTAATTCCCCAAAATATTGTATCACTAAACATTGATCTCTCTCTGTAAAGGGACTTAGAGAGAAATATTAATCTCTGTAAAGAGAAATGATATTTAAGAGTATTAAAAGAAAAAAAAGTTTACTATTGATCTTCTTACCATTTTATATACTATAAAATTTAGATAATATATCTACATTTGGACTTAAAATTCTTTGTTTGTTTGTTTTATTTTGTTTTAGAGCCACACCCGGTGATGTTCAGGGGTTACTCCTGGCTATGCACTAAGAAATTGCTTCTGGCTTGCAGGACCATATGGGTTGTCAGGGGATCAAACTGCGGTCTGTCCTAGGTTTAGTGTGTGCAAGTCAAACACTCTATCATTTGTGCCACCGGTCTGGCCTCTTGAATTCTTTCTTTAAAAAAAAATTTTGAGTCATAATTGAGATTATTCCCTGCTTAGTATGTGTAGAGGGGAGGGTGTAACTACAAACAATTATTAGAAGACCATGGAATACAGGTACCAAATATGATGCTCTTAAATGCACAGTATATTGTTTTTAGACTATATCTAAAGTCCCCCATTGGAACTTTTTAAAGAAAAGTCCACTTACTGGAATAAATAGATTTAGTACAGTTATATATTATAAATAGATATATTATATGGAATCTGCATTACATTGAGTCAGGAGAAAGACCTAAGCACCACCTGTTGTACCCCCAAAAAAGACCCAAAAGAAATAATACACTTTATTTAGTGTACAAACCAGTAACGCCCAACTCAATAAATACTACTGTATATTTATTTTATGTTTGTTGTAATGCCACTACATATATTTTTTCTTATACAGTTTAAGGAATAGAGCAAATGTTCTTCACTGCAACAATCATTGGTCTTATAAAGATTAATGTTTGTAACAAGAAAATCAAATCATTACAATTTCTAATTTAAAATTGGCTTTCATTTAAGGGCAGAAGGAATGACATTAACAACTGAATGTAGAAAGAAGAGCTAATTTTCTTAGGGGAGAGGGATTGTTCTTATTAGTGCACAGGAACTACTCTTGGCTCTGTGCTCAGTAGTCATTCCTGGCATGCCTGCATTGAGTAGGGATTGAACTGGGGTCAGCTGAACATAAGACAAGTATCTTAGCCCCCTATACTATCTCTCTGGCTATAACAGTTCTAAATTACTTCCTAGATAAAACACTGCAATATTGCTCTCTGTAGTGGATATATGTGAAAGATAGGGTCCTACCAATTGGTCCTCACAAGGTTAAGGCCCCTTTACTATTAAAAGCAAAGCTACTAATAAAAAATGATTCAAGCTTACTCGTATGCTAAATTTTAAACAAATTCAGCAATCATTTTCTAAGACAAACATCCTTGACCTCAATTTCTGCAATCAACATATGAAGTCGGTGACAAGTATAAGAATAAATCCCAGAAAATCAAGTGATTCACTCTGGGCAACCACAGGGAAAAAACACTGCTCTGGAGTAGCCTAGATTCATGCTGCCCATCTGTACCTGCACTTGGAAAGCCCACAACAGAGGTGAAACTGTGGTGTTCACATATATCACCAAATTCTCACTGTGACTTTATCAGAGTCCATTTGCAAACTCTGATAGTATATTATACTGCAGTTCAGCTAAGTTTAGAATTTAATCGACTGTAAAGTACAAATTTTTATGGGTAAGCAAACAGAAAAGAGCATGTTAAAAGACTTGTAATTCACTTTGATCACAATAAAAATTATTATTAAGAAATATGGGCCAGAACAGTGGTGCAAACAGTAAGGCATCTCTGCCTTGCATGTGCTGACCTAGGATGGACCATGGTTCTATCCCCCACATCCCATATGGTCCCCTAAGGCAGCAGAGATTTCTGAGCACATAGCCAGGAGTAACCCCTGAGCATCACCAGGTGCAACCCAAAAAACAAACAAAAAAATTAAAAAAAAAATAATAATAACACCCTCCTCAAAAAAACATGGCAGAAAAGGGAGATCAAAGTAATAAAACAGCTCAGCTTATACTACCGTTTATAGATAGACTTACCAATAGTTCCTGTTGGACATGGCTGTTTTGCCATCTGTCCTTGGCGGGTCTTAAACCACATGATTTCTCGTGCTTCTACGGCCTCACAGCTTTCTTCCACAATTGGAATTTGGGAAGATGATGATGGAAGGTGTGTAGTAATATCATCCAGAACCTCAACAGATGGAGATGGGGTGCTGGTGCTCCGATTTCTCCTTCCTGACATGGATGGAGTGGTACTCCTGCTGGGATTCCAAGTTGTGGTCCGGAGGGTAGTACTGGTTGTGGTGCTTCCCATGCCAACAGGTCCTGTGGTAGAGATATCTGAAATAAAATTCAAAAGAAAAAAACCTACAATGCTTGTTCAAACTGGGACCGCATGATGTCTTACTCACTTAGAAACCAGTTTAGTTGACAATTCAGTCTTAATCATAGGAAAAGGAAAGCAATAATAGGACATCATTGACACTTGGTTTCCAAGAAACCATTTTGCCAATGGGAAATAGAGGATTGTTTATGGCTCTTTTTAAGAAAGAGAATAGAAAACAAAAGTAGAGCACAAAGGAACTCCTAGGTAAGCTTAAGGCTTCAAGTCATTTTACTAATTAGAGGATTAAAACTCTTTAGAGTTTTCAAATGATATAGAAAGGAAAAGGAATATATACAGAATAAAGGAAAAGCAAAATCTCCTTTTACTATGTATAGTATGAGTTTCTACAGATGTAAGTAAATAGGAAAAAGGTGAAAAACAGAGAAATCAGAAATTAAAGTGTTTACAAGCAAATAAAGAGCAATTTTGACTATGGTCTCCTGACATACGAATTAGAGCAACCTTTTGAGCTACTATTATTCTCTTAGTATTGGGTATGGAAAGGTAGTGCAGAGTAGGGTGCTTATTTGCCCACAGATGACTAGGTAAAGATTTCCATCTTCCCTTAAATACAAACCTGACCACTGTTAAGTATGGCCCCAAAATAAAAGAAACAAACAAACAAAAAAAAAGAACTAACCAATCTGAACAAAATTTTCAAAGCTGACATTTGCTACTGTATAGAATAATCATTCTTTCCAGTTAGTTGTGCCCCTAAATTCATAGAGAATGTTTTTACTAAATATATTTCTATCACTATTAGAAGTAATAGTAACATCCTTCATAAGCATAAACTGTATTTCTTTTTAAATGTAAGATTAGAAACTTCTCTTTGCCTCAACTACAAGCAATATAATTTATTAGAAGTAGATCTAGAAATATTCAGAGAAGCTAATATTTAAGGAATTGTAGAGAACCCAGTTGAAATTTCAGCTACTTTACATTTATTGCTTTCTTTCACTTATAAACTTAACTGCAATACTCCAGAACAGAAGTGCCAAATCTTTTAGTCAATTGGAAGTTGAGAAAGCATCTCAAAACAGAATACAGATGAAAGTAGCAATAAATGTTCTCAATTTTAACTCAATATTGCAGAACTTTCTAAAGCAATGGTATGGTGAGGAGGAGGGATGGGGGTGAGGTGACACAGATGGTAATGCTTTGGAGACATTTACTCTATGCTAGTGAGACACAACCAATGATGCTTCCCCCTAGCACTATTTAAAAATAGGGATTAGAACTGGTTCTCCTTCTGGCCTCCCAGCTTCCTGAAGGATCTCTCCTTTTTGGGAGCCAGGAGTCTAGCAGGAGGGGGTTTGGCAGGCTCCCGCCATGCCGGAGGCCTTCCTAACCAGGCCTAGTAGGGGTGCGGGACTTGGGTAACCCCAGCACCCCTCTACCACCTTGCTCCAGATCTCCAGGGTTTCCTGGGCCACATGCCTGGGCAAGCCAGTGAGTTGGGCCCCTTGGTGGAGCTCACCCTAGGCTTTCCCCCATCATCCATTCAGCTCCTTAGGGAGGGTTTGGGTGGGGCCCTGAACTTCTGGCCTCCCAGCTTCTTGAAGGATCTCTCCTTCTTGGGAGCCGGGAGTCTAGCAGGAGGGGGTTTGGCAGGCTCCCCCCATGCCGGAGGCCTTCCTAACCAGGCCTAGTAGGGGTGCGGGACTTGGGTAACCCCAGCACCCCTCTACCACCTTGCTCCAGATCTCCAGGGCTTCCCCGGGCCACATGCCTGGGCAAGCCAGTGAGTTGGGCCCCTTGGTGGAACTCGAAGGTACCCTAGGCTTTCCCCCATTATCCAATCAGCTCCTTAGGGAGGGTTTGGGTGGGGCCCTGAACTTCTGGCCTCCCAGCTTCTTGAAGTCACTGGTAATCTCTGTCCAGTTTATATTTTCAAAATTGTGCGGGTGTGATAGCCCCCGCGTGCACAAGAACATTAGTAGTACTCACTATCATTGAATTATGTTTTTATATATGCAGAATGTCCAGTTTGTACTCTGCCCTTTTGCATACCCCTTCATAAGATCATATTTCTCTTTAACTTCCTTAACTCCTATCATCATTTCTCCTCATTTACCCTTTCTAACTTAAGTACTGTAGAGTCCTAAGTCACAGATAAAAATGGTGCCATGGAGTTAACACCCACTCAACTATTTTAAAAGGCATAAAAAGGACACTTATGTCTCTTCATCATTTTTGGGTGTTTTCTTTGATGGCTATAACTTTTGCTGAATATTTACTTATACAGTGATGATCCCCCCCCCATGTTTTTTATCTTCTATTTGTGAACTGCTCAATATAAAATTTGGTGTGAAAGAATCCCTCAGTTTAATGCTTATGTTTGAACCAAGTCATGGGTATTGTTGGAAATGTTCTTAAGCCCCCATATATCAGATAGCACCAAGTGGCTTTATTTCTTGTTTGCTTAGGCACACTAAAATGGGAAAATGCTATACATACCAATAAGTTCTTATTTAATAGAGATGGGAACACACAAATCTTGTAGTGCAATGAGACCTTACACCTTGAACATTGACATAAAGACCTGGTACAGGCCTCAGGAGAATGGGCATTCTCTATTCACCCCTGATCTAGAGAAGACATCTACAAAATATCCAAGGTTGTATATAACATCACCTGGAGGCATTCCTCTACCAGGGAAGACCCTACAGCTGCTCTGACATCGATCTACTCAAAAGAGACTTCTCTTAACACTGAGAAGAAGTAACAAGAACAATGACCTGCTTACTGGACAGGGCTTGCTGTATTGCCCCTTAATTGTGAGGTTTGTCTATAACATCACCTGGAAGCAATCCTCTACCACGGAAGACCCTACCACTGCTCTGACATCGACCTGCTCAAAAGAGACTTCCTTTAACACTGAGAAGACTTAACAACAATGACCTGCTTACAGGACAGGGCTTCCTGCATTGCCCTTTCATGGTGAGGTAAAATGAGAAGATGCTCCACATCATGACTTCAATGTAGGATATGCAGATTCCAGGATCTTTAATACAGAAACATGATACCAACAACAGAGACAGTGTGAAAAGTGTGTTGGCACTACAGACAATGTCTTGGATTGGATGATAACTTGCCTGAAGCCTAGAGTTGGTCTTATGCCAGGAAACTTCAGGGGTAGGATCTCTTTGTATTTAGGCCAAGGTTATTCCTTTCCATGCCTCTCATATTTTGGTGGGCCTATGCAAACAACAATTGCCACTCTAACACCATTTTTACTGTGCTCCTTTGACTCTAATCCTTAAAATGCACCCACTTAAAATTTGAGGTTAACTTAAGCTAATATGCATGTACATTGGAAATGTAAAAAATACTATGCCTCTAATGTTTAAGGAGTTACATAAGTTTTATGGCTTTATATTGCCTTGTGTGCTGTTAAGAAATATTATAATGTGCTACAATCTGGGGACTTGAGGGACAAAGTAATTGTACATGGATTCTGTTTTATTTATCTTAACATTCTTTGGCTGAAAGTTCAAAGTTAAGATATAAGCAAGGGGACTTCTTCTGAGAATTATGTTATGGCTGATTGTCCTTCCACTGTAACTTTACCTTGTCCTCTTTCTTTGCATCTTTTGTTCTCATAATTCAAAAAAAAAAAAAAAAAAAAAAGAACAGGTTCTCCACCATGCAAATAAAGTGAGATTTGGTATAGAGTCATTTATCCAACATGATCCTATTTGTTCTATAGGTGTGTAAGATAACACAGTTGAGGCCTTTTTTTTAATCCCTCCTTTTTTGTTCACTTACCTCACTTACTCCAAACTACTTTAGATTCTATCTCCTTCTTTTATTTTTATTTATCTCCAGTCATCCCTATCTACCTTCCACTCCCTCTCAATAAATAAATTCAGTTGACTTTTATTATGTTTTATAAATAAAAATAATATCAAAGCAAAAATTCTAATATTGATTGTTTGCAAAATAAACATATCAGATTTTAATTTTTTTGATATAAGCATTCTATACAATTTAAAATACATATTAACAGTATGTTGTAAATTATTAAGTAAAGTCGTATTTTAACTAGAAACAATGAAAAGGTGATTCTAATATGCATGCCATGGTCAATCACTGAAATGATTAAAACTAAAACAAAATTTAGGCAATTTAATGGTATTAGGAATTAAATATGTGAAAACAAAAGGGAAGTTAAAATATACCTATAAAAACTAAATATTATTTTAATAATATTGTTTAATAATTTCTTTATTTGAGCACCATGATTATAAAAATTTGTGTACTTAAATTTCAGTCATAGAATGTATCCCCCCCTTCACCAGTGCAACTTTCTCACTACCAATATTCCTCATTTCTCTCTTTCCACACGCCTTGCCTGTATTTAAGACAAGCATTTTATTTCTCTCACTCAAAATCATTGTCATGATAGTTGTTAGTGTAGTTATTTCTCCTACTGTTCACCACTCTTTGTGGTAAGCTTCATATCATGGTCTGGTGTTTTCTGCCAACATTTCTATTGTCTCTGGGTATTATTACCGCATTATCTTTTATTTTTCTTATATCCTACAGATGAGTGAGACTATTCTAAGTCTATTTCTCTCCCTCCTGACTCATTTCACTCAACATAATACTCTCCATGTGCATCCATGTCTAAGCAAATTTCATGACTTCATTTTTCTTAACAGCTTCTTTAGCCACTCATCTGTTGTCAGGGACCTCAGTTGTTTCAGATTTTGGTTACTGTAATATTATTTTAATAGTATTATGTGGTAATCTCTAAAAATGTTTTAATCTTGTATTGCTTTTATATGTTTTTTTGTTTGTTTTTATTTTTTGTTTTGTTTTGTTTTTTGGGCCTCACCCAGTGGTGCTCAGGGGTTACTACTGGCTGTCTGCTCAGAAATAGCTCCTGGCAGGCACAGGGGACATATGGGACACCGGATTGAACCAACCACCTTAGGTTCTGGATCGGCTACTTGCAAGGCAAACCCTGCTGTGCTATCTCTTCGGGCCCTATACGTTTGTTTTTATGTAATTATTCCAGGTTATAGAAATATTTTTCAATTCATACTATTCAATAATCACTAGATAAAAACTAATTTAAGAACTATCTCTAAATCTTTAAATTTAAATAACATCATCTCCCATTTGAAGTTTTGAAGAGATTATTTTGAATAACTTTGAATGTTTTGACAGGGACTTGAAACTTTTTATTTATAATGAATTTCTTTCAAAAAAAGCATTTCTAGTTTCTTGTCTTTCTTTAGTTTGATCTTGTAAAAAATGAAGTTTTATAAATACTAACTATATTATTTACATTTTGGGCTCAAACTTACTTGTTTAGGAATATTTTGAACTAGAGTTCAGTTCAGATTTACAATACAAGCCCTGTTTTTTGATTGTCTTCTCCTTGAGAATTATAGACATACTGAAGAATGCTTTCTAAATGACTGCACTTTTCTTCAGTTAGATGTTTAATTAGCATATAATGCTCAGGGAGGAGAAAAGATTTATTTTGCAATCATTTTTGCTCTGATAAAACTGAATAATTCCACATATGGTGAAAAGATTTCCAGCCTATTGTCTCAGTCACAAAGCATACACAAAGAGAGATGACAGTCTTGCTTGCTGTGACTCCAGACTTGCCAATCTTAAATTGATGTGTCTTTTAGCATAGGCTTAACATGATCTTTGTGCTCTTATTTTAAAAGTGATCTGTACTTCAGGTTTTTAAAAAACAGTATTACACAAAAAATGTATTTTAACAACAGCAGTTCATAACAGTTCAAAGGTTTCTCTTTTTTTTTTCCTTGTAAGATTACCTGCATATTCCTATTCCTTTCTATCTTTTTGCCAGGGTCATCTCATGGTATTAAACTACAGTGTTCTGAAGATTAAAATCCTCTAATGATCTCTGTCTGTCCTTCAGTGGCGAGATTCCTTTTCTTTGTGCCTAAATCCTGTATAATTTTATTTCTCTAGGTCTTCTATAATATCTCTTCACTAAATTTTTATTTAGAAGAAATACATCACTTTTGAAGTTAGATGGTTTATAACTGTATAAATATTAATGCTTTAAGCACAAAAAATTTTCTGCTCATCTTTTAAAGCCACCATTTTTATGTTGGGGGAGGGACATCTAGAGGAATTCAGCTGGTCTTGGAGTCACTCTTTGGTCAATTAGGTCATTAGTTCATTCAATGTGATGGTGCAAGATAAAGGGCTATTTGGGCCCTGTAACATCATAATTAACCAAGTAATCCTAACTCCAAATTTCTAATCATGCAACCTATAATGCTGGGAACCAGGTGATGATAGAAATTGAACCAGAGTTGATCATGTGCCTTAAACTCTGTAATTATTCATTTGTCCACTTAACACTGCTGTTAACCCAGACAAAATTATTATTAGTTCCCTGTCTATGCCATGTACTTTCTGCCTCAGGAAAATTGTCCACATTATAGCTTTCTTGTACTTTATTTTCACCCAAATAACTATTATTTATCCTGTGAGCTTATTTTGAATGATATTTTTTCTAATGTAACATGATGATGTTACACACTAAAATATGCTGTAAGATTTTTGAAAAAAATTAACTTTTAGTCATTTGTCTCTCTGAGAGTAAATAGGCTTTAAGTCAATAATCAGAAAGAGATTAAAAAAAACAGAAGAGGATAGGGCTATAAAATTTCTACAAATAACAAAAGGACAAAAACTAGAATATGAATTCCTATTATAATAGATAATAAATGCATTTATCATATAAATATAAATATTCATTAAAAGGTAATTAGATAAAGAAGTTGTAATATAGATAGTTATACACTCAACAGAACACTATTATTCAAAAAAATAAAATTTTCCTTTTGGGACAAACCAAAAAAATTGAACTTGACTTATTATACTAATTTAAATCAGTTAAGTGAAAGACAATTATCAGGTGATTTCATTCTTTTGTTTTTTTTTTTTTTTTTTTGTTTTTGGGCCACACCCGTTGACGCTCAGGGGTTACTCCTGGCTATGTGCTCAGAAGTTGCTCCTGGCTTGGGGGACCATATGGGACACGGGGGATCGAACCACGGTCAGTCCAAGGCTAGCGCAGGCAAGGCAGGCACCTTACCTTCAGCGCCACCGCCCGGCCCCGTGATTTCATTCTTATGTGGAATAAATAAAGCACAGAAGAAAGTTGGCAAAATTTGCCTTATTGAACCCAGATGACTCTAGTAACTTAAAGTACTTGCTGTTTGGGTTCAAGGTCATGAGTTGAAAATTCATCTCTGTCCCAGTTTGCCTAAGTAATCTTGACAGCACTGTTGAGGGTAAGATAATGGTTCAAGGACTTGAATAATGGTTTACATGGCTCAAGAAAAGCCCAGAACAAGTGTGAGGCCCTACACTCAATGTCCAGTGCCTGGCAACACTCTGTCCACCCAATAAATGACAACAAAACCAACTCCAGGATTTAGTTAACACTAAAGAAAGGGGATCAGGATTGGGAAGAATTTGTAAAGTGCTCATTTTGAAAGTGAGATACTACAAGTTTGAAGGTGAGTGCATGGCATTTAATACATAGATAGAGGAATGAAGCTATAAATCTAAAATTCCATAGTATTATAAGTAAATGATAAGTCAATAAAGCTAAGAAAACATTTTACCTTACACAAAGGAACCTCTAGACAACACAAAGTGGAAGTTAGCAGAGATACAAATATTAATTTCCCAAATGACTCTATTTTAGAACAATCATATTAAAATTGATTATATACTTATGAAGTCATGATACAGTAAAATATTTTAAAGTTCAATGTGTTATGAAATACATAGCTAGGGCTTTGTTTAACAGAGACCCACTAACATTAAAATCGATATTGAACTTATTTTCCTGGAACTGTGCCTTAGAGAGAGAGATGTCTACAAGCAGGATCATATCATTCCTTTTGACTTTAAGCAGAATAAAAGTCAGTTTTAAAAGCAGTCCTTGATTCCCAAGGCATTTCTTTCTATTTATTGCTATGAAAGATTCCCAAGGGTTCTTTTCAATGCCAACTTTTGGCAGAATATGTACTAGTGATATACATACTGTCATTACTGTTAAAGAAAGAACTCATTGTTAGATGCTGTAAAGGCAAAACCAAAACTTAAATTCACTTAGTTCATAGCAACACTTTTCAATATGCCAAATTACAGCTTATCTCATGTACTAAGTTTGTCTTTGTTTTCCATCAATGAAGAAGTGATCTGACAATTTTTCAGGTTATATTGTTAATGAATTATAACTGATGATCCCTGCAGTTTATCAAAGTTATGTTAGTACTTCATATATAACAATATTTTAAAAGTAAATTTTAATTGTCCTGTCTCCAGAAAGTTATTGCTGCCATCATTTATTTTATATTTATGAATTGATTTACTTTCTTTCAGTTTGTTTTGAAATAGAATTTTTGTTTATTTTATTTTTATGCTTGTTTGTTTTTGAGCCACACTCAGCAGTGCTCAGGGGTTTTTCCTGCCTTTGCACTCAGAAATTGATTGCTCCTGGCAGGCTCAGGGTACTATATGGGTTACCATGTATAGAACCTGGGTGTGTCTTCCGTATGCAAGGCAAATGTCTTACTGCTATACTATTGCTCAATCCCCAACATAGTATTGTTTTGAATATAACTATAGATTATGAATTAATGAAATAAACTAATGAAAAACACTAAAATATTTAAAAAATTTTCAGTTTTAAAATGCCTCCATAGAATTTGACCAAAAATGTAAATTTTTGATTTTATAAATAAATATAGCATTGTATCACAAATAAGACAATTATAATACATATATTAAGTTAACAAATGCACATTCTTCTATTTTTACTATTTTCTATAAAAATTATATTGTCTTATAAACTTTCTCCAAGACTAAGAGGAGGGTAATGGAATTAAAGTGATCCTAATAAAATACTATCATTCTTTTTTCACAGTTTAGGATTCTTATTTATCCAAAGTTTCTTATGAAAAACCATAAAATATTCTGCTTTCCTATACCTTCCCATACAAAACCAAAGTTAAAACAATATTATTCTTAATTCCAAAGCATATTAATTATTTGAAATGGACAGTGCTATAGATTTAATTGCTTTTCCCAGTAAATTTATATGTGGATGCTCAAATTCATGTAAATCTGTTCTTGGAGATGATCCTTATTATTAAAAGGTTATTAAATCTCCCTGAAGTCATAGGTGGGAAACTACTCCAGAGGGGCTGTGTCCTGATAAAAGGAGAGAGAAGAGCATAAAGTCATGTTAGGGCACAATGAGAATGCTAGTGCCTGTAAATCAAGAAGATAAAACTCCTAACAGTATCCACATATTGGACTTTATCACTGGAACCATGAGACAATGTATTTGACATTTTAAAACAAACTGATATGGCAGAACAGTTAACTGAACGGTACTTGCAGATCAAATTCATTAATAAAGATATCTTTAAATCAGTATTTGGAGCAGAAATATGAAACTGTGTGTACTTGCCTTGTATCAGTTGACACTAGCTAGATCCCTTTATAGGGAGCAACCTATATAGGCCCTGAGCATGGCTAGGAGTGAAAACTGGGAACATATCCAAAACACCACAGGATGTGTGGCCCTCAAACAAGCAAAAAACAAACAAACAAACAAAAAAACACAGTATTTATGGCAGAATATAAAACAAAGAATTCAGTGGGGCCAGAGCAGTGGCACAAGTGGTAGGGCATTTGCCTTGCATGCAGCTAACCTAGGCCAGACCACGGTTTGATCCCCCAGCGTCCCATATGGTCCCCCAAGTCAGGGGTGATTTCTGAGTACATAGCCAGGAAAAACCCTGGAACATCACCAGGTGTGGACCAGAAAAAAAAAAAAAAAAAAAAAAAAAAAAACTCCCACAAAAGATTCAAATATCATGCAAGGGTCTCAAACTCAAATTACCTGGGGGCCGCAGGAGGCAAAGTCAGGGTGATCCTTGAGTGCAAAGTCAGTAGTAAGCCTTGAACATTGGGGTGTGTGTGTGTGTGTGTGTGTGACCCAAACAACTAAAACAAAACAAAACGAAAAAAAAAAAAGATTCCTCTAGGGCAGGGCCACAAAATGTTGTACAGAGAGCCGTTTGCAGCCCGCGGGCCGCGAGTTTTAGACCCCTGATTGGGCAAAAAGCACAATTAACCTTCTACTCAAGTACATGGACTTTCTTCTTAATTTTCCTCTCTTCTCTCAATTATGGACTACCTCCTCAACATTTTATCTTTAGGATTAATTTATTGCAAAGTTTGATTTTATTAATATAGGATTTTCTTAAATAATAATTTTATTATGTATCATTTTATAAAAATGTGTTACTTCATTCTGTTATCTCTTGAGCTAGTGAAAATTGATCCATGCTGTCATATTTATGTATGTATCACCCCATGGACTGATAAAAATTAATAAGAAAAACTGAATGCATTCATTATGTAAGATAATAAGTTAAATAGATGCTTGAGAGCTTTTGATTTAACTATTTGCTACAAATTTAGTCCACATGATACCACAATCTATTGAAGTTGTAGATTTTTTAACTATGAACTGTAATTTAGCTTTCTTAATGATATTCAGATTATGCATATCTTGTTCTGGGAGACAGATGAGGAAATATTTAGTAATTTGCTTATGGTTGCATAGCTTTTAAACAATATAACCAAAATTCTAATCTACATTTATCAAAATTCCACTCTTTTATTTGAGTACACTATTAAATTTGGGACAAAATTTCACAACACAAACAGATACATAAAATTCTTAATGAGTGTTGTCCAAACAACTCACATTTTGCTAGTATTGTTACAGACATGATTGGAACTTACTGTATGTTTATTATGGACAAAGCACTATTCTGAGCATTTTATTGTAACTGGACCATTTAATTTTGGCAACAAATCTAGGGAAAAGTACTATTAAATATCCCAATTTTACAGATGGTGAAACTAAAGCAAGACATGACTCAGCAGTTTTTCAGTCTTTTCAAAGTTTGTATTAGAACAGAGCCACAAAGTGAACTTTATTACAGAGCTCATTTTCAACCACACTGAATTGGAGAAAATATTAAAAATCTCAATCTGATTCACAAGAAAGCAACCTGTCCCCAGCTGTAGAGAGTGATGAAAGCAACTCGCTTTGAGGCAATTGCTTTTTCCTTATGGCATTTCTAATTTTGTTAAAGTAAGAATTTAATAGCCTTCAAAATTACATAAATTCCAGAAAATATAATCTATACTTTTTAGAGAATTATGCAATAAACAATGATGGTGAAATAATTTCTGGCTCTTCTTGAGCATCTATTATATATTAAGCAATATGCTTTACATCATAATTGAGGTACAGAACGGTTAAGTCAATTTCCTAACTTCATATAATTTCTAAGTGCTTATTCTGTTTTAATAAAGATAGTGTGAGTCCAAGCTATTTGCATGCATATTACTTGATAATATTTGGAGCCCTTTTTTTCTGAACAGCAGTTTGGCAGATTTTATTTCCCTATAAAGGAGTATAGCTCTGGAATGACTAGTTTAATTCATTCCATTCTTATTATCCACTTTGTGATGGACATCGTATTGGGAATAAAATATTGAATACAGTTATAGTTATGTTATTTGCCTTAATCAATTCCTCCTATGAGGCTTTTTAAAAGGCCAATGACGATAGCAAAGAGAAGAGATATAAACTATCTGTACATAATAATTCAGTTTATTTGCATTTTTATATTGCCCATTGATGTGGGTGTTAATAGTTCAAAGAGGAGGCAAAGATTGTTGTCAAGATGTTTTAATATACAGCATTTTAGATAGGGTACATAAGCAATTCTACACAGCATTAAGAAGTGAAATCTGCTAAATTAAATTCTAACATGCCTTTGTCAGGCACTTGCAACTTATAAAGAGTAAAATGTTGAAATCATGGAAATCTTAATATTTATAAATATATTATAATAAGAATATCTCATAACAGAATGAGATAAACTATCACTTAAAGTGTGACTCTAAACAAGTTAAATATTTTGCATCTCACTTTTTCACAAAATAGAAATAATACATATTCATGATTTTCTTCTGATTTTTGCAGGTGGGAGGGTGACCATTCTGGCGATCTGAGAACCATATGAGTTGCCAGAGATTGAACTGTACATGAAAAAGCCTTACTTGTTGTACAGGACTCCAAAATCCACACCTATATAAAAAATATTTGCTATATGAATTTGAATTTTTTAGAAAAGTAAATGACAGAAAATAACAAGGTTTATTCTCAATAACAAATTTCTACTGTAACAATTTCTGATTGCTCTCTATGTGCTTACTGCTACTCAAAGTGCTGAGGCAGAGAATAAAAAATAATTCAATTAAAATTTGCATTTTTATATTTAGTAGGAAAGATCATAGAATAATAGTAAAATATACAGTACCCTATACACAAACATTGTTAAGGATGAACAGGCAAAGCAACAGAAAGTATAGGGCAAATAAACCAAATTTTGTTCATTTATTTATTATTTTACAAGAACATTCTAGTGATGCCTGGCCATTAAAATGATATTCAGTCCAGCAGTGCTGGTCAGAAGGTTCAGATCTCAGATCATACATGGGAACAAACCATCAGGTGCTGAAGGGCAGGAATGGCGTGAGTAACCTGGGTTATAGAACCCGAGGCCTTATACATGTCAGGCATGTATTCCACTGCTTTAATTAAATCCATAGCCTTTTTTAATAGGTGCCAAGCATGATCTTCAGGTTATGGTCATAAGGAAGACTTGATTGAAGGCTGAGAGGAAGCAGCATGAATGAGATGAGAGGTGGTTGGGAAAGTTCTACACAGGATTTTACAGAAAATAAAGGAATTGGATATTTACTCTGGTGTGAGAAGTCAGAAGATGATTTGTACAGAATGAAAATGTGAATCAGCATTAATAGAATGGCTTAAGGCATGTTAAAGAATAACTGGATAGGAGAAGGTCATTAGTAGGATGAAAAACTATTTGATTATATATCTGAAGTGGTGGGAGTGATGAGAATTAGGATGCTGGGAAATATCTAAACATAACCTCTTAGAGCATGGAACTGTGGGAGAGGTGATGTGTTTAGAGGATAATTATTCTGACCTTCACTGGGGAATAGCAGGCTTGAATACCTGCTGTTTGAACTGAGCTTGAACCACATATGTTGCTGGAGATCAGACTATGATCAGTCAGTATTCAATGCAAGGTCTTTACTCTGCTATACTATATCTCTGGTCTTAGATGTCTTTTTTTGTTTCTTTGTTTGTTTGTTTTTCGGGCCACACCCGTTTGATGCTCAGGGGTTACTCCTGGCTAAGCGCTCAGAAATTGCCCCTGGCTTGCGGGGACCATATGGGACGATCGAACCGAGGTCCTTCCTTGGCTAGCACTTGCAAAGCAGACACCTTACTTCTAGCGCCACCTCACCGACCCCAGTCTTATATGTCTTAATTTTTAGAATGCAAAAAAATATTTCTTGTTGATAAAATGATGCAAAAGAACAGAACTGGGTGAATAAATTCAACTGAATTAGAATTTACTGATTTCCCAACCAGTAAAAAATTCAAGGAAAAATAGCTGAAACACTGTTAGAATTTTAAATTATTCCTTATTCCTAGATCTCGTATTGTATTTTATTCTAGTCTTGACATCATTATTATCTAGTTATGGAGTTATTGTCTTATATTTGTAGTGACATTATTATTATTATTATTATTATTATTATTATTATTATTATTATTATTATTTGGTTTTGGGCCACACCCAGCAGTGCTCAGGGGTTACTCCTGGCTATCTGCTCAGAAATAGCTCCTGGCAGGCACGGGGGACCTTATGGGACACCGGGATTCAAACCAACCACCTTTGGTCCTGGATCAGCTACTTGCAAGGCAAACGCCACTGTGCTATCTCTCGGGGCCCATGGCAATATGTTTTATTATTAACACACGATCTATAGTTTTCTTATAAAGTGATGCCAAAATATAAATGTTATGCATGAAGCCAAAATAAATAAAATATAAAGTTATTCTTTGTATTTGGAGAGGATAAAGGAAAGCATCATTCAAGCTCCAACGCTTTTCAAAAATAGTGCATTCTTAGTAATTTTGATCTACTGCAGATGTCTGAACAATATATATGAGCTCATTCTTGCTACAAGTGCACAAATTTCAAAGAAACTGATCTTATTTAAGATGGCCACTGTTTCTCATTGTTTTATTATTTATCTTCAGAATCTGGATTTAGGGAAGCAGAGGAAAAAAGGTTATTAAATTGTTTTTTGAGCATCTCAAAGTGTTCCTTTATTATTCTGGGGGAAATTCCTATCGATATTCAGGAAGTCCGGAAGTTGCTCCTTATATTTGTGAGCTAAATGGGTCAGTATTTCAATGTAAGGGCCCATGGATATGCTGCTGTCCAGCCCTGAAGAAATAGGAGTTAGCTTAGATGGCCTACCACATTGGGATTCAGCCTCCAGGACCATACTCAACAATGCCAAGGCTCTCTAGGATTATAGTGCTTGGGGATTGGGGAGAGCATATGTCCCTGCATTATGGAATAGAAGTTTGCTTCATGAAAGGCCTGTTCCTGAACTTTGTTATCTTTCCGATTATCAAAAATATTTATTAAAAAAAAAACTTAGCTGGGCCTGTACTCTACACATGCCTTTCATGTGTGAAGGCATCTCTCTCTCTTTCACACACACAACACAAAACAACAAATAAAATATTTCAAGTATGAATTTTTAAAAGTCAAATTTTACCAAAGATGAACACAAATAGGATTTTAGTTGCTACTAGGAAGAGAATATAAGGTCAAATATACCAAGTTCTTTCCTCAAAGAATTAAGAAGATGGACAAGTTCATTTCATGGTGATTTGAAAACATTTCAAAGCATAATTCTCATTATGTCTATCATTTCCCTAACACTATTGAGGTCAATAAATACTGCATGTTTCAGCTAATTTAAAAAAATAAAAATAAATGACAATGACAAAATTGGCAAAAACTAATCTTAATTTCAAATAATCCATCCATGAATATATCTTGCAAATTCTTTCAAAATACGTTTAAGACAGCAAATATAAATATGTATAAATATACATTTATATGTATGTTAAGTCATTTTTCTAAAATTACATTAACATTTTCTGCCAACATGGAAATTTGATATTCATGCTCTCTTTTATGCAAATATATTACCTGACATGCATCAAATACTTAATAAATGCATGAGGGTAAGTGATAGTATTAATACCTATGCTATACTTTGAAAATAATTTTCATATCTATATATACAACTGTATCTCAATTACATTGACATTTTAATAAAGGGTTAAAGCATTTGATATACAGATTAGATTTTGATATATATGCATGGACTTCATTTTTTATATATATGTTAAGTTATAACAGAAGTTTCAGATATTATTTTCCTCAAGTCTCAAGAAATATATTTTTTTTCATAATTTTATCAGATATTTTAATTATGGAAAACAGAATCAGATTGACAAAGAAAACTATAACTTGCCACACAAATAAGGTTAGAAGAAATATGCTATACACTTAAAAACTTTACTACTGGAGGAACATTAACAAAATAGTATAGGGTCAAATATAAATCACAAAAGTTTGGGGGAATTTGCCAGATGTTTTACTCAAAAAATAGAGTTTCGAAGTGGTGCCTTGGAGTGGTAAGGCGTCTGCCTTGCTGGCACTAATCTAGGATGGACCACAGTTCTATCCCCCTGCATCCCATATGGTCCCCCAAGCCAGGAGCGATTCTTTAGCGCATAGCCAGGAGTAACCCCTGAGCGTCACTAGGTGTGGCCCAAAAAAGAAAAAAAAAGAATAGAGTTTTTTCTAGGGTTTACTTCAGGCAAATCCTGAGAACATCTCTTTAAATACTGAGCTATATGGTCATCTAGCTTCCTCATATATTAAGGCTGAAGAATAAAAAAAGGTAGAATCTAATATTAGCTTTAATCTTGTATACCTGGATTTGTTCATTTCATAAGCCATAAGATCACAATCATCTTTGAAATTCAATTTTCAATTCTAATTTAAGGATTAGAGTTCAACCACTTGTTTCACTTTTTTTTTTTTTAAATGTTTTTTTTTTAATTTTTATTTTTAATTATGAGAACAAGGGTGCAAAGTAAGAGGACAAGGTAAAGTTACAGTGGAAGGACAATCACCCATAACATAATTCTCAGAAGTCCCCTTGCTGATATATTAACTTTGAAATTTCAGCCAAAGAACATTAAGATAAATAAGACAGAATCCATGTACAATTACTTTGTCCCTCAAGTCCCCAGATTGTAACACATTATAATATTTCTTAACAGTATACAAGGCAATCTAAAGCCATAAAACTTATGTAACTCCTTAAACATTACAGGCATAGTATTTTCTTACATTTCCATATACATGCATATTAGCTTAAGTTAACCTCAAATTTTAAGTCAGTTCTTTTTAAGGATTAGAGTCAAAGGAGCACAGTAAGAATGGTGTTAGAGTGGCAATTGTTGTTTGCATAGGCCCACCAAAATATGAGGGACATGGAAAGAAGTAACCTTGGCCTAAGTACAAAGAGACCAGACCCCTGAAGTTTCCTGGCACAAGACCAAGAAATATATTAATAAAGAAACTACCAATAAAGAAACTACCAATCTATCCTCTAAAATTAAGGGTAGAAGTGAACTAGACCTAATTGTGGTTCAGTGGCTGAGTGGTTCAATCAAATTAGTTACTTAATTTACTTAATAGCTTTAGGAATATATATTTGGACATTATCTGTAGGGAAATTTTATTTTTAACAAATTTCATGTTTAGAATTTAGCAACTTCTCAGACAGATTTATAAATAAATTAATTTTCTTTCTATAAGCATGCCAATGATACTTTCTCACCACTTTTAAGGTTAACAATAAAAGAACTTTCATTTTGCCTATTCATTATTTTTTCTAAATAGATCAATGTACATTCTGCAAGAAATGATAAGTGGGCCAAAGCCTCACATTTCTCATAGAAGCCTGTATATATGATAATGATTTTTTTTTGAGTGAGAGCGATGACACAATCATAGGACATTTGCCTTGTACATGACTAACCTGTGACAAACAAGGATTTGATGCCTGGTATCATATATGGTCCCCAAGCAGAGCCAGGAGTAGCCCCTGAGCATTGCTGGTGTGCCCCCCTTAATAAAGATCATGATTTTCTGGCATTTCTATTAAAATGCATAGATGCATGTCTAAACATAGTTACATATGTTGTGCATATATCAATGTATCTCTATCTATCTATCTATCTATCTATCTATCTATCTATCTATCTATCTACTAATCTATGTAACAGACTTACACAATCATCCATGGAGCCAAATAATACACATCAGAAGCTTCTCAGAAATAAGTAAATGAAATGGATCTGGATTATACTGAGTTTGAATACAAAAGAATTATACTCGTCATCAGAGACCTATAAAAAGACCTAGTAGTCAAAGATCATAAATTTTATGTATTAATAAATAAAAGACAGGGCTGGAGAGATAGCGTGGAGGAAAGGCATTTGCCTTGCATGCAGAAGGTCGGTGGTTCAAATCCCGGCATCCCATATGGTCCTCCAATCCTGCCAGGAGCCATTTCTGAGCGTAGAGCCAGGAGTAACCCCTGAACACTACTGGGTGTGACTCAAAAACAAAAAACAAACAAACAAACAAAAAACAATGAAGTGTCCTGGAAAGAGCAATAACTTTAAGTTAAATTATTAAATAATGATGTATAAACTGTGTAGTAGTAGACAGATTAATAGTCTACAGAGTCTAACTTCCCTATATTTAAAATGTAACTTAGGGCTCAAGTGTTACTTTACTGATTTCACATTTTGCCTTTCAACCTTAGATCATGAATTCAATTTATAGAGTTGCCACAATCACCAAGCACAAATTTAGTAACTGCTGTTCGAAACAGGGAGCTCTGTTGTGTAATCCTCAGAACATGAGTGTTTTGCTCTTCACCAGAAGTAGAGGCATGTAAGCACTACAACTGGAAAGCGCAATCTCTGGCTTGTGCTTGAGTGAGTACTGTATTAGCCCTGAGTACTAAAATTAGAATATAATTGTTCACAACTAACGGGTATGAACCTTGAGTGAATCCAGATGATAACATGTGAAAGCCCCACAGTTAAGAAAATGCATTCCTTAAAGAGCACCACAACCAGCTATGTAAACAGTGGGAACAGCACAGTCAGAATGCATGAGCACCACAAACTTGGAATATGTGAAAACAATGATAATAATAATGATGATGATGATGGCACCACTGCCATTGAAGTAAACAGAAAATAAATAAATAAATAAAAATTAAAAGTGGATTTAGAGGACCCATGAGTGAGGGTCAGTGGTAAAGCAATTGTCTTGTAGGCAGAGGGCTTTGAATTTGATCCCAACTACTATTACATATGCTGAGTCCACTCTGTCTGCTGTTACCTCTTCTGAATTCTGGCTCACAAAATCAATGTGTATCCAAGTACCAAAATTGAGGTGCGAAACCCTTGGTAGACAGTACTTATAGCTAATACATTGGATCAATGGAATCAAGTGTGTCCAATTTCTGTCATAACAGCAACGACAGAAGAAGAGAAAGGGAAACTTAAAAAGTAGAAACATAGATCCCTACATTACTTTGGTAATATTGACAAACAATAGATATTCAGTAATAACAATATTACTACAACAAAATTCATCTATGCAATGTTTTTGTTTGTTCTTGTTTTGTTTTGGGCCACACCTGGTGGTAATCGGGGTTCAGTGCTATCAGTTACTTCTAATGATAATTAGGGGACCAAAAGCAATTTTATGCATCAAATCAATGTAGATGGTACAAAACACAAGCACCTTAAACTATGAGTTATCTCTCTGGCCTTGAACTATTCAATATGTTAAAAACTGTCTATTCTCTAACTTAAAATGATGAACTCTTTTCTGCAGTTACTTAACACAAATACAATATAGAAACAGCAATATACTTTACCTACCTCTTTATCCAAACCTGCTTTGGAAATAGTTTATTGATTTTTGTACTTAAATAATAAATAAAAAGTAAGAGTAATTTAAATAGATAAAACTATTCCTTGAAGTCTTTTTCCGTTTTTGTTTTTGGTCTTTGATAATTGAGATAAATATGTTAGCAGGGCGAATAGTTTATGTCAAAATGTGTTTTTTTTTTTTTTTCAAAAATCAGTATTCACCTTCAAAGCAAAAGTAATTTAAGGGCATAAATCAGTACTCAATATGAAACTGAATAAGATAAAAATGTATGGACTAAAATTTGTAGATTGTTCACATAATTTAGGAGTCAACAGTTATATATGAAGCATAGTATAATATTCACAGTTGAAGTACAACTGATTACATGTGCTGTCAAAAAGAAAGAAAAATAAATGAAATTGCATGACACTGTGCAAGATTTTAGGTTATTTTAGGTTATTTTTTGTTATTTAGAAATTCACATGGAATAATTTGCTGTTGTTTTACATCATCAATATGTCAAGTGGGAGGTGACAGAGATAGTGTTGGATTAATATTAGTTCAATAGGTGCATTCTAATAGCTGCCTATTCACTCTAAAATAAAAACAATGGATTCTTCTAGTTTGATCAGATGTACTTGAGATCCTTAACAATCATATGACTCCTGATCTCCACCAGCACAAAGCTAGGGATCATCATGATTTCTGAGCACATTTGCCTACATCTTAAAATACAAGAGAGAACATTTTAAAGCACAAAAACTTTGCTGTCATTAAAAATATTCTGTACTAACGACAAAAAATTAGTATAAATGGTCACTGAATAAAATGCTCATTCTTATATCATCATTACTTTTGTCTATTACATTTTAATAAATATGGTTTTCAAAATTTACTTCTCTAAAGCACATAGGAGACCAGTCCTTTCTGCTGGTAGTAACACTTTTGTTTAAATTCCTTACGTTTTAGTGTATCTAGAATTTGTACTTGCATATAACCTACAGAATTGGCAGAATTGGTGAGATATGTGAGGTTATGTGGTGATTTATATTTGATATAATTATAATGTTTCTTGTGGCTTTGTAAAAGCAAATTACTATATTGTGAGTTTCCCTTGGAGAGGCTTGAGAACAATGAGCATATAAAAACAGAATACAATTAAGGTCATCTGTTGTCTGAAAGGGTTGCCATAACCCACTTTAGCTTGGAACCAGATTACTACTGCTTGGGTTTCAGAAGTGAACTCGTAATTGGATTATACTGTGGTTATAGTCCTATAGATGATGCAGTACCTGCACTCTTGGCACTGAGTCTCAGAGACAATAAATATGCATGTTTTAAGTCATCAAATTTATGGTAACAATTCCTCTTATAAAAGTTTAGGCGTCAGGATTTAAAAACTTTAGGATTCATTTGGTTTTACATCTCTATTTAGAGAAGGATTTCTAACATTGGTACCATTATATTAACATTTTTTTGTTATTAACATTTTTGCTATTTTTGTTATTAACATTGTTGTATGTGTGAGACTGTGGAAGGAGGGGCTCTGTTCTGTGCATTTTAGATTACTTAGTAGTGTGCCCAGAATATATGTGCTAGAAATCATAATCCCCAAGTGTGACTGCCAAAAATACGGAAATTGCCAAATATACTCTAGAGGTCAAAATTACTTCTGTGTGAGAACTAGTAATTTGGAGAAATTTCTTCATTTACATTTAATCTATATGTGCTCAATGAGAGGACTAGTGCACGATGATAATGGTTTTAAGATCTTTTAAATATATATTAATATTATATGGAATGGCTGAATGGTTGCTTTTCAATTTGTGAAATAGCTCAAGGGCTGAATGAAAAGAAAATGGATGGCTTTCAAATACACAGATTATGCTTTTTTTGCTTTCTGTGATTCAATGGTTCAAAGACACTTTAAAATTATACAATAATATTTAAAATGAATTTTATTTCTTTCCTTATTACTTACAGAAAACGAGAAACAAAATACCAGGAAACTACCAAACAGCACATTCCAACTGCCTACTAGAATTAGGTTAGGGATAAGGGTGGGGGAAATTGGTGCGAGAAAAATAAATTGTAGCAGCTTCATGCTTTGTGATTTCAGAGACTAAATAGCACAGAATAAATTCTTCAAGCCTCTTGTTTATTACATTATATGTGCCTTCCAAAGATGTTCAAATTCCTCTGGTGTCCAGTTGCTTTTTGAGTAAGAAATCTGAAAAGGAAGCTTCTTGCTTCATTACCACTCCATTTGATCATCAAAAATTATTAGCTTTCACATAAGCCTACCTCATAGATGTGTTCTCAAGTTAAACATTTAAGGAAGAAATCATGAAAAACAAACAAATCTGCTCTCTGAAACAAGTTTATATTTTCCCTTTCCCATTTATTATACAGTTGGTTTCACATCATTAACATGCAAATCATACTGCACTACAGTGCATTTTAAACAAAGAACTGAAAACAGGGCTTGTAATTTCCTTACAGATTGATAAACAGATTTTGCCATAAGAGTCTAAATAAGCTCTAGTCACTTTATGCTTAGAGTTTGGGGACTAAATCAATAATTTCAAAACTGAGTAAAATATTATTATCAGTTCACCTGCTATGGACTTCATTTGCCATTTCACTTTGCTATGAAAATATAAAAAATATTACTCTTAGAAAGGTAAATTGAAAAATATTGCCTCTATTTAAGCCGACTTTTACTGAAATTCTATTATTTAAAAAAGGATAGTATATAGAAACTGACTTGAGGCATTAGATATTCTGAACCACGAGGGAAATTCTGAATACAAGAAAATTTAAATAAGCCTATAAGTTATAAACTTGAATGTTACTGTACTTTTAAGTACATGACGCAAGATATTATAGAAAGCATAAACATTTAAAAAAGTAAGCTTAATAATGATTATGCTATCCTGGTAAACTCTCTTCAGAGTTGTGTCCTGTCAGTTGAACATAAGATAATACCTCTTTGCATATCCATATCTTATCCAATAGGAAGTTTTTATTCTCTAATGCCTTATTTATAATCATTCCCCATCTGTACTTCTATGAGTCAGTTATTTGAGAACCCTTTGTAGTGTCCAAATAAAGGAGCTTTTTTCTAAATATTTGGTGTATTTATCATTTATTTTCTATTATATCATTAATTCACAGAAAAATATTTACTAGACATCAAATATGTGTTAAACAATTTCAAGAAATTTGAGTTCAGCCACAAGCAAAATGCACCCTCAACCTCATGAGAAGATATAAAGATTAAATAAAACTCAAAAAAATTGCAAAACAAAATTGTTTGTTACATCATAAGAGGTGCAAAGAAGAAATATGAAATTTAGATTCTTCATCATGACAAAATAAAGGTGACAATTGAAGGTAACAAAGCAGTGAACTATGGAGGTAACAAGGTTACATTTATTTTACAGAGAGGAAATAACAAATAACATATCATGCCTCTTCAAATTCCTTTTTTCTTAAAACAAAAATAAATTTTCTTGATATATCAATCTTATAGCATATAAATAATCCATTTTAAGTACACAAGTAAAATTTTAGTAAATTCATAAGTATGATTTTATAATCTATATTATATACATTTATTAAGTTAGCAAGAGCTAACTTATATATATATATTCAAAGTCCCTCCATTTTTCAAATGTTCTAGCTTTAGGAACAAGTCACCTACTTTAAACCTCTATAAATCGGATATTCTGGTTAATTCATGAACATGGAACATATGATATATGATCTAATTCCTATAAAATACATATTTCCTAGGCTCATTGATGTCTCATAATTCACTATTTTTTAAATTTATAATAATCTATAATATACTAGATTTTATGTATAACTTCACTTGTAAACACTTGGCTTGTTTTTGTCTTTTATATAAAAACTGCTTTAAATATTTGTGTTTATTTTTATTTTTATTTATTTAATTTATTTTGGTTTTGGGGTCACACACCACTCAGGGGCTACTCCTGGATCTACACTCTGAAATCGCCCCTGGTGGGTTCCGGGGATCATATGGATGCTGGGATTTGAACCACCGTCCTTCTTCATGCAAGGCAAATGCCTTGCCATTGTGTTATCTCTTTGGCCTCCCTGTGTTTATTTTTTAAGTGTTTATATTCTAAATTTTCTTTGATATATATTAATCAAAATGCTATGCCAAATAGTCTGCCAATCATGCCTTGAGAACATAGCCACGAATAAGTCCTGAGCACTGCCTGAGTGTCCCATACCCCGAAAATTCCATAACTTTTATCAAGCATTCTAAACATATTTGAAAAAATTCTATGACTAGGGTCATACAAAGAACTTTAAAATACCACTTTTCTTTACTCAAGCAGTTTCAAATACCAAAACAAAGCTCTATGCTCACATTTTACCAAAATTATTGAGTAAATTAACTAGTTTTGATCAAAAGACCATTCATGATCAAGTCAAGTTGCATTTTACAGCTTCTGTTTTAAGGAATAATATAATAGTTGATAAAATACTCTTCTTCACTGAAGAAGATGATTCTTCCTAAAGAAATTAACCTTACAAACAATAACTGGGTAGTATTTGGGGAACAAAATATTATATCATCTTGGAAGGGTAATGATAGTAGCTGTCAAAACAAAACAACCCTTGGCAGTAGTGCTGGTAGTACTACTGTAGTAGTGTCTCCTTGGCCATTTGAGAGGATTCTTTTTTAATTACTTAGATGTCATTTGTTTATTTCATTCCTTTCCAAAGTTCTGCTCCTATCTTCTTTGTAGAATATGCTTTGAATATACTTTTTCATCTTATTAAGACCTTTATATTCTTATAATTTCAATTCTTTAATTTACAGCTCAAAGATAAAATGTTCATCTCAAAAAAATTACAGTTAAGGTTTATGTCTAGCTTTACTCTAAAGTCAAAATAATTCTTATAGATTATGTGTTAAGAAATTAGATGAGAATTGATACTTTCATTCACCTTACCATTTTTTCTTTATAACCTAAAATATGGAGATCAATTACATAATAGTTCCCCATGATGTAATCCACAATCTATATAATCTTTATACAGTCCATATATAACTTCATATAATCTATTATTGAATTCCTTGAATTTCAAATGAGTTGGTCGCAATCCCTTCCTCCTAAGCACTGATTATCCTAAGAGCCATCAAATGTGTCTGTTTCCCAAACCGAAAAAAAAAAAAATGGTATCAGATGGTCCAACAATTCAGTCACAAATGACCAAATGACCAAAATAATTTCTTTGCTTAATTTTGCTATCACTCTGGAGAAGCCCTTGCTGTCTCTTGAATGTATCCCTTTTACTCTTCCTTATTCGCTCCCTCTTCCTCCACCCCTGCTCTATCCCGTCACATTTTTCTAAGTACATTTCTTTATATAAAACAGCTTTAAACTTTTAGTTATTCAACAAGGACATGGAGGATTGATCAGTATGACAGAAACCTTTAATCCCTAAATAGAATTATAACAGACACAAGAAAATAACCTCTGGAAAAAGGCTTGAGTTAAGCTCAGGGGAGAGATACATTTTAGTAGTATTGCTCGGAAGGGAAAGGAGACTTCAGTGAAAAAACTGTTTAGCGACTTCCTAAATTATGACAGTTCAGAAGGTTTACTGGAAAGCTTAAAGACACTTGGAATCTGATTATTTCCATCTTTACTGTGGACAGGAAAGAAGAGAAAGAAGTAGCATTGGAGCAGTACCAACATTTTTATGAAAATCTCTTGACACAGAGAACATATAGACTAGAGTACCAGTTCAACAGCAGATAAATATAATGCCATTAAAAATGGCATAGTCCCAAGAAAATTCATTGGACTGTTCGTTGCTTGTATAAATGATCTAACCATGAAAAATGTAGTCTGTTTGAAAGCTGAGACAAGGTTACATTAAGACTATGAAACTGTTGAAGAACTTTAGTATTAGGTTCCTAACCATGTAACCCAGAGAAAAGGGTTTCATGAAAGCTTAAGATATATGCCAGAAAGTTTGGTTGCAAAGCAAAGAGAGAAAAGACAACACTCATAGGAAATTAGCAATAAATCCACTCAAAAGGTGAAAACAATTTTGGTTAGATTTTAAGGGAGTGTGCTACACTAAAAGCATCAATCCAAGGAAATTTTGTGAAAATAAGAGTATTATTGAGAAAAGAGTTGTAAATAAAAATGAACCAAAGATCAATATGAGATTACAATAACCTCCTTACCCAGGGACCACATGCTAGACTTCTCTTTGGTTCTCAAGAAAAAGGCATTTTGTAGAAGACCATATATTGCTGACATCTTACGCTTCTCTTCCTCAGGCCTAAATTTTCAATAACATTGTCTCAAGAAACCTGCCATATCAGGTAACCTAGATGGAAAGGACATGGGAGAGCGATAGGAAGGTACCTAGACAATAGCCAATCATTTTAAAGATCATAAGAAGCCAGAACTTCCTAATTCCATTCATAAATAAACTGGTTTGTGTCCTTTAATGGGCTCCTCTCTCGAGTCTATGGCTCTAACTGGTTAGTATGAGTTTTAAGACTGATGGAATAAAGTTTTGCTTTGCTTTACTCCAATTGTGTGTTCTCATTCGACTCCCTAATATTTGGGGAGACTTTCGGGATCAAACAAAGATGAACAAATCACTAACAAAGCTGCTAAGTCCTGTGGACATACACTGGGACCCACTTGGTATGTGAAGGCCTAAAGAATGGACTTTAGTGGGGCCTTAGAGGGAGAAACTAAACACAGCATTGTTCTTCAGGGCCAGAGACTTTGCAAAGAATCCCTACTCCTCCTACAAGGGAAGAAGTTGTGACCACCATCACCACCAGGGATGACACCGATGTGGGATCATATCCCACTAGGTGCCATGTGGATTCAAAACCCACTTGAAGATGCACTAGCATTGCCGCTGGGGCTGATACATGGGTTCTAGTCCCACCTGGGAACTCTAGACCCACTGGGGTTCTAGTCACTTTGTGTCTCTCTGACTTTGTGTCCATCGTGCTGCGTTTTCTCTGTACCACTCATTGTCTTGTCTTCTCAGAACATGTAGAGAAATTCTACTAAAAATGCAACCCCCTAGGAGTTGGTGGAAATTGGTTTAACTTCAGCAAAAATTGTGTGCTGTGTTGTGTCTATCTTTGAGTATTGTGTTTGTCCTTGTGGTATAGCTTGATTTGCAAGTCAGTTTTTATTTGGTCCACAAAGACAGATAGGCAAAGGATCAGCAGGGAAGGGTTATAAACACTAGACAAATCTTAATCAACTGGCAGGACAGAATTCTGTCCTGGAGAAGTCTGGTATTTCCAATCAACTTCAGCTGCTTTTCTGCCATTCTTAGGTGTGGGGCAGAGGAAGATCAATCAAGCTTGACTGTAGGGGAACATAGAGAAGGGGGAGGGCAGAATAAAGAAATCAAGGAAGAAAGTCACAATGAGCTGGCACAGGGGTGCCAGCTTGGCACAATTCCAAAGGTGGGATTTGGCTGGAAAGAGGGTAAAATATGGCAATTTTAAAACCCAATCCATGCAGGCTATATTATGTGACTTTGAAAATATTGTGTCCTAGCCCCTACCTCCTATGCAACCTATTGAACTCATTATATGTGTGCTAATGAGTAAACTGCTAAAAACTAACTAAAAATATATTGGTCATTTTAACTTTCAAGTGGAGAAAATTTCTCTAATTTTTAGTTTTTCAGAATGAAGAATTAGGCGGAAAATGTTGCAAATTATTATGGTTAGCCTTTTAAGACAATATTTTTAATTTTGTGAGTGCACGATATTATTAAAGTAACTCAATTCCATGTCAATTTTATCACATCAAACTTAATGTTGGGCTTAAGATAGCTTTGAATGTGAGTAATCTCAATGGTACTTGATTGTTATATCTAAAAGATGGTAAACCTATTGAAGTAGTTAAAGGTCTTTAAAAAGTACCAGAAAAGGCAATTTGGTTCCAGTTTCCCTTCATAGGCCATAGTGCTGGGTTCTAGGCTGCTAACTCGGGAAGCTGGTTTGCTGTGTCAGGGGTGAAGAAGGAAATAATAAAAGGCAAGGAAAGAGGCTGAAGCTAAGAGTCAAGAATGGCCATCTCCAGTGCTCCTGGCTAGGTGCATGCAGTGGCCAGGGCCACAAGACTTCAGGATGAGGAGAAGGTCAGAGAAAGGAGTGGAGTGTAAATGTATGTTTTATAAAATAAAGATAATGAATAAAGTTATGAATGAAACATAAGGAGAGAATTCTGTAAAAGCAGTTAGTTGCAAATTGGAATTAAAATAAAAACTGTATGGCCAAACTGGATTGTTATTAGTTTGTTTCTAAAATTAGAAATAATTTAATGTTTTTGAATAAAAATTCTATGGAAAAGGATCTTAGATGCTCTAGACTCATGTTACAGTGCTCTTCGAAAATTGGACCTTTAGAAATTACAGAAAATCAAGGTTTTCCAAATGGGATTTAAAATGATAGGCATCATAGTTGTTCTGTGTGTTATGTAAATTGAGATATATCCATTTTTCTCTTTCCTTGGCACCTTCATTTTTTCTTATGCTTCACAGCAGTATGTTGGTTTGCATAAAAATAGGCAGGGAAATTTACATCTCTGTAGTGGGGATTACTCCTCATGCAGACAGGAAATCTTAATGGTCAGCTAGGGGAACCCTAGAGTCCTCTTTCAAGGAAACAGTGTTGAAAGGGGTTAAAGTTAAATGGCAAGCAGGTCTAATACTGTTACAAGTACTCTGCTAACTTCAGGGAGATGATAGAGGAGATGATAGATAGGAAAATTAACTAGGAATGTCTAGATCTGCACTGTCTGGCCACAGCCTGGGCCCTACACTCAGTATTAAGAAAGCTCTGGAGATCAGAATCTCTCCAAACCCTAGAGAGAGCTAAGACAGGCTACCTCAGGACACTTCTACAGAGGGTGAGAGGCCCAAAGGCCACCTTCAGCTCATCATAGTGACCTGACCTTCACATCTCTACATAGGCCAAGCTCAGGAAACTCTGATGTGACAGGTAATGTATTAATGCTTTTATTGATAAACTACCTGTTCTGTCTTTGACCAATTCCCCCAAATTCTCTGTAAATACTGGGGTGCCCCAAAGGGAGAGTTCTTCAGTTTTGCTGGGTTTATGCAACTAAACAAGCCATGTTTATTTAGCCATTTGGCAAGGCTCAAGGTGAAGGTGGAGAGAAAAACTATTTTTCTATAGATAACTGAATTCAATGCACTTTACTGGGCTTAACTTAAATCTCACTCTTTTTGGATAACCCATAAGAAACTTTACTTACTGAATGTAATAAAAGGCAATAGAAAATGAAAGCTGTACTTGTAATCACTAGTCTTGCTAGAATAGTGAAAACCAGAATTTTATGAGGGAGAACTTAGGTTGAGCAGGGAAAGTAGATGTGCTGTTACCTAACCTTGTGAGATTTCTGGACCTCTTCTCCCAGAAACACCTGTATAGAACCTGAGAGCTTCTTCTAAAGAGTACTGGCAGTGAGACCTCAAACAGATACCCAATTGCTCAGGGAAACATGATGCTCTGATGCTTTGGATTCTGTTGCTTAGACATCTGTGTCACCATCTACGTCTGAGAATCATCTACTGCTCTGTCCTCCCAAGAGTAGAGGGGAAAATTTACTGCACCGGTGCCTGGTCAGTTTAAGTAATATTTTTCTATCTAATTAATCTCATCTTCCTCAGATATTGATAACTGCAGAACTGAATCAGTCAATTACTTGGACCCTCATTAAGAGCTAAGGCAGCATGGTATTTCACCCATTCTTAGAGGTAGAACCTACAGTCTTTTGCCAGCCTGAAGAAGTTACAGAAGATGAACCTTCACCCACACTTCCCTTTATTGACTTCTATGGTGGTGGAATCTCTTGAGAAAATGTGAATCCGGAAGGTTAGCAGGAGAGCTGCCAGGGAATAAGGGGGAAAAGGGCCAAAGGAACTCAACTACTAAAGTCATTGGCATCAATTGTAAATCACACTATATTTATCTACCCCAGAGTTTGGAGCAAGTGGAAAGAATGAATTTGCCACTAAATTTAAAGAGGATGAGTTGTGAAAGAAGCAAAGACTATGGCTTCTCGTGATAATGTTAGTGGTAAAATAATTACCAGTAGGTGTGGGAGGAATTTTCTGTTTGACCCAGTGCAGGAAAAGCAACAAATCTTACAACTTGTCTCTCTAGGCAACTGGATTTTAGGGCCCTATATTGTTCTCTTCACCCCAATAGCTGTTTAAGTTGAAGGATTGAAGAAGACACAAGAACCTCCTTGTTTCTCATGGTAGATTGTCACATCTCTTAAGAGAGGGACCCCTTCAGATTTGGTTGACTCAGCTCCCAGAACCATAACAGAATGCAGATTGTCCTGATTCTCCTGCTGCTGCCAGTGCCTGTGGGATGACTGGAAAAAATGAACACTTGATTTGCTTGTGGACTATATGTAGACTTTAATCTAGACTATAGATGGAGAGTTTGTGGGTCAAATTCATATTGTGTCACCCCTAAACTTTGATTTATAAGATTTGTTTGGGGTTTTAGATTATGCTTCACAAGATTTCCTGAAACTAAGTTGTAAGTGTTCAGAAGTGGATACCATTCCAGGGGTTCAGAGCCCAGTATAAAGAAGTTAGCCTGAAAGCATTCTCATTTTATGATTTCCCAGAAGAGAGTACCCAGAAATGTGGGGAAAAGGTAGACTTTCACTGCAGGGTATAGGATTGTGTCCTGGTGCTACCTGGTAGCACATACTTAGATAAAAGAGAAAGCCAGACTCTAAGGTTCAAGATGTCAGGTAGTGTTCTGGGCATGCTCTTTACTTTGCAGAGCTGTCTCATCCACCCTAATATCAATAGGGCCTTTAAGAGAATCTATCCAGACTTACTTCCTAGCATGGAAGCATCTGTTAAGGTGAATAAAAAGGAGAAAGACAACAGTTCAACACTGCCTAAGGTGCTAGTGTAAGACCCAGCATCAAGCATGGGGTAGAAGAGTCTAGGACCTAGAAATTTCTAAAAATCTCCCTAGAAATTGCCAAAGATTGTTGATTGTGCATACATCTAGAGCACTGTCTGTACTCCTTAACAGAAGTGACCCTGCAGAACAGGAGGAGGTTGGACTTAAGTTTTTTTTTAAAACAGGGGCTGGAGAGATAGCATGGAGGTAGTGCATTTGCCTTGCATGCATAACAATGGTTGATCAAAATGGTCCCCGAGCCTGCCAGGGGCAATTTCTGAGCATTGGGCCAGGAGTAACCACTGAGTGCTGCCGGGTGTGACCCAAAAACAAAAAAAAAAGTTTCTTAAAATAATGTGGACTGTTTATGGTCCAGGGGTGGTGGTGTCATACAGATGAGGGTCATTCAAGTGATGCTGCAGAAGATGAAGGTAGTTTGCAAGAGCTAAACATTTTGCCTCCCAATATAAACAGTGTTTCACTCAATCACCCTGGATAACTGACCTGGTGAGGCTGCTGTTTATTCTTTTTGTGCTGATTCCAATAGGTCTTTGCATAATTAACTTCATCATCTACTTTATTCAGGCAAACATAGGTGTAATGTACCCATAAGCTAGGATGGGAATAAGGAACTTTAAGAAGAGTCAAGAATTTGACTCAGGTTCATAAGAAGAATAGGAAATAAAGAGCCATTTTGTAAAGACCACATGTTAGACTTTTCTTTGGTTTTCAACAAGGAGGGATGCAATTTTGTAAAAAAAAAAAAAAAAAAACACATGTTGTAGACATCTCAGGCTTCTGTTTTTTCAGGCCTAAATTTCCATTAACACTGTCCCAAGATATGTGGCCATACTAGTAGCCTATATGGAAAGGGCATGGCGGGGTGGGGGGGAGCAGTAGAGGTACCTAGACAACAATCATTTTAAAGATTATCAAAAGCTAGAACCTTTTCAACCCGTCCTTAAATAAACTGGCTTGTGATCTTCAGTTGGGTCATCTATTCTGGGAGATGGCCCTGATCAGTCAGTATGGTGCTATGGCTGACAGAATAAAGTTTTCTTTGCTTTACTCCAATTGTGTGTTCTTGTCCTCCGACTCTTGACCCTAACATGGTGTGTTCAATTTAATACAAGTATATCATATTCTGGGACCTAAAATTGTAAAATGATATTGGAATAACTAATATTTGCTGACACTCAAGAAAGATGTTTGTACCAAGGAGGAAATTAGTTAATTAATCTTCTTGTTCTGATTAGAAATTCAAATTCATTGAGACTATGTTTTCATGGTCCCATCACTAATGGCTCAGAGAATTCACATTTTAGACCTATTTCCAATACATTGATAATTTAGAAATAATATATAATAAATTGATTAAAATATTATTTACTTGGGATATAAAATTCAGATTTTGATGACTTAAATCATTAACTGAATTTCAGTGGATATACTACATAGCTTGTTATTTAACACTTTGTATATACTAAACATTATTCATTTAAACATACAGCCTAATTTACATTTTAATTACAACCTAATTTGGTGTCATGTGTTCTCTATAAAAAATATACCTGTGCTAAAAGTATTTTCTTTTGTTCAATAGCAAAGGTAGATATTAGTGATTTTCAATGATGACTAAAGTTTCACTTTTATAACAGGTAAAAGCATAATTAAGATCATTTAAAAAAAAGCCAACTCTTCTAAAATTAGAGCACATAATAATCAATGCTTATGAATCAATGTTTGTATAAATTAATCCACACAAACTGTGCCCTCAAACTGATGTCAAGGTTTAATATCTTATTACCAGTAATAAAACTATATTAAAGTTATAAAATATTCCAAATTTTCCCCCAAATAAAGTATCTTTAACCAACTTATGTTAAATTAAGCTTAAAATAATTTCATATGTAACAAAATGTAAGTATACTATTACTATGTATAAATATCCACATTACTACATTTCTCTAATAATTAGGGACTGGAAGAACTAAGAGTGAATCTAATCCAGATACTGTGCAGATGTTTTTTTGTCAATAATGTATTGGTTTGTACTAGAATATTCCAACTGCTATGAATAACACCGAGGATGAGAGGAAAAAATAATTCTATTACTGTTTTGTTTGGTTCAACCATCCTTCTCAGAGAGGGGTCCTAAGACATTTAAATGGCAAAACAGGGTTGCAAATAATGTGTTTGTCTATGCCACTGCTGTTTCCCCAAGCTGCTAAATAAAATATCGTATTGATGTGAAAATAAGCTAGAAAAATTAATTATTATATAAATGTAGCATCCCAGGGATGGAGATAAATTACAGTGATATATCTCTTGTATTACAGGGGTATAACTTAGATATGAATTGGGCATCACATATGGTCCTCCACGATCTGCCAGGAATGATCCCTGAGCATAGAGCTAAATATAAGCCCAGAGCATCACGGGGTGTGGCCATCAATCAAACATAAACAAAAAATAAGAACAACAAAGTAACTAACTAAATAAACGAATAAATAAAAAGCAACACACCAGTCACCCCCTATAGTGGAGCTAGGAAAGCTTGAATGCACCACCAGAGTAGAAACACAAATCTGATCATTGTGAGGAACATTTTGTTTAAACCATTAGCAGGTGTAAAAAGCTTTCTGTACAGTTTATTAACGTTGACACCTTTCAGTGAATTTTGTTTAACCATACTGGGATGTAACCCTTAAGCTTCTGATTTTAACACAGCTTTCAGGAAGTTAAAGATATAGTATATATATATATATATATATATATATATATATATATATATATATATATATATATATATATATATATATATATATATATAATATAGTTATATAGTCTAGGAACCACACTGAAATGTATTGTTATACAAAGCAAGACTACTTGTATAGACTTTGAGTCAATAAACCCTTGATTTATTTTTGAAGAGAACTCAGCTAAAAAAAACATAATAAGAATATTTTGGGAGGGCCCGGAGAGATAGCACAGCGGTGTTTGCCTTGCAAGCAGCTGACCCAGGACCTAAGGTGGTTGGTTCGAATCCCGGTGTCCCATATGGTACCCTGTGCCTGCCAGGAGCTATTTCTGAGCAGACAGCCAGGAGTAACCCCTGAGCACCGCCAAGTGTGGCCCAAAAAACCAAATAATAATAATAATAATAATAATAATAATAATATTAAAATAATAATAATATTTTGGGGTGCAACAAACTTGTTCATTAAAAATATGAAAATAACATTTTTCAACTAGTAAGGTACAGCTGTACATATACTTTAGTCTCTTGATTAAATATATTACAAAATTGTGAACTATTTTATAGGCACCATAGCTTGAACTAAAATTTCTAACTTAATGGCGACCAATATATAAATTTGTGTTAATGTAAAATATAAATTTTAAACTCTGGTATTTTAATCTTTAAAAAGAACCAAATATTTAGAAATATCAATCTCCTTAACTTCCATTGGATTTATAAAACTACTAGAAAATTATGAAATATACTTTATCTTTCCTTACTCTTTAGAAATTATTCCCCCAGATAGCTTGTTCAGTTCTTTCAGGAAGTGTCTCTTGTTGAATGATATATATCATAGAGGAAGTGTTTTGTGTACAATATTTCTATGAATTAGTGAATTATTTCCAGATGATTATCTATATTGGCTTGTATTTTTGTCCACTAACATCACTATTAATACCCCAAATACTTGTTTTGCTAGTAGTACAGTATACTAAATTTTAGAGTAAGACAAATATTTTTATGTTCAGCTTTCATTTGTTTGTGTATATTCTATGTTTGATTCAAGTTGTTTTTCATGACTAGCTAACAACTTTTATAGATTCCATGTACATCTTTGTATAGAGAAAATTCCTGACTTCATCTCTCCTGATGGTTGAATAATATTCCATTGTGTACCACAGTTTCTTTAGCCATTCATCTCAGCTAGCAATATTTTAAAATTTCGAACATTTTAAAAATAACATAATAGGTTGATTTTTATTAGAAAACAGGTTGTCATACAAAAATTTTAAAAAATATACCTCAGTCAAAAACAAATGACATTTACTTTTGTTTTATTTTATTTTATTTTCTGGGGACCACATCCTATACTGCTCAGGGCTTATTCCTGGCCATTCTATACTATTAGATCATGCCTGGAGAAAATGGGACACTATATGGAGTACTGAGGATTGAACAAAGTGCTTTTTAAGGATTTTTCCTACTGTAGTTCACTCTGATTGACATTTATTTTTAAAATAGAAATGATTTAGAGGAAAGCGTGTTGGTAGAAAATATATGTAGCATGTGCAAGGCCTTGAAATCCAGTTTGGCAGTATGAGAATGATCTGTTGTAGCACTGCTGGGCCCTGAGCACCATAAGGCCCAAAGCACAACCGGGAATTGCCATCATGCATCACAAACCCACCTCAACGTAGTTCCCATAAAGCAATAACATAAAATAGTAGTAATGTGGAGGAGGTAGAACTTCAAAAATTAGAAACAAATATATAGTCAAGGAAAGCACTGCAATGCTATATAAGCAAAAATAAATGAAAAAATAAACATCAAAACTAATTGAAAATAAAATTTAAAATTATTTTTTGTAATAATTTTTATTTTGACCAAAGTGGATTACATATCTTTCACAGTAGTATTTAGACAATCAGACTTAAAAATGTTATTATTTATTAGGGCTGGATAGGTGGCACTAGAGGTAAGGCATCTGTCTGCCTTGCAAGCACTAGTCTAGGACAGACAACTAACTGTTCGAACTCTTGATGGCCTATGTGGTCTACCCAAGCCAAGGGTGACTTCTGAGCTCATAGCCAGGAGTAACCCCTGAGTGTCCAATGGGTGTGGCCCAAGAAACCAAAAAAAAAAAAATTTTGTCAAAGAAATACTACAAGGGTCTAGGTACTAACATTGCAAATGGTAGAATGTAATTAGATACTCGTTCCCAAGTACTGCCAGGATTTATTTATCCCTAAGCACAAAACCAGGGATGAATCCTGAATACAGAGCCAGGAGTAATCTCCAAGTCTAGATAGCTAAATATGCCCACCCAAAACAAAACAAAACAAAAAGTTCTCACTATAATAGAACAAGTATTTCTAAATATATATTAATATTGTTAAATCTTGCAACTGGCTTCAACACCGATATATTTTATTAGAAACACATTTGCAAAAATATATTTATTCATAATTCTTGCTCAGGTGTAATTCTCTAATGCCAATGTTTACAATTGGCTTTTGAGAATATAATGTGCTCAAAATAAATGTATATTTATAAATAAATTTATGTTTACATATTTATAAATAAATGAAGCTATTAAAAGAGTAGTTTTTATTCTTTAATATATGCACAGTTTTCAAAATAAAAATATTAAAAATATTTTTATTTTTCACGAGCAGAACCAGATCTTTGAAACAGCATATTGAAATGAAATATTTTAGTAACTAAGAATGCACATGAGAATTCAGATTTTTAAAACAGAATTTAATATATTTAATTTTGGGGGTTAGTTGGCCTGCTTTGTTTCATTGTATACTATATTCAGTATTTTGGAAATTTTATTTTTTTACCAAGTTTCTGGAGGACATACACCTTTGAAAATTTAATAAAGGCATGATTAATAAGCTTGTTGATTTAGTTATTATTGAGAAATATGAATTGGATCAATATAAAAATTAGTAATTTGCTTCCCTTTAATCCTAGATTTTTCAGTTCAAATGCAATTGTGTAGCTTAAAGTAGATTAAATATTTTGCTTCTGAAATGACATTTACAGGCTGAATACTTTCTCGGATGTTACTCTCAACCAATAAACTATATAAATTACTACTTTTAAATTGTGAAATTCAATAACTTTTTGCTAAAATCCAATTTAGGTTTAGATACTATTAATTCAGGAAATACTTATCTGTGACTTCACATTATTTAAATGCCAATGTTGAGTATAAATCTCACATATAAATACTTCTATAAATAAATAAATAAAATATATATATATATGTGTGTGTGTGTATGTGTGTATGTGTGGTTAGATAATGGCAGATACCCATATTTATCTTTGTTAGTTTAATGTATTCATTTTTTTGTAAAATGTGAATGTGAAGTTTCACCACTTTTTCCACAAACTCATTGTGGACTTTCAGACAAATTTTTTAAAAATAGTTTTGTGTGGGGCCGGGCGGTGGCGCTGGAGGTAAGGTAAGCCTTACCTGCGCTAGCCTAGGAGACGGACCGTGGTTCGATCCCCCGGCGTCCCATATGGTCCCCCAAGCCAGGAGCGACTTCTGAGCGCATAGCCAGGAGTAACCCCTGAGCGTCACCGGGTGTGGCCCAAAAACCAAAAAAAAAAAAAAAAATAGTTTTGTGTGATTGCTACATAAAATTTAAAAAAATTGTGCCAGTGTTGTATGAAAATTATATATTGTAAGGACTTTAGAGTAATCATGGGTTGGACATTTAGATGTTTAGACATGAGGTGATTATGTACATCAAAATAATAAGTCTGGTAAGCTTGTGAGGTAAACTAGAATATCCCTTAAAAATGAAAAAAAATGATCAGACTTAAACACCAAATCTAAAGTCAATGACAAAAATATTGATGCCCATTCTACAACTAGCTATACAGAGAGGGGATCACTTATAATAGTAGCCCGGGGTGGCAAAGGAAGGGGATATGGGATGCATGCTGGGAACAGGGGTTGAGGGAGAACACTGGTGGTGACTATCCCCTTGATTTAATGTAACTTATGTACCTAAAATATTACTGTACTTTTTGCAATAGATATTATTTTAATAATTTCATTTTTCTCTTGTCAATTTTTATTTGAAATCATGCAAAGAAATAACATTCCCTAAATTATATTTAGATCTTTAAGTTACTCATTTAACATGTCATTTAAATAAGTTGCATGTTCCATAGAAAAACAGCTTAAACGCAATTTTTAATACTATCATTAAAAAAGTGGTAAAGTTCAAGTTATAGTCCATTTTTAAAAAGGCAATGCAGCATCACTAACCTTACTAAAAGGTCACTGCTGCTTTTGCACTGTAAAAACTTGGCATATGCATTTTCATCATTTTTCATTATTTATGTTATTTGGTAAGAAAATAATAAAAAAACACTCTTCTGCTTCACAGTAGACCATTAAAAGCTTAGCCAACAAAACAATTTTTTAGATGATCAAATTTGAATGTTTCATTCATTACACACTATTTATTCCATCAAATATTACTTTACACTTGTTTATGTCTTGTATTTCGTGAAGCTTCTAATTTACCACTTCTCATTTTTTGGTACTCCCACTAGGTTCTGCTGCTCTACTAATATTTGAATCATTTATGATTTTAATATTTGCCTGACTTTCTATAGGTCTTTAAATCCCTCTAGAAATCTTCTTTGCAACCAGTGAATTATCTTCCTCATTTCTAAAAGAAGTTCCAATTGCTGGTTTAAAAGGCAGAGATAATTTGGACCTTTTTGATCTGCTTTCTGACATAATTGGTAAATCTAGTTGCATAACATTAGAACTTTCTGATGTGTCTGGAGTCATTTTTTTTCTTTTTTTTTTCTTTTTTTTTTGGTTTTTGGGTCACACCCGGCAGTGCTCAGGGGTTATTCCTGGCTCCAGACTCAGAAATTGCTCCTGGCAGGCACGGGGGACCATATGGGACGCCGGGATTCGAACCGATGACCTCCTGCATGAAAGGCAAACACCTTACCTCCATGCTATCTCTCCGGCCCCCATTTTTTTTCTTATCCCTCTCCTAATATCAGCCTTTTGGGGTATTTGCTGATTTGGATACAGTCCTTTATCAGAAAAGGCACTTTTGAACCCCCATAATGTTTTCTCAGTTTCTTAATAACAAAAGGCCTTTGTATTTTATTCACAGTATCATCTGCTGACAATTTCGATTGTGCTGATTTTACATCTAGGGTTTGGACACATTCCTTTGCACTAGTTCTAGAGGAAATTGTGTTATTGTTTGGGCTGAGACTAATTGCACTGATTTCTGAACATTAATAGAGGTAGATTTAACTAAGTTGATGGAACACCTTACCTTTTGAATTACTACAGGTGTACTTTCTTGAATAGGCTGTTTCACTATATCTGAAGTAAGTCCTGGACTTCTTCTGTCCTTAATTACATCAAATAAATATTTTTCAGTTGCTATTGTAATTTGTTACTTTAGCAAATTTGTTAATGTTTCTACATTACTGGACTCTATATCATTGACTGTGAAAGGTGAAAACTTGCAACATATCCATGATTATTATTAATTGCACTGTGTTCCTGATTTTTCACAACTGCTGTATTATTTGCTTTATCTAAGACATTAGACACTGCAGAATCACCTGTCTCAATTTCTCCTTCCTCTTTTAATATTAAGTTGGAATTGCTCTGAACCATAGAAAGTTTCTCAAACAAGGTCACAAAACTGTTGTTCAATTGTATCAACTTTATACTGAGGCTTAACAGTTCCTGAGTGATGCATATATTTTACATGAAAGAATACTCGCCTCTTGTCCTAAACCTGGAATTTACAGGCTTTCATGTTCAGGCACATGAATTTCTACAGAATCAGGAGGAATGTCAGATATTGGAAGTTTTTCTTTTGATAAGTCAAAAATTTCGTTTAGAATCTTCATTTCTGTTTCTTTGTCTATTAAATTCAATGCTCTTACCTGGTCAAGTTTACGTTCAGAGATAATAGGAATTGTAAAGCTAACACCTGGATCTGGACTTGCTGGCAATGAATAAGGTGCAAGATCCAAATGAGATTTTGTGAGGCTTTACTGAATGAACCTCAGACCTGGCCAAGGCCGAGGAACAGGGAAAACAACCATACGCAGTGGTCTAGAAGTTGCTTTTGTGGCTTGTGAAATTGGTCTTCTGGTTGGTGGGAGATAATATACTATAGGATAGGATACTTTTACTTTAGGATAGTCGCAAAGAGAAGTGCTAGTTTCAGGTTCACTGTTTTCACTAACCTCTTCCACTTTAGACAACACAATATTGATGAAATCAGACCTTGACAACTCAGTTCCCTTTACAGTTGGCTTTAAAAATGCTGATAATGGTTTTGGTCTAGAACCTAATTGAAGAAAGGATGTTGAGGGTCTGTGCGGCTTAGCTCGTTCAATTGCTATTTCTTGATGAACTCTAGGAATAATTTTTTTTATATTGATCTAATATGGAATTTCTAACCACAGATCTCTCTTGCAAATGAGGATCATCATTATTTGTAATAATAACCTGATAGCAGGTTGCCCTTTCACTCCCCGGATAGAAAGGTTGCCCTTTCACTCCCCGGAATTGATAAGCCGATCTCCTCTGTCCTGTCGAGGTGTGTATGACCTCCAGTTGTGGACCACAAGCCAAGCAAGAGAGTCCACTACTTCCTGGAGCAAGTTTTCCTCGAAGCCCAGATTTTCCTGGGGCTTCATTCTGGCCAATGGCCTCAAGAGTCACTTTTGGGAAAGGCAGAAGCCCACTACTCACTCTGGCCGTCAGCTCTTGCATTGTTCCTCTAAGATCGGGACCCTAAGCGGCCAAGGATGCTGGCAGCCATCTTCAGGAGCCAAGACACGAGCGACACTATTAGAGTGCGTTACAGCACCGTTTGCAGGCACTGTTCCCCTTTGTCACGCGCCAGCCTCTGCCTCTATCCACGCGGGCTTCCCGGCCCCCTCGAGCCACGCGGCCTTCAGACTCGAGACAGCCCTTGGCCGCTGCAGGCCGCGTGGCAGCTCAGCGCTCAACGCCACGGCTGCCTAGTGGAGCCGCAGGTCCAGGTCTGGGCGAGAGACGACCTGACTGCGCATTACCTGGAGCAGGGGCTATAGGAGGCCCACCTGATCAGGAGAGGCGGGCCTGTGTGCAAGGCATACCTGCTGTGCTATCACTCTACCCCCCTACTTCCTTGGTATAATGCAACTCAGTTAACCAGTCTCTCAAAATAATTTTCTGAACTAAGTTTATAAGCACTAATTGTAATACTTTATACAGAACCCTGTGATACCATTGATTCTGTCTCACATATGTCAATCACATTCATGTAATGCTAAAATCTGAATTCAAATACATGTCCCTTTCTAAAGTTTTTATTATTATTATTATTATTATTATTATTATTAGTAGTAGTAGTAGTAGTAGTAGTAGTAGTAGTAGTAGTAGTAGTAGTATTTTTGGGTCACACCCGGCCGTGCTCAGGGGTTACTCCTGGCTCTGTGCTCAGAAAGTCTGGCAGGGTAGGAGGACCTTATGTGCTGCCAGGATTAGAACCACCTTCTGTCCTAAACCAGCTGCTTGCAAGGCAAATGCCCTATAGCTGTGCTATCTCTCTGGCCAAGGAAAGTTTTTATTTTTAATTTACAACTAGGACAGTTCTTCTGATTCCACCATCACCCAATAAACTTGAGCCTGATTTTTCTTCATTGTAACTATATTCCTTAAATGACGATGCAGTGCCTTTGCACACATACCCTATAACACACACTGCATATTCACTAGACTAGGAAGTAGATCATGATGTAGAAATTACTCCCAACTTGGCAAAAAATGATGAATGAGTTAACAGAGTAATATTTGGCAGCATTACTTAGGAAAAATACCCCACAGACTTAAGGGTTATACTGAACATAGATCCTATTTTTGCTTATCACTTATAGCTCTGAATTATGTAACTTTCGACGTGCTGAAGGTTAATTTTCTTATATAAGAAGCTATGAAGAATCATTAAGAGGAGTGATTTCAAGTCATCTCTTGCCTCACAGCTACTCTTATGACAGCTATCCACAACATTAAGGAATTCTGAAAGACAACTGCACCAGAAAGGGAAATTTCAGTGACAATACTTAGCCATAGAACCCAAGGAAGTACTGCAGTTGGGCAGATGAAGGAAAGTGGATGGGAAATTTGTCTGGCATTAACCAAAGGGTTCAAACACTTGCCTTAGCACATTTCAATGATGCCAGAATCTAGATTCAGAGAGATAAAAAGATTAGTTGGCAGCTACTGATATTATGTCTCTGCTTGTGGGCAAATTTGTTCATTCTCTGGTCAACAATGCAAATAATTTCCTAGTTTATTCTAATTCTGATGTTTTGATTTTGGCCTATAACAGTAAGTCAAAGACTGTCTCTACAATGCTATATAAAATGACATAAAGGAGGAAAAGAAAATGGTTTTGTTCTTTTATCTACTTGTTTCTAGATGCAAAAAAGGAACAAAACAGTACTTAGATGTACAGAGGCTCATAAAACAACAGTAATAGATAGACACTGTGTCTCTAAACTTCAAACTACAAATTATGACCACTTGGAGATCCATTAATTTCCAAAGAAGACATAATAAAAGATTGTGATGCCTTGCTATTCAAAACTTCATAATTCAAAACTCTCTAGAATTAATTTGTAATTATGTATACAGTGACATTATGAAACTTTGTTTCAAATTACAGAACATAGTCATTTTATTTATATTTATAAAAATAATTTTTGGAAAATATCTTTTAGTATGTTATTTAACTAATCTATAATGCATAAGATCATATTTTTCTACATCAAATATGCATTACAATGATAATGGCATTTGATTCTCTAGCATGAAAAATCAGGCACCAATTTAACATCTCTTAAGTTTGGTTTCACTGATGAGATAACTGGCTCTATTCAGTGGCTGTTATTTTTTTAAATTAATGAATAACAGCACTAAATACACAATTATTTTTTATCAATTAGAACTAAATTATAAATGTCTTTCTAATATATAAATAGGTCCTATTGCCCCTGTCTTCTTTCCTCCTTTCCTCATTCCTTTCTTCTTGTTCTTCCTCTCTTCCTTCTTGCTTCCCTTCTGTCCTTTCTTCCTTTGTTCCTTCCTTCTCTCCACCTTTCCCCTGGTCCACTTCTTATAGAACCACAAATGTACTATTGTTTTAATGTCATGTTTTTCAATGTACACATTAAAGTTGAAAAATCCTCTTTGAAAAAAAGAGAATAGCTTTGAGAATATATGCTGCTTCATTCAAACAAGCTTTCTAATATTATGGACTTTATTAATAAATGTTCTAGTTAATCACATTTCAACATCAAGAAATAGGAAACCCAAACAAAATACTTAACACCATAAAGACTAAAATAGAAAAAATATCCACACATTAAATTGCTATATTACCATTAGCAATAATTTTATTATAGGTGATATGCAAATTATTTCAAAGTGCTATGAATTCCATTTAGGTTTTTTCTGATTATATTTAATAGTTATAAAAAAACAGTTCACTTAAGGTGGACTGTTCCAACAAATCTTTAAGTATTTAACCTTCAGCTTTATGAGGGTATCTAAAAATGTTACCAAGCAGTCATTGGTATATAGCTACTGGTATATATATCCTATGTGTATATATATATAGGACCTATAGCTTATATACTGAAAGATACATTTTACTAAGTTCAGAAATGCACCCAGTGCAAAATATTAATAAATAAATGTATATATATTTCACACATCACACAGTATAAAATATTATAGAATTAAGCATTATAATTCATATTTGATTTTACCTCATTAATTTTTGTATTAAGTTCCGTTCCTAAATGATTTTGGCCCTCTTTATGTCATAAGCATATTCCACTGAACAATGCTCACAACCATTAATTCAGAAGTTTCCCTACTTGTTTCTTATATAATGCTTGATCTTTCACTTTATCACTACACTCATTTTGAATAAAGCTTAACAAAGTAAGGACCTTGGATTAAATCTGCCCACTGATGGTTTCTGTATATTTCATAAGAATGTCTTATTTTTTTAACAACTATGTTTGATCCAGAGTATAGGATATTGTGCCCTGAACACTTCCAGAATTGGATCCTGGGCACAGAACTAGGAGTGAGTCCTAAGTCCTAAGCACTAAGGACAACAAAAGCATAAGAAAAAAAATCCAATTTAATGTACACAGAGTTTTACTGGAAAGAAAACACTCATTAATTTACATATTGTGTATGGCTACATCAAATTTATAATCAAATTGCTGAATATCTGCCATAGAGATTTCTATAGCCTTTTGAGACTAAAATATGTATGAGTAAATACTTTATACAAAAGTGTGCCAAGTCTTAAAGTAGATCATTTACTTACTGCCATTTGAGTATGCTACCTTTGTATCCTATTGGAATCTCAAATTCAATACACTGCAACTTAATTTATTATGGTTCTTCACTAACTAGTTTGTTCCTTTCAATACTGTGAAGTCATTTGTGAAACTTTACTCTTACAATTTATCAATGACCAAGTTGCTTATCAAGGGCACTCATATTTGTCTTTGTCTAGTTTTATGCTGACTTAATTTAGAGATTTCTAATTAATTTTAGAGCATGGCCTATTAAGAGTTTTTTTTTACATCTCTTAGCATCCTAAAATATTTTACTGCTTCAAAGCTTTCTAAACTTTCTGTCTAGCCAATACCAGTCAATAAAATTGATGCTAATACCTTATTCACTAAATTCCATAGTTTATTTAAATATTATTTGATTTTCCTTCCCAATGCTTTTGTATTTGTCCTATGATTCCATTCAGAATACCACATTATATTTATTTATTAAATCTCACTCATTTCCTTTGAATGCAACACACTTAAACTTTCAGTGAAAAATTAGAATAGTGCCTGCTTCAAAAATTATTGAACATTGAAATATTTTATAAGCATAAAAACAATAAGCAAATTTTGGAAACCTCTGGAAAAGATAATATAGGCAATGGTCTAAGGAATCTATATTAAATTATCACACTTTCTCCACAATTAGAAATGATAACATTTATTCTGACAGTATCAACTTGATAGACCCCCTTCCTAATTTGGGAGGGTTTTGAAAATTCTTTTGCTATTATAATGATAATAGAACTCTTAAAATATTGTGGTAAAATATAAATTGGCATTATTGTGTTTCTGAATATATGCATAATATATAACATATATTATATACTTAATAACATAAACATAACTATATATTGTTACATATATAATATGTTACACATTATATATTATATATAACTATATATCTAAGTTTTATTACTTTAAGATATTCTCTTTTGGATACATAGTCTGAATAGTTAGGCTAGTTTGAGTGAGGGGTGCCATGAAAAATAATAAAATAAATAAAAGTAAATTACACAATAGAATGAAAAACATTCAACATTATAGGCCACTAAAAATAAATGTACTTATCCTAGTACTCTTAAAAATTTGATGTGGGGGACTCCCAAGTGATCCTCAGGAGGCCCACTGGACAGGAACTCCCTAGTGATCCAGTGCAAGGACCTGTGAATAACATGTTTTCCAGGCCCTGTGGTAGTGGTGTCAGACAACCCAATACTGCAGACAATCATATCCAAATAAATGCATGCTAGGAATGCATTCAAGTTAAAAAAAAAAACATGTAAATTTTGAACTTCCATGCTGTTCATTCTGAGAGTGAAGGAATGTTACTGCTATAAGCAGTGTGAGCTACAGTGAAATGGCAGGAAAACTTGTAAGGTAATTAGAAGGATATTGATTGAATTTTTGCATTAAATATCAGCATCATTCTGAGAGAAATAAATTGTTTAGTAGATATTAGTTCACACAGGTTTTGATTAGTGTGCATTGCCATCCTATGAAAGTACCAGTATTTGGAACATTATAGTCATATAATACTTAAGACGAGAAAGTCACACAAATTACTAATTTTGTGATTTAGGCCAAGTTACCACAATTATTGTTTAGGCTTCAGTCATCATGTCTATAAAATGGGAAAACAGTGCCTACTGTATAAAGTTTTAAAAATATGAAAATAGTGTACTTAATAAAATGAATATAGTATTGCATGATAGTCTATGTTGAAGAAACATATGCTGAAGAAACATATGTTGAAGAAACATATGTTGAAGAAACATATGTTGAGAGCTAGATTATTAAATCTCTAAGTCAAGATTATAAGCACTGTATTCATTAAAAGCAGGAGAGAAATGAAGGATAAGTTGTGGTTATAGACACACATCTAGGGCACTGAAGAAGTTATTATATATTTTTATGTCTATAGCAGATTATATCAAACAGACAAAAGACAAATATAATTTAAAAAATAGGAAATTAAATTATAAAAAAGGAATTTTCTGTGGATAAAAACATACCTGTAATTCTATGCATTTAAATACTTAACTCATAAAGATTTTCTTATTTTTAATTATACATATGCTAACTAAATGCACTAAGCAGATTAAATGAATTGTGGCATCTGTTGCTCCAATCTAGCTTTTTATTTAACAAAATAGTAATGCAAACTAAGCAAAGTTTATAAAATAGTGATTTTCTTTATATTATAAAAAGCTGTTCTAACAAGTAAATAAAAATACAATTTTATGGCCACCCTGGAATTTGTTATTTCCATCTGGAGGTCTCCCAATGTATAAACATGAAGATATAAATTTTAAATGGTTTTGAACAAACCCTAGACAATAACAAGCTATATTTTAGATTATGATTTTTTTCTATATAAACACATAACTACATAATCAGTTTAGACAAACCAAAACTATGTCCATCTTCTCCCCCAACTCCCAGGTATAATTAAAATAAGCTCTTAGCATATTTTCTGTTGACAATATATTCCAAAGATTAATCAGAATTTATTGTATCCATACTGTCAACAAATATGAAGTCTCATATGTTTTTGAAGGAGTATTCTTTATATTTTTAAGGAAAAATAGATATTTTTCTTTAAAATATCCAAACTAAAATTGTTTCTCACTTTCTTTTGATGCAATCAATTGGCTATGGTGCCCATTGGTGTCACACTCTTTAGTTGTGGTGTTTTCACACACTTGAATGTGGTAGACAGGAGAGTGTGCACAATTTCTTTGACACAAGGGGTTACAGTGGTAATATATTTGGGAGAACACATTGTATTTAGTGCTATTCCGGAAGCAAGCTTTTGGTCTCGTGCCATAAGAGAGGTAGGTGGTCTAGCACTAAGTTATCTTCGGGTTCCAGAGTGAAGTTTGTGAAAAATTTTAATTCATTATTTATGTTACAGATACTTAATATTCTTGAAATGACTATATAACTCATTCTGAGCTGTACGATTTTCTCACATAATTTCATACTATATGTAATAGGACTTTGGTATAAATTATTATGTATTAAAGAAACACACGAAAGACATGTACATTAAAGTAACATTTGATAATAGTAAAGAAGATAAAGCTATATCTGTTTTAAATGATATTACTGTGCATTTAATTCAAATTTCTTCTGTTGATTGACCAAAATGCCACTTGGCTCTATTTTTTATTCACTTACATTATTAGAGAATATGTTTTTATTTTAATAAGGTAATTCCACTGAGGAAGATTATTCCATTTGGGGGTAATAATTACAGTACATTTTAAAATATAATGATATGAATGATAAAACATTCACATTAGAGTGAGTGATTTATCTTTTGCTCTCTCATACTTTTTTTTTATTAATTGAGGTTCTGCAATTACAATACTATCAATAATGATTTGCCATGTACATAATTCTAATACGACAGGCTTCATCCATGTACTCATCTCCCTTTGAGCGTCATAACACTTTTCTCATTCAAACCTCTAACCCCAACTCAATTGTGCGGATCAATTCTCAATGTACTGCTTTTGGTTCTACTTTGCTGTGTATCTTTAAGTTCCAAATATCTATCTCAATAAGTTTTATAATTTTTATTGCAGCGGTGATAAATATTGACACAAATTTTATATTTTCTTCTGTATTAACATTTACACCTAACCACATTTTTCTATGGAATGGAAGTATTTAATGCTGCTATAAAAAAAAACAGTCCTGCCAAAAATAGATTTATTTTAAGTGCAAATTGCAACAAACAAAACACTAACTAGACAGAGTCCAGTGAATATGTGTTTATTTGTTGTATTTTATTTGTCACTTATAATATATTTTTCCTGCAGAGTTTGGAACATTTTGGTATAGAAAAAAATATAATGCTGAAAGATATAAAATGGATTGAGAGCTTTTGCTTAGTTTTATTTCTCTAAATATTTTTGAGGAAACTAAGGTTTATCATATTGCTTAAGAGAAAAACTGTCTTTTTTATTTATCATCTCATAGAGAATAAGACAAGTTAAAGTCTGACATCATTCTACTCTATATTTCACTAATAATAAATATGTGGTAAACTGTATTTAAAATAGGATAAGACATTTGATTATTTGATTTTTATAAGATGCTATAATTTTAAGGCTACCCTAAAATGTTCAGGAGCAACTCCTGGCTCAGTGCTGGGGATCACTTGTGCAGTACAAATGAACCATCTCAGCTTCCTTTATGCAAAACATGCGCCCCAGTCCATTATACTATTTTTTCTCATCTCAGTTCCTATACTTATACAATGGAAAACTTAATGTTGATAACTGAGAAAATCTATGAGGGTGAAATGAAACAACAATCATAGGGTACTTAGCAGTGTATTTGGCCAATATTACATTTATGTGATCATAAATAATATAGACAAAAGTGGTCTACTATCATAATACTCCAAGTTAAATAATTGCTCTCCTCATATTCTAATTAAAAGGTATCTCAGAGTATATTACAGATATATTAGGAGAAAAGATTCTGATATTCACATTAGGATACATTATGAAAATAGCATAATGTAGAAAATCTGTTTGAATGTTATATTAAACGACATATTTAGGAGAATGCTCTTCAAGTCAATCTGTTTTGCAAAAGCTTTGTGTTTATATGTAATGTTTTTGTACCTAAAATACCCACCACAATGTTTTACTGAAATATGAAAATATTTCAAGCAGTTCTCAAATTAGGAATAAACTAAATGTGTTTAGTTATGTTGATTGCATTTTCTTTTTGTTTGTAAGAAATGAAGTCGCAGCTGGTATTTAGATATTTAATGAGTATAGCAATAAAGAATAGGAAATTTAACCTAAAGAAAATTAAAACCAGAGATGAGAAACAGAAGATGTGGGCCTTCTTCTAAAGGCAACATATAATCACAACACAACACTAGAAAATATACTTTCTATCTGCCTTCTCATCCTTAAGAGTGCTTCTGAGACAATGTTTAATGTGACCAAGGACCCGGAGCAACTCTGGAAGAGATCCACTAGTATTGAGGCAGAAATGGCTCATCCACACTTCTGTATTTACCTAGAAAACTACTTAACAACTAAAGGGGTTTAAAATTGTGTATGTGAGTGAGGAGGGTTTGGACCCAACTCCTTGGTATTCAGGGGCCACTCCTAAACTCAGACGTTACTCATGGTAGGTCTTAGGCACTATACTTGGTCCTGGGAATTGAACTGGGTTTGACTGTAGGCAAGGCAAGACACCATTGGAGAACTATATTTGTGCAAAACTCCACATCATGTAACATAAAACATTCCTGTCTTCACAGTAAAATGGAGCATACACAGAATTTATTTTAATATTTACAGAGATAGTCAATGCTTAGTTGAAAGAAAAATAACCCCCACAATTTCTTTTTATTTTATTTTTTTTATTTAAACACCTTGATTACATACATGATTGTGTTTGGGTTTCAGTCATAAAAGGAACACCACCCATCACCAGTGCAACATTCCCATCACCCAAGTCCCAAATCTCCCTCCTCCCCACCCAACCCCCGCCTGTACCCTAAACAGGCTCTACATTTCCCTCATACATTCCCAATATTAGGACAGTTCAAAATGTAGTTATTTCTCTAACTAAACTCATCACTCTTTGTGGTGAGTTTCCTGAGGTGAGCTGGAACTTCCAGCTCTTTTCTCTTTTGTGTCTGAAAATTATTATTACCAGGGTGTCTTTCATTTTTCTTAAAACCCATAGATGAGTGAGACCATTCTGCGTTTTTCTCTCTCTCTCTGACTTATTTCACTCAGCATAATAGATTCCATGTACATCCATGTATAGGAAAATTTCATGACTTCATCTCTCCTGACAGCTGCATAATATTCCATTGTGTATATGTACCACAGTTTCTTTAGCCATTCGTCTGTTGAAGGGCATCTTGGTTGTTTCCAGAGTCTTGCTATGGTAAATAGAGCTGCAATGAATATAGGTGTAAGGAAGGGGTTTTTGTATTGTATTTTTGTGTTCCTAGGGTATATTCCTAGGAGTGGTATAGCTGGATCGTATGGGAGCTCGATTTCCAGTTTTTGGAGGAATCTCCATATCGCTTTCCATAAAGGTTGAACTAGACAGCATTCCCACCAGCAGTGGATAAGAGTTCCTTTCTCTCCACATCCCCGCCAACACTGTTTATTCTCATTCTTTGTGATGTGTGCCATTCTCTGGGGTGTGAGGTGGTATCTCATTGTTGTTTTGATTTGCATCTCCCTGATGATTAGTGATGTGGAACATTTTTTCATGTGTCTTTTGGCCATGTGTATTTCTTCTTTGTCAAAGTGTCTGTTCATTTCTTCTCCCCATTTTTTGATGGGGTTAGATGTTTTTTTCTTGTAAAGTTCTGTCAGTGCCTTGTATATTTTGGAGATTAGCCCCTTATCTGATGGGTATTGGGTGAATAGTTTCTCCCACTCAGTGGGTGGCTCTTGTATCCTGGGCACTATTTCCTTTGAGGTGCAGAAGCTTCTCAGCTTAATATATTCCCATCTGTTAATCTCTGCTTTCACTTGCTTGGAGAGTGCAGTTTCCTCCTTGAAGATGCCTGTAATGTCCTGGAGTGTTTTGCCTATGTGCTGTTCTATATATCTTATGGTTTTGGGGCTGATATCGAGGTCTTTAATCCATTTGGATTTTACCTTTGTACATGATGTTAGCTGGGGGTCTAAGTTTAATTTTTTGCAAGTGGCTATCCAATTGTGCCAACACCACTTGTTGAAGAGGCTTTCCCTGCTCCATTTAAGATTTCCTGCTCCTTTATCAAAAATTAGATGGTTGTATCTCTGGGGAACATTTTCTGAGTATTCAAGCCTATTCCACTGATCTGAGGACCTATCCTTATTCCAATACCATGCTGTTTTGATAACTGTTGCTTTGTAGTACAGTTTAAAGTTGGGAAAAGTAATTCCTCCCATATTCTTTTTCCCAATGATTGCTTTAGCTATTCGAGGGTGTTTATTGTTCCAAATGAATTTCAAAAGTGTCTGATCCACTTCTTTGAAGAATGTCATGGGTATCTTTAGAGGGATGGCATTAAATCTGTATAATGCCTTGGGGAGTATTGACATTTTGATGATGTTAATCCTGCCAATCCATGAGCAGGGTATGCATTTCCATTTCCGTGTGTCCTCTCTTATTTCTTGGAGCAGAGTTTTATAGTTTTCTTTGTATAGGTCCTTCACATATTTAGTCAAGTTGATTCCAAGATATTTGAGTTTGTGTGGCACTATTGTGAACGGGGTTGTTTTCTTAATGTCCATTTCATCCTTATTACTATTGGTATATAGAAAGGCCATTGATTTTTGTGTGTTAATTTTGTAGCCTGCCACCTTGCTATATGAGTCTATTGTTTCTAGAAGCTTTTTGATAGAGTCTTTAGGGTTTTCTAAGTAGAGTATCATGTCATCTGCAAACAGTGAGAGCTTGACTTCTTCCTTTCCTATCTGGATTCCCTTGATATCCTTTTCTTGCCTAATCGCTATAGCAAGTACTTCCAGTGCTATGTTGAATAGGAGTGGTGAGAGAGGACAGCCTTGTCTTGTGCCAGAATTTAGAGGGAAGGCTTTCAGTTTTTCTCCATTGAGGATAATATTTGCCACTGGCTTGTGGTAGATGGCCTTCACTATATTGAGAAAGGTTCCCTCCATTCCCATCTTGCTGAGAGTTTTGATCAAGAATGGGTGTTGGACCTTATCAAATGCTTTCTCTGCATCTATTGATATGATCATGTGGTTTTTATTTTTCTTGTTATTGATGTTGTGTATTATGTTGATAGATTTACGGATGTTAAACCAGCCTTGCATTCCTGGGATAAAACCTACTTGATCGTAGTGGATGATCTTCTTAATGAGGCATTGAATCCTATTTGCCAGGATTTTGTTGAGGATCTTTGCATCTGCATTCATCAGTGATATTGGTCTGTAATTTTCTTTTTTGGTAGCGTCTCTGTCTGGTTTAGGTATCAAGGTGATGTTGGCTTCATAAAAGCTATTTGGAAGTGTTTCTGTTTGTTCAATTTCATGAAAGAGTCTTGCCAAGATTGGCAGTAGTTCCTCTTGGAAAGTTTGATAGAATTCATTAGTGAATCCATCTGGACCTGGGCTTTTGTTTTTTGGCAGACATTTGATTACTGTTTTAATTTCATCAATGGTGATGGGGGTGTTTAGATATGCTACATCCTCTTCCTTCAACCGTGGAAGATTATAAGAGTCCAAGAATTTATCCATTTCTTCCAGGTTCTCATTTTTAGTGGCGTAGAGTTTTTCAAAGTAGTTTCTGATTACCCTTTGAATCTCTGTCATATCAGTAGTGATCTCTCCTTTTTCATTCCTGATACGAGTTATCAAGTTTCTCTCTCTCTCTTTCTTTGTTAGGTTTGCCAGTGGTCTATCAATCTTGTTTATTTTTTCAAAGAACCAACTTCTGCTTTCGTTGATCTTTCGGATTGTTTTTTGAGTTTCCACTTCGTTGATTTCTGCTCTCAGCTTTGTTATTTCCTTCTGTCTTCCTATTCTTGGGTCCTTTTGTTGAGCATTTTCTAGTTCTATTAGCTGTGTCATTAAGCTACTCAGGTAAGCTCCTTCTTCCTTCCTGATGTGTGCTTGCAAAGCTATAAATTTTCCTCTCAGTACTGCTTTTGCTGTGTCCCATAAGTTCTGAGAGTTTGTGTCTTTATTGTCATTTGTTTCCAGGAACCTTTTGATTTCCTCCTTGATTTCATCTCGGACCCACTGGTTATTGAGCATGAGGCTGTTTAACTTCCAGGTGTTAAAGTGTTTCTTCTGAGTCCCTTTGGAGTTCACAAATAATTTCAGAGCCTTGTGGTCAGCGAAGGTAGTCTGCAAAATTTCTATCCTCTTGATCTTATGGAGGTATGTTTTATGTGCCAGCATGTAGTCTATCCTGGAGAATGTCCCATGTACATTGGAGAAGAATGTGTATCCAGGTTTCTGGGGATGGAGTGTCCTATATATATCCACTAGGCCTCTTTCTTCCATTTCTCTCCTCAGGTCTAGTATAATCTTGTTGGGTTTCAGTCTGGTTGACCTGTCCAGTGTTGACAAAGCCGTGTTAAGGTCCCCCACAATTATTGTGTTGTTGTTGATATTATTTTTCAGATTTGTCAACAGTTGTATTAAATATTTTGCTGGCCCCTCATTCGGTGCATATATGTTTAGGAGAGTGAATTCTTCCTGCTCTACGTACCCCTTGATTAATATAAAATGTCCGTCTTTGTCCCTTACAACCTTCCTGAGTATAAAGTTTGCATTATCTGATATTAGTATGGCCACTCCAGCTTTTTTATGGGTGTTGTTTGCTTGGATAACTTTTCTCCAGCCTTTTATTTTGAGTCTATGTTTGTTCTGACTATTCAGGTGCGTTTCTTGTAGGCAGCAGAAGGTTGGATTGAGTTTTTTGATCCATTTAGCCACTCTGTGTCTCTTAACTGGTGCATTTAGTCCATTGACGTTGAGAGAAAGAATTGTCCTGGGATTTAACGCCATCTTTATTTCAAAATTTGGTGTGTCTTTTGGGTAGTCTTGTCTTAAATTAGGTCTTTCAGTTTTTCTCTTAAGACTGGTTTTGTGTCTGTGAAGTTTCTGAGCTGTTTTTTGTCTGTGAAACCATGTATTCTCCCATCAAACCGGAAAGTGAGTTTTGCTGGGTATAGTATTCTGGGTGAAGCATTCATTTCATTCAGTCTTGTCACAATATCCCACCACTGCTTTCTGGCATTGAGTGTTTCTGGTGACAGGTCTGCTGTAAATCTCAGGGAAGCTTGCTTGAACATGATTTCCCCTTTTGATCTTGCTGTTTTCAGAATTCTGTCTCTATGTGTGGGATTTGTCATTGTGACTAGGATGTGTCTTGGGGTGGTTTTTCTGGGGTCTCTTTTGGTTGGTACTCTTCGGGCATGCAGGATTTGATCACATATATTCTTTAGCTCTGGAAGTTTCTCTTTAATGATGTTCTTGACCATTGATTCTTCCTGGAAATTTTTTTCCTGGGTCTCTGGGACTCCAATGATTCTTAAGTTGTTTCTGTTGATCTTATCATAGACTTCTATTTTCGTCTGTTCCCATTCTTTGACTAAATTTTTCATTGTCTGCTCATTTGCTTTAAGTTTTTTGTCCAATCTCTCCTGCTGTATGGAATTGTTATGTATCTCATCTTCCACAGCACCAAGTCTATTCTCAGCTTCTGATACCCTGTCCCAGAGCTTATCCATTTTGTCATTCACTTCGTTTACTGACTTTTTCAGTCCTGTTAGTTGACATGTTATTTCAGTTTGGAGTTTTGTCATTTCTGCCTTCATATTTTCTTGGTTCTTATTAGTGTTCTGTTCAACTCGATCCATGGTTTCTTGGAGTCTGTTGAGCACCTTCCATATTGCTAGTCTAAAGTCCTTATCTGAGAGGTTGATTAGTTGTTCAGTCATTATCTGGTCCTCAGAATTGTCATCTTCATTCTCTATGTCTGATGCTGGCCTGCATTGTTTCCCCATTGTCACACTTGTATTGTGGGTTTTTCTACGTGTTGTGGTGGTATTCATTGTCTATATGATGTAGGCAGCACACTCCTCTGGCTCCTCCCTTTCTGGATGGGCTGACTTGCCTCTAAGGGAGGGGAGTCCTCCGTGGATGAATCCTCACACTGGGTCAAATCTTAGGCCCGAGCATGCAACAGAGAAGACAGTCCAGAGAGAAATGTTTGCTTCTGTGATATAGCGCCGTTCTTAGTGTGATTTTTCCTTCTTGTTGCAATGGAGTTCTTTCCTTAGAAAGAGTGCACGGCCGCGTAGCGAAGCGGAGCGGCCGTGCTCCTCTGAGCCTCTTTTTGCCCCACTCGCAAGAGTTTCACGCAAGAGGACAGTAGACAGACATAGACAGGTCACACTCACAGTCTTTCACAGCTGAGCCCCACTGGGCCGGTGTACTTTCGCGGATTTTCCCCGCCTGGTGTCACACACAGGGAGCCAGCTTTTGCAAAGGATAGCCGGTTTTTATGCTCTGAAGTCCCTCCCTGAAAATGGCGTCTGGGCGAGCGAGGTTTCTGGAGGCTCTTTTTTCCCCACTCGCAAGAGTTTCACGCAAGAGGACAGTAGACAGACATAGACAGGTCACACTCACAGTCTTTCACAGCTGAGCCCCACTGGGCCGGTGTACTTTCGCGGATTTTCCCCGCCTGGTGTCACACACAGGGAGCCAGCTCTTGCAAAGCTTAGCCAGTTTTTATGCTCTGAAGTCCCTCCCTGAAAATGGCGCCTGGGCGAGCGAGGTTTCTGGAGGCTCTTTTTGCCCCACTCGCAAGAGTTTCACGCAAGAGGACAGTAGACAGACATAGACAGGTCACACTCACAGTCTTTCACAGTTGAGCCCTACTGGGCCGGTGTACTTTCGCGGATTTTCCCTGCCTGGTGTCACACACAGGGAGCCAGCTCTTGCAAAGCTTAGCCGGTTTTTATGCTCTGAAGTCCCTCCCTGAAAATCAACCCCCACAATTTCTAATAAAACAAATAATCAATAGGACTTAAAGATAGAGATCCAGAGCTATGGAAAATAATACTTCGTTGTTGTTGTTGTTGTTGTTTGTTTCTGTTTTGGGGTCATACCTGGCAGCACTCAGGGTTACTACTGGCTCTGCACTCAGAAGTCATTCCTGGCGGTATGGGGACCATATGGGATGCTGGGATTCGAACCATCATCCATGCTGGATAGTCTGCATGCAAGGCAAATGCCCTACTGCTGTGTTATCTCCCCAGCCCAAAAATTAATAATTCTTTTTCAGTAGCGGCTAAGCCATTTAGCTTAAGGAAAATTGACTATCATTATATAAAATCACTGCCCCACTAATAATATGAAAAATGCATATACCAAAGAAAGTAAGTTTGTTTAGTTATTATGAACTACTTAGGTGACTTCATAAAGCAAAGCTCTAACTTTTGATATAAACTGCTCTAAATGTGCTATATATTTTTAATACTTTCTATGTCATTAGATCATGGAGAATTATTCTGAGAAACTCCTTAGATTTTAAAATTTTCATTATGGGAGAATATATATTATATATAAAATTATGAAGAAAACAACAACTAAGTATCCCAAGGTAATAGGCTTTTTAGTAAATATGCTTAAATAATTTCTCTTTTTATTAGATATTATTAAAATTACTGACTTAGAAGTCAGAGCCACTATTATCATCTTACTAAATTATATAAATACAAATTATATATAAAATATATTATGATAGATGAAATTAACTTTAAGCATCATGATATTAAATGTCCTATAAAAGATCATGATTAGAATCCTAGCACCGTTACCTGTGAATATGGCCTATACTTGAACACAGGGTCCTTGCAGATGTAACTCAGTTGAAGTTATGTTGGAGAAAGATAGACTCTAAACCCAATATAACTGGTGTTCAGAGAAAAAGTGTTCTAAAAAATTAGTCATGTGAAGATAATGGTAGAATAGTATTGCCAGTCAAGATTGAATTGCTGGGACTATCCCAGAAGTTTGGAGAAGCATGAAAGGAGTCTGTTTGTTTAAAATGGATTGAAGAGTTTGTGTTCCAGATGACACATTTATGTCGAACTCCAAGCTTCAAAAAATTTGAAAAAATAAACTTCTGTTGCTTGAAATGATTAAAATGCTATAGAATTTATTATATAACCTTAAGCAGTTTCAGAAATAAAAAAAAAAAAGAACTAGTCTAGGGAGAGATCTTGACAGTAAGAGGAACATGACTTACATGCCCAAGGATCTGAGTTCTATCCCTGGCACCATATGAACTCCATGCAGGGTTTAGTGAGCCCTGGACCTCAAAGCATCAGATTTGTGGACTCTCAAAACGCTACATCCTTGGGGCTTTTATTAAATCATGTGGTTGCACGTTGCTGGTAATGGAATCTGGCATTACTTGGCAATTCTCGTTCAGAAAAAAAAAGAAATCTCAATGCTAAAACCATAGCTCAAAACTTAAAAAGGAAAAAAATCAGAAAAAATGTTAGATAAATGATTTTAAAAATGTTCTGCCCTTCTTGACTATACATTATTATATTTATATATGCCTTTCATCTACCAATTTTTGTATATATAAATATTTTTGACATAAATTCCAATTTAGAACTTTGAAGCAAAAGACTTCTATGATATAGCTTTAATAATTCCATACTCAGAAAGTAAAATGTGTATTTTAATGTGACGCACACACTCACTCATAAATCCTCAAAATTGGCACACTTTAAAAAATGGCTCTACATAGTTGATATATTTGAGGAAATATCTTGTTTCCATATATACTGCTGCTTAGATTATAAATTAGTATGATACTGTGAAGGACAACTGTTAATGTATATTTAAAAAAGATGCTATTGGTCTTTGCTTATTCTTCATTTTAGAATTCATTAACTAAGAAATAACCTAAGAAAAACTCATGGGTGTGCAAAGAAAATATAATCACATATAATGAAATATAATATGTATTATATTTATTCATGCAGTGTTATTTAAAATATAAACCAATTGTAATTATCTTAAATACGTTTTAATATGAGATTTTAAAAATACATTCTTATATCTATACACTTAAAATGTTAAAACAGCATTAATAATACTGTAAAATATTGATCAAAGTAGTTTATATTGTTTTGTTTTGGGGCCACATCTGGTAATGTTCAAGGATTACTCCTGACTCTGTGCTCAGGTATCACTCCAGGGCCTTAGGGGACCATATAGGATGCTGAGGATTACAACCACATTGGCTCTATACAGCAAGTATGCTACCCACTGTATTATCCTTCCAGCCTCTGATATGGAAATTATTTTTGTAATAATTTAAAAATGAATATAGTAGGTTATAAAAGGGAGAGGAAATCTCAGTAGCAAAAACACCTGTTTTTGTAGGCAAGGGGCTGAGTTTGCTCCCCAGTACCATTCCACAGGTGTCAAGCATGTTTTCAAAGCCATAGTGATATTTCTACTGAAAATCTCAGTTACCAAAGTAATTCAAATTCTATGTGGTGGCTGCAGATATGTAGTACAAGGGTTAAGGAGCTCATCTTGCATGCACCCAACCTGTGTTTGGTTCCTTGTACAGCATATGAACCCTTAGCATATTGGGGTGATCCCTGAATATTGTCCTATGAGTAGGCCATAATTCCATACAGTTGTGGCTCCAACACTAAAAGTACTAAAATAAATTTGTGAACACAAAATCTTTCAACAGAAGATTGAAGAAATTTCTGATAAAAATGTTATGCTAATAAACTGATCAAATAATCTGAATCCACACATTAACAGGTAGTCCAGATAGATGCAAAGACTGGTAGGAAGAGGTTTATAGCTCATGATGCAAACATTCATAATGACAGTTTAAGTGTAATACTAGACTGTCGTAATCTGATACTTTTCCCAGACTGTCACACATTCCCTAAAATTGCTGATTTCTACCATTAAGGTTATTGCTGTACAAATTCTGGGTACTTAAACAGAGTTTACTAGAGACTGTTAATGGTTAATAAAAATATATATATATAGGGGCCGGGCGGTGGCGCTAAAGGTAAGGTGCCTGCCTTGCCTGCGCTAGCCTTGGACGGACCGCGGTTCGATCCCCCGGTGTCCCATATGGTCCCCCAAGCCAGGAGCAACTTCTGAGCACATAGCCAGGAGTAACCCCTGAGCATTACCGGGTGTGGCCCAAAAACCAAAAAAAAAAAAAAATATATATATATATATAATGGAAAATGTTATGAACTGAGTCCTTTTTGCTCCCTGATTTGAATTAGAATATTAACTGCATACATGGCTAAATACAGAATACTTTTTGAATTTTCCAATAATATACCAAATTCATCTTTTTAAAAAATACTATACAACTTTATATAAAGAGGAACAAAGCAGCAAACTTAAATGTTTAATTCTCTATTCATGTGATATAAACTAAATTTGTTTATAATGTGTTTGCTTATTTTGTCTGTGACCACACTTGTGAGCTAGGCTGTTGCCTTTACCTAATCTCTCCAGCCTTCTAGTCTAGGTTAAGGGCCTAAAAGTAGGTTCAAAACTATCATTTCTTCTGCTAGTCTTGCATACAACATGTAGCACCAGTTCTAAAGTTCTCTTTTAGAAACCTACAAACTCCACATATTTATCATCATTCTATGATGAATGTGAACCTAAATCTACCAGGATTAACTTTTGTTTGGGAGAAAGAAAGGAGCGAGGAACACAAGGTGCAGGAATGAAGAATTTGTCTGAAATTTTATTTATTATGTGTTTTAGTTTTTGTTACTTTGGTACCAGGAATCAAATTTAGAATCCATATGTGGAAATCATGCTCTCCGCTACTGATCAATATGCATAATTTCTTATTTCCCAGTATCGGAAACACACTGGCAAAAAAAGAGATAAGAAAGTACCAAGTAATTTTTCTCCTTAAGAAATTAATATAAACGGGGTCGGAGAAATAGCATGGAGGTAGCACGTTCGCCTTGCATGCAAAAGGACAGTGGTTTGAATCATGGCATCCCATATGCACCTCCCCCCCACCCCCGTGCCTGCTGGGAGCGATTTCTGAGTAACCCCTGAGCACTGCCAGGTGTGACCCAAAACCAAAAAAAAATGAATATAAACATTTTGAATATAAACATTCAAAATCCCTTATATCTTACATGGCTTCTCTAGTTCCTTTTTTTCCTGAATATTTAATGGGTACCTACTATGTGCCTGTTCATGTAGAAATGGAAGTGCTCTGTAAGAACTAACAATTTTGCTGTTTTGAATATAAGGAAAGATTCTGTTCACAGCTTGTGGTTAGCTCTGGAGACAACAATATATAGTAAGTCAAGGGAAAGAATGAGCTGGTGAGAAAAGAAAAAAAACAATCAAAATATACTTTGGACATTTAAATAATGTAAATAAAAATTAATAAGATAAAAAAGAAAATTGGAAAGAGATGATATCAGTAGTTATCTGATAAAAAGCAGTATTTTCTGGATTAATAAATTAATAAAATGTAGACATTTTTCTAGCACCTTAGCATAACAAAACTGGCATAGCTGCAAAGAGAAATATAAAACATTCAATAAAATTTTAATTAATTTTTGAAAAGCATAGTCTGTCATGAAAGTGATATAGGTACTGTATATAAGTGAATTACTATCAATCTGATTATAACGCAAAATAGGTTTAAGTTTAGCTATAAGTGATAGGAAGAAAAATAACCCAACTTAACAATAGCTACTTCTGTGGATCATTTTATTTCTGTCTCAAGAGAAATCAGTTTTTGTGAGCTAATATAGAAGAGATTTTTTATTACCTTTCCCTTTCCTGCTTTCTATTTTGTGAGTCTTATTTCTGACTTCAAATGACTCCTGAACCCACCAGAAGCAAAGATCAAAACAGGTAGGACAATGCTACTTTCACTTAAGAATACTTTCTGGAAGTTGCACTTCAATTTATATATTATTGACTTAGCTATAAGAACAAGTCAGAATATTCTGTTGATACCATCAGTGAAAAGCCCAGTAGAGAGAGTTCCATTATTACAGAGGGATACAATATGATACCAATAGGTAGAATCTCTACCATATATTTGGTATTCTGTGTTCTGCATATTTGTAAGTTTATATTATTACATTAAAAAACCAATACACCTTTTTATTAGTTTTTTGTTTGTTTGTTTTTGTACCACATCTGATTATATTCAGAGCTTACTCCTTACTTTGTATTCAGGGATTATTCCTGGAGTCATCAAGGAACCATATGAGATGCTGTGGATAAAATTCATATTCACTATGTGCAAAATAAACTCCTTGCCCATTATACTATCTCTCTGGCCACTCAAGGACACGATCTCTAAGACTGAAAGAAATTAAACCCATTTTCTAGAGTGAAAATAATTTTCTCAGTTTCAAAGATATAGTTCAGGGTAGTGCATGTCTTACATGTCTTACATGTCTTACAGATCCTCTGTAAGATATTCAGCACCACATACTCCCGTACACACCACCAATTCTGGCTCTGAAGACCTTAAGCACTATTGGCGGTGCTCCAGTAATATCCACTGCCACCGATTCTGAGAAGTATTGCATCCTAGAATCCTGGTAGTGAGGTGTGGCCTGTTTGAGCAAGAATAGCTGTTAAGAGACCTTGTTTCCTGAAAAGTGCTTAGGAACCAGCCCTCCTCTCTCAAAAAAAAAAAAAATGACTATTATCTCCATTCTGTGTACAATATTTGGTATATGTCCCTCTCACATAAAGCTGTTAGGCCTTTGTCAAAACATACACATTTGCATGTTATGGGAGCACAGGATGAGTCCTTGGCTGAGGTAAGATAGTGGAAGCTTAGAAAAGGAACCCTACCAAAAACCAATACCCTGAATACTTTCTTTTGACAGAGTGTCATCTTTGTTTTGCTTCCTATAGGAGAGGGACCCCAGAGATTGAGCAGGCATTGTTCAGGTTCCATCAACTAAGAGCTGCCTCCACTGATTGGAACTTTTCCTGATTACAGAAATAAGATCATAGAGCTCAGGGAGGGCACAAGGAGAGGGACTCCAGAGATTGAGCAGGCATTGTTCAGGTTCCATCAACTAAGAGCTGCCTCCACTGATTGGAACTTTTCCTGATTACGGAAATAAGATCATAGAGCTCAGGGAGGGCACAGGAGAGTGTCTCTATCCCCAATCAGAGAGACAGCTAGATGAGATAGATATTCTGAAAGACAGAGATAGATAGACACAGAGAGATAAAGAGAGTTTAGAGAAAACAGAGAAAGAGAGCTGCAGCTATGAGCATCTCAAGAGAATCATTAAGGCACAGGGATTGGGAGAACAGAGCAGGTACAATATAGAAAGGGCTCAACATTGCTACACATAATCTTTCAACCTAGACCTATGTTGAGAAAGATTTTACCCTAGTGATATTAACCAAAATTCTACAAATAGAACAAGGGAATAGTTGGGTGAAATATAAGTTGCTCTTATTCTTTTTTACATGTGTTTTCTTAAAACCCAACTACTGAAAGCAATTTGTCACAGACATAGAGAACCAATGCTGGAACATCTGTTTCCAATCTCTAACATATAAACTCCATATTCAGTGTAGACTACATGCATTCATGATAAAAAGTTTCAATTTTGTGGATCTTTTCAAGAAAATTATACCACAGTCACCAGCTGAAAACAACAAATGACGTAATTTCATAAAAGTATGCATTGCCCTCAAGTAAAGATTCTCTAAATTCATCCTGTAAACTCAGAACATCACAATGATGGGGTTTATTCATCTGGACTCAATAAGTTAATAAAAAATGATTCACTAAAATATTGGAATGTTCCTCCACTCCCCACATAATAAGAACACCTGAGAAGATGGCACTTTTATTTAGCTAGCTACTTTTTCCTCCGTGGAAAGATGACTCATAATCCACAAATGGTTTTGTGCTTCTGTAACCAAAGGTGGGCAACATAAAACCAAAACAATTTTCCCAACCTAGAGCTCTAAACAATCAATTTTTAAACAATCAACTACTTAAACTCTAAATGTACCAAAAGGAGAGCAAAGAAGACTGTAGAAACTTCAGAGTTGTCTTCCAAATCAATATCATATAGATGAACAAATTCATCCCACAAAAACAAAAGCAAGTTTGCTTATTCATTAACCTCTGCAGAAAGATCTATATCACTTGAGAAGGGGGGTGTTCTTTATTATAAAGGAAATCCAACTACAAACGTGTCTGCAATCATGTTGCTTAAATAAAAATATTAAAAGCTGTGAAAGATTTGTAATTCACATTGGTCTGAATAAAAAATTAGGGAGATGGAATTGGTGGTAGAAAAGTTGCACTGGTGAAGGGGTGTGTTTTTTTTCTTTATTTAAACATCTGATTACAAATATGATTGTGATTAGGTTTCAGTCATGTAAAAAACACCCCCTTCACTAGTGCAATATCCCACCACCAAAGTCCCAAATCTCCTTCCATCACACCCCACCCTCACCTATACTCTAGACAGACTTTCCACTTCCCTCATTCATTCACATGATTATGGTAGTTCTCAGTGTACTTATTTCTATAATTGCACTCAGCACTCTGTGGTGAGCTTCATGAAGTGGGCTGGAAGTTCCAGCCCTCCTCTCATTGTCTCTAAGGATTGTTGCAAAAACTTTTATTTTTCTTAAAACTCATAGATGAGTGAGACTATTCTGTGTGTCTCTCTCTCCCTCTGACTTATTTCACTCAGCATGATAGACTCCATCCACATTCATATATAAGAAAATATCATAACTTCATCTCTCATGATGGCTGCATAGTATTCCATTGTGTATATGTACCACAGTTTCTTTAGCCATTTGTCTGTTGAAGGGCATCTTGGTTGTTTCCAGAGCCTGGCTATTGTGAATAGTGCTGCAATAAATATAGGTGTGAGGAAGGGTTTTTTGTATTGTATTCTTGTGTTCCTAGGGTATTTTTTGTATTGTATTCTTGTGTTCCTAGGAGTGAAATATCTGGGTCGAATGGGAGTTCAATTTCCAGTTTTTGGAGGAATCTCCATATCACTTTCCATAGAGGTTGGACTAGATGGCATTCCCACCAGCAGTGGATAAGAGTTTCTTTCTCTCCACATCTTCGCAAGCACTGATGGTTCTCATTATTTGTGATGTGTGCAAATCTCTGTGATGTAAGATGGTATCTCATCATTGTTTTGATTTGCATCTCCTTGATGATCAGTGATGAGAAACATTTTTTCATGTGCCTTTTGGCCTTTGTATTTCTTTTCTATCAAAGTGTCTGTTCATTTCTTCTCCCCATTTAGTGATGGGATTAGATGTTTTTTTCTTGTAAGATTCTGTCAGTGGCCTGTATATTTTGGATGTTAACCCATTATCTGATGGGCATTGGGTGAATAGTTTCTCCCATATGGTGAGTGGCTCTTGTATCCTGGGCACTATTTTTTTTTGAGGTGCAGAAGCTTCTCAGCTTAATGTATTCCCATCTGTTTACCTCTCCTTCCACTGTATGGAAAGTGCAGTTTCCTCCTTGAATATGCCTTTAGTCTCAATGTCATGGAGTGTTTTTACCAACATGTTGTTGTATATACCTTATGGTATCAGGTCTGATATCAAGGTCTTTAATCCATTTGGATTTTACCTTCATACATGATGTTAACTAGGGGTCTATGTTCACTTTTTTGCAAGTGGCTAACCAGTTCTGCCAGCACCATTTGTTGAAGAGGTTTTTCCCTGCTCCACTTAGGATTCCTTGCTCCTTTGTCAAAGATTAGGTGATTGTATGTCTGGAGAACTCAAGCCTATTCCACTGATCTGAAGGTCTGTCTTTATTCCAATACCATGCTGTTTTGATAACTATTGCTTTGTAGTACAGTTTAAAGTTGGGGAAAGTAATGCCTCCTATTTTCCTTTTCCCTAAGAGTGCTTTAGCTATTTGAAAGTGTTTATGTTCCAGATGACCTTCATAAGTGTTTGATCCACTTCTTTGAAGAATGTCATGGGTATCTTTAGAGGGATCACATTAAATATGTATAATGCTTTGGGGAGTATTGCAATTTTAATTATGTTAATTTTGCCAATCCATGAGCAGGGTATGTGTTTCCATTTCCGTGTGTCCTCTCTTATTTCTTGGAGCAGGGCTTTATAGTTTTCTTTGTATAGGTCCTTGACGTCTTTGGTCAAGTTGATTCTAAGATATTTGAGATTGTGTGGCACTAATGTGAATATGATTGCCTTCTTGATGTCCACCTCTTCCCGATCATTATTGGTGTATACAAAGGCCATTGATTTCTGTGTGTTGATTTTGTAGCCTGCCACCTTGCTATATGAGTCTATTGTTTCTAGAAGCTTTTTGGTAGAGTCTTTAGGGTTTTCTAAGTAGAGTATCATGTCGTCTGCAAACAATGAGAGCTTGACTTCTTCCTTTCCTATCTGGATCCCCTTGATAACTTTTTCTTGCCTGATCGCTATAGCAAGAACTTCCAGTACTATGTTGAAGAGGAGTGGTGAGAGCGGACAGCCATGTCTTGTACCAGAATTTAGAGGGAAGGCTTTTAGTTTTTCTCCATTGAGGGTAATATTTGCCATTGGCTTGTGGTAGATGGCCTTAACTAGATTGAGAAAGGTTCCTTTCATTCTCATCTTGCTGAGAGTTTTGATCAAGAACGGGTGTTGGACCTTATCAAATGCTTTCTCTGCATCTACTGATATTATCATGTGATTTTTATTTTTCTTGTTGTTGATGTTGTGTATGATGTTGATAGATTTACAGATGTTAAACCATCCTTGCATTCCTGGGATGAAACCTACTTGGTCGTAATGTATAAACTTCATGATGATGCATTGGATCCTATTTGCCAGGATTTTGTTGAAGATCTTTGCATCTGCATTCATCAGGGATATTGGTCTGTAATTTTTTTTTTGGCAGCATCTCTGTCTGGTTTTGGTATCAAGGTGACGTTGGCTTCATAAAAGCTCTTTGTGAGTTTTCCCGTTTTTTCAATTTCATAGAAAAGCCTGGCTAGGATTGGTAGTAGCTCCTCTTGAAAGGTTTGAAAGAATTTATAAATAAATCCATCTGGGCCTGGGCTTTTCATTTTTGGGCAGATGTTTGATTACAATTTCAATTTCCTCAATAGTGATGGGAGTGTTTATATAGCTATATCCTCCTTATTTAATTGTGGAAGGTTATAAGTGTCCAAGAATTTATCCATTTCTTCTAGGTTCTCATGTTTAGTAGCATAAAGTTTCTCAAAGTAATCTCTGATTACCCTTTTGGATCTCTGTAATATCTGTAGTGATCTCCCCCTCTTTAATTTCTAATACGGGTTATCAGATTTCTCTCTCTTTCTTTGTGAGTTTTGCCAATGGTCTATCAATCTTGTTTATTTTTTCAAAGAACCAACTTATGCTTTCATTGATTTTTTGGATTGATTTTTGGGTTACCACTTCATTGATTTCTGCTTTCAGCTTTGTTATTTCCTTCTGTCTCTCTATTTTTGGGTCCTTTTGTTGAGCACTTTCTAATTCTATGAGCTGCGTCATTAAGTTATTCAGGTAGGCCCCTTCATCCTTCCTGATGTGTGCTCGCAAAGCTATAAATTTTCCTCTCAGGACTGTTTTTGCTGTGTCCCACAGATTCTGGCAGTTTGTGTCTTCATTATCATTTGTTTCCAGGAAAGTTTTGATTTCCTCTTTGATTTCATCTCAGACCCAATGGTTGTTCATTAGCAGTTGTATAATTTCCAATTGTTAAAATTTTTCTTCTGTGTGCCTTTGTAGTTCACATGTAATTTCAGAGCATTGTGGTCAGCAAAGGTAGCCTGCAAGATTTTTATCCTCTTGATTTTATGGAGGTATGTTTTATGTGTCAGCATGTAGTCTATTCTGGAGATTGACCCATGTACATTGGAGAAGAATGTGTATCCAGGTTTTTGGATACACATTTTGGGGGTGGAGTGTCCTATATATATCTACTAGTCCTCTTTCTTCCATTTCTCTTTTTAGGGCTAGTATGTTTTTGTTGGGTTTCAGTCTGGTTGTCCTATCAAGTGTTGACAGGGCTGTGTTGAGATCTCCCACAATTATTGTGTTATTACTGATGTCTTCTTTCAGATTTGTCAGTAATTGTATTAGATAATTTGCTGGTTTCTCATTGGGTGCATATATGTATAATAGTTTGATTTCTTCCTGTTGCACATATCCCTTGATTAGTACATAATGTCCATCTTTGTCCCTTACAACTTTTCTGAGTATAAAGTTGGTGTCATCAGATATTAATATGGCCACCCCAGCTTTTTTAAGGGTGTTGTTTGATTGGATGATTTTTCTAGGTCTTTGATTTTGAGTCTATGTTTGTCTGACTATTCAGGTGTGTTTTTTGTAGGCAGCAGAAGGTTGGATTCATCTTTTTGACCCATTTTGCCACTCTGTGTCTTTTAATTGATGAATTTAGTCCATTGACATTGAGGGAGATGATTGTCATAGGATTTAATGTCATCTTTGTAGATAAGTTTGCTGTGTTTGTTGATCTCTCTTGTCTTAAAGTAGACCTTTCAGTTTTTCTTTAAGGCTGGTTTTTCATCTGTCAATTTTCTGAGCTGTTGTTTATTCATGAAGTTATGTATTCTTCCTTCAAGCCTGAACGTGAGTCTGGCTGGGTGCAGTATTCTTGGTGAGGGCACCCATTTCATTCTGTCTTGTCACAATATCCCAGCACTGTCTTCTGCCCTTGAGAGTTTCTTGTGACATGTCTGCTGTAAGTCTTAGGGATGCTCCTTTGAATGTAATTTCCTTTTTTGATCTTGCTGCTTTCGGTATTCTATCTCTATCTGTGGGATTTGTCATCATAATGGGGATGTGTCTTGGGTGTTTTTCTTTGGGTCTCTTGTAGTTAGTACTATCCGGGCATGCAGGATTTGATTGAATATAGTCTTTAACTCTGGGAGTATCTCTTTGATGATGTCTTTGACAGTTGATTCTTTCTGGAGATCTCCTGGGGCTCTGGGACTCCAATGATTCTTATGTTGTTTATCAAAGACTTCTATTTTCATCTGTTCACATTCCTTGAGTACTTTTTCCATTGCCTGATTGTTTGTCCTAAGGTTCTTTTCCAATTTCTTCTGCTGTGTTGAGTTTTTCTGCATCTGATCTTCCAGCAAGCCAATTCTGTCCTCATCTACTTTTACCCTGCTGGAGAGGCCATTCACTGAGGTTTTCAGTTGAGCTACCATGTTTTTCAGATCTGTTATTTCAGTTTGGAGGTTTTTTTTTTTCTGTCTTTGTGTTCTGTTCAGATCGATCTATGCTTTCTTTGAGTTCTACAAACATCTTCCATATTTCTATTCTAAACTCCTTTTCTGAGAGGTTAATCAGATGGTTGGAATTTTTTAGGTCATCCGCACTATTGTCTTCATTCTCTGTGCATGGTGTTTGCCTGTGAGGTTTCCCCCTTGTCAGACTTGTAGTATGATTTTTTTCTGCGTGTTGTGGTGAGGCTCATTGGTTAGAAAGAATGCACAGCTGTGACTGGAGCCTTTGAGAGAGCTATTTTTCTGGGCCTTTTTCGGCCCACTCCCAAGAGGTTCAGGAGACAGGACAGTGGAAAAACCCGCACAGGCAACACTTACAGTTTCTCACAGTCGGGAGCCACTGGGTGGGCGTAAATCGGGTTTTTTTTTTTCTTTTTTATAACTAAAACCCAACTACAAACATGTTTGTAATCATGGTGCTAAAATAATGATTAAAAATAATGAAAGGGGAGATATTAAGAAATAAAAAATTATCATCCAAGTGAAAATCAGAATAGTTTAAATAATCTGCAAATATTTAACTTAGCCCTTTCACATAAATATCTGCATAATTGATTTTCTAGTTTAATGTTAAAATATTATTTTGAATATTTGGAAATATTTTAGTTTGCCTGATTGTGTCTGAGCCATGCTCAATGTAAATCAGGTACTACTTCTGGCCATACATTTGGGTTAATTCCTGATGGTTCTCATGGGAACAACATGGTATAATAGATGGTATTTGCCCTTATTTTGTGTATATATTCTTGAAAACATATTTTTTCATCTTGAACCTTCTTTTCTCATTTATTTTTAAAATTATGAACTATGTGGTGCTAAATAAACTTTTATGTTGATTATAATATGTAGTTCAAAGAAAATGGCATGAGAGAAGAATAAAGTAAAAAGAAGTTCTTGAAGGTAGGTGCTACAGTTATTGTTTCCTGAAAATCACCTAACCAATTTAGAATATGGAAATTTCAAAATATCTATAACTTATATGAAAAATATATACATACCATCAGTTATTGAAAGACATGAGGAAGACTAATAATTCAAGTTATGCCAACAAATTTTTTTGGTTGTTTGCCACATCCTGTAATACTTAGGTATTATTTTTCTGTCTCTTTGCTAAGAAATTACTCCTGGAAGGGGACCATATGGAATGCCAGGTATTGAACCCTTGTTGGCTGCATGCAAAGTAAGCATGCTACCTGTGTGTTAATGCTCTACCTCCAAAATGCCAAAGGATTTTTATACTTTGAGTTTTATAATGCAACAGACTTGAATTTTTATTTTTCATTTTTGTCATTTCTATATTTGCTTTGGCAAAATAACAAAACAAGGAAGAAATCCTGAAGAAGTAGGCAAGGCAAGAAATGAAGAAAGAAAAGGTGAGAATGGGGCAGGCTGCTAAAGAATTTGCCTTTTAGGGGAATGTGGATTATATGATTTTAAAACATATCCAATAAAAATCTTGAGTTTACACTGAAAAAAATCACACAGATAATTTATTTTTCACTGATAATAAAAGTTTGGCAAGAATTATACTTGGAATTAAAAAGCTCAGGGGGATAGAAACTATTTCTGAGAAATAACAAAAAATAAAACCAACAATGTCATATTTCACTGAAGAAAATGAATTAAGTAGATGCAGAATCCACTGTTTTATTCCTCCTTTTTTATTATTATATACAAACACATTAAATTGTTCTAATTATGCAATGCACTTAAGGAAAAATCACTTATTTCCAGAAAAATTAAAAAATGTAGGGAAGATATAGTTTAAGAGGGAGTACATAGTTTGTAGGAATAAAGCCATTTTTTGAAAAGACACATTTTTATTGTTAACTACTGCTTACAAACATAATCTTATACCTGTTCTTTTTTATTAATAATTTTATTTTGACCAAAGTGGATTACAAATCTTTCACAGTAGTATTTTAGGTACATAGTGATATTGAATCAAGGGCATTCCCACCACCAATCTTGTCTTCCCTCCACCCCTGTTTCTAGCATGCATCCCATATTGCCCCTTCCTTGCCCCACAGGCTGCTAGTGTAAGTGGTCCCTTTTGTGTCTAGCTTGTTGTAGATTGGGTATCAATTCTATTGTAGTTGGCTTTGGATTTGGTGTTTAAGTCTGATCATTTTTTATTTTTACTCAATGTTCATATGACTGTTTGGTCTTTGTGCCCTCCATTATTTCCCTCTCAATTTATGAGGCAGAACAAGATGGTTCAAGTTATGTGGTCCTGTTTGAAGGTAAGAAAAAAGGGGGGCAAAAATTCAAACAAGCAAAAAACAGGAGGAGTCCTAGAGATTATAAAAATCAGTTTAAGAAAAGAAAGGGGAAAAGGAAAGAAAACATAAAAATAATACAAAAGAAAACCCCAAACCCCCAAAACAAAAATAAACAAAAACAAACAAAAACCTGAAAAGCATCACAGCAATAAAGACAACAAACAAACTAACTACGGTCCCGAAATAAAGACAAATCAAAGAACAGGAAAAAAGAAAAGAGAGAGAGAGAGAGAGAGAGAGAGAGAGAGAGAGAGAGAAATAAGACAAAGGAAAAAACAAGCAACAATTACAAAAGAAAATGTAATTTGTGCTTTTTCTTTTTTTTTTTTGCATAGGCACATTAAAATTGGGGAGATTAGAAAGGGAATTCCACTAGGAATGAGGCCAATTTTCTTTTTTTTTTATCCCTTGCATTGGGTATAGTCCCTCCAGCATCACAAGAAGCAACTTTCAAAAACAGATCCTAGGTAGTTCTGAGCATTGCCAGGTGTGGCCCAAAAAACAGAATAAACAAAAAGATACAAAGGGGGTGGGCTGAGCAAAAATACAGTAGGTAGAACATTTGCATTGCATGTAGCCAACATGGCTCTATACTCATCATCTATATTTTCCTGTGAGGAGTGATCCAAAAGCACCAATTTAAGAGTAAGATTTGCATACTTAAGGGTGTGTCCCAAAACAAAACAAAATTAAGAAGGAAAAGTATGGATGAATAATGATAAGTAGCAGACTCATCATAATTTCCCAAAGGTCTTTACAAAATAAGTGGCAAAAAAAAACAACAGAGAAAATAGTGTTTATTCAATTAAAAACAGTATGTACAACATGTTATCTTATTTAGAATAATGAGTTATTAGAAGGATTCAATCAAAATGTTTTATTATACCAGTAACAAATTGTTGGAACTCCCCTTCTGCTATATGTATATGTAAATTTAATGCCACTTAGTGCATGGAATAAATTAAATTGTAAAAATTAAAAGTTTAGGCATAGTGGGTAGGGTATTTGCCTTGTACATGGTCAACCTGGATTCAATATCCAGCATCCTATATGGTCCCCCATGTCTGACAAAATTAGTATTTGACTGCAGAGCCAGAAGTAAACACTGAGCAGCTCTGGGTGCGGCCCCAAAACTAAACAAAGAACAAAAAGTTGAACTATTATCTTTTAATTCATATCAACCTTGATTTGCCATTTTGGAAATATTATTGCTTTTTATGTCCCATTTTAAAATCCTTTAACTAAATCAAAAACAATCCAGAAGTGAATAAACTTGATAAACTATAACAAAAATAATCATTTACCCCCGTTTCCATCAATTAACAATTCAGGAACCACATTTATAACTAGAAACCTTACATATAAAGGCATATTATGATGGGCAAGATACATTTAATGAATAAACCAAAAATTTTGTATATGAGAAGTTTAGCTCTAGAACTCATTATCATAATCTCTATATCATTTGCCATAAAGATTATTTTGAAAAATTATTTTATCAAACTAGTGTAAAAAATAAAATAAATCCTACATTATCTCCCTAAAAACTAAAAATAAATCTCCCCAAGGAAAGCTATCTTCCTTGAAAGAGGATGTAAACAAAACTTTTCATGGCCAACAGATTTTAGTTAGACTTAAGCCTTGCTACTTTTCTTGCTACTTTTCCACTCTACTCTCTTAAGACCAATTTCTTTTATTTGTTAATTCGTTACAATATTGTTTCTTTGTAATTGAGGTATAAAGGATAATATTTTGGCAACCTTTTGGGGTTTTTTTATTTTTTTAAAAATTATGATTTTTTTTTAACTATATGGGGGCATTTTTTGCTATTCCTGTGGTGCTCAGGAGCTATTCCTGTTCCTGTGCTGAGGATTCATAGATTAGCAGTACTGAGAAGACCATATCTGGAGATTAGGATTTCAACTGAGGTCATGCATGACATATCAGCTTGCAAATCAAATGCTATAATCTATGTACTATATATCTGGCATTAGTGTTTCATATCTTTATAGTGACTTCCTCGATTACATAATTAAACTTGCAGTTTGCTGTTTTACCTAATAGATAAGAACATTACTTATAGAAAGTGTGGGTTAGCAAAGAATCACAAAAACTCAGGAAAGTTAAAAAGAGATTTTGTATAGAGGCACTGTATTTATTTATACTCGAGAAAGTCCTTTTTTCTGTCCTTACACTCTTCCTGTCCTATGTACCATATAACCTACTTATCATACTTCCTTACCAGAAAATTACTCTAACAAATGCACCTTTAATATTAAGTAATTTCAAGTCAGTTTTTTTCAGTAATCAGCATTCAATTCATATTTCTTTAAAGATCATTTCTGTTTAATCTAGGAACTAACAAATTAAATGAATATAATTTGTAATACCTTTTATTATTTATTAAATTGAGCAACTTCCCTTCTTTAATCCACAATAAATTATAGCACAAAATATAAATGATAGGAATCAGCATCTTTAATCCTTTGTTTAAACAAAAAGACACAGATCCTATTTTAATTTTCAATCAGAATGCTAATTTTTCTTTATATTTTTGTGCAGTGTCAGGGATTTAACCCTGAGTCTCATGTAGAAAGCCAAGTACACTTCCAATAAATAACATTCCCAGCCCCCAAAGAAGTTAGTCATTGTTACACTAAAACTTCATCCATTACATTGTCAGAGTGAGCAATTTTTCTAATTTTCTATTGGGCGATATTACACACATTCATATAGCAGATATATAGATCTGCATTTATCAAGAGTAACCCAACTACACATTCAAGTGTTTTAATTTATTTCTTGCAAAGAAAATCTGAAGTTCTAACACAGGGTTCCTCAAACTACAGCCCACAGACTACATGAGGCCACCTGGTGAAGACATTTATTCTGTCCACCAGCTGTTTAGCAGCCTCTGCCTGTCCTGCTAAGCAGACAGCCACTTAGTCCCTGATCCACAGTTGAATATGTGAGAAGCGCACCACACTCTCCAACTCTTCTGCTTCTCTCCTCTTTCAACTCCTCTTCTCAGTCTCAGGGAGGGGTCCTCAATTTACAAACCGCCAAAAGCAGGCACATAGTTCCCATTGTAATGCTTTTGTTGATTTAACTTTTAGTTAAATTAAGTTTGTTTGATGTAAATAAGGGAGGCACCAGGACCAAACAGGTGCAAGACTACTAAGTAGTAGGCTAGATACAGAGGGGATCACATATTCTAGCAACCGTGGGGGTTAGGGAAGAGGATATGGGAGGTAGGACAAAAACGGAGGTGTAGGGAGGACAATTTGGTGATGGGAATCCCCCCTGATTTTATGTAAATATGCACCTAAAATATTATTGTCAACAATATGTAAGCCACTATGATCAAAATAAAAATTATATTAAAAAATTTACTTGTTCATTTTAAGTATTGTATTTGTTCCTGTTTTGCTTTTTTACTTCAAAACAAGATAGGTGCAGTGTGCATAGGAATTTGTTCATAGTTGTTATTTTTAACTATAGCCCAGCCCTCCAATGGTCTGAAGGACAGTGAACTAGCCCCCTGCTGAAAAAATGTGAGGACTCCTGCTCTCACATGCTAACATAATCCAAAAGTTCTAACAGATATATAAAGAAAGTTCATGACAATAGTATGTTGGACAGTAACCTAACTTAAAGTCATTATATTAAGGAGAAATAAATATGGATGTAAAGATAATTAGCATATTTTAATCTGTGTAGTATGATTATCTAAAAGAAAAACTAGTAAAATATTAAAGAAATCAAACTTGCAGATACACTTAAAAGTTATGATGGTCAGTGGAAATAAAGGGGGCTAGAGTATGAAAGAAAAGAATGTTACGTTGGCATCGATAGGCACTTATCATTGAGTGTTGGATCTGGTGATTCTTAGACACATATACAGAAATAAAGCTGTATCCCTAAAATTCTATAATACCTAAGAAAATGACAAATTAAAAAGTGAATCTTGGATGAGGCGGGAGAGATAGCATGGAGGTAAAGCATTTGCCTTGCATGCAGAATGTTGGTATTTCGAAATCCGGCATCCCATATGGTCCCCTGAGCCTGCCAGGAGTGATTTCTGAGCATAGAGCCAGGAGTAACCACTGAGCACTGCCGGTTGTGACTCCCCCCCCCCCAAAAAAAAGTGAATCTTGGGTCTAAAGAACAATGAGTAGGGTGTTTGCCTTCCAAATGGCCTACTTGGATACCATCCTTGGTATCCCATATGGTCCCCAGCACCATCCGGAATGACCACTGAATGAGGCAGTAGTAACTCCTAAAAACCGTCAGGTAAGGCCTGCCCAAAATATAAATTTAAAAAACTACCATATCTTTATTAATTTAACACAAATCATAGAAAAATATAATGTTACTATTTTGAGTCAATAAAGTAATATTGGGCAGGTATTCTCAAGCTGTATCTTCTTTCTAGAGGCTTCATGGGTGGAGGAATTTGTTTCTTGCTCATTTAGACTATTGGCAAAATGTAGCTTCTTGCTGTTAGACAATCAAGGCTCTGATTTTCTTAAAGGTTGTGAACAGTCTCCAGCTTCAAGAGAACAACTCGCACTTCAGTTTATCACTCTTATACACTCTTTTCCAAGTTATCAAAAGGACAAATGTTTATGAACAGTGATGATGGTGTGAAAGTGTTTCTAAGTCTATCTCTCTGATACTCTCTTTTGCCTTCTTATACTTCTAAGGACTCATGTAATTAGCCCATCTGTATAATTCAGGTCAGGCTTCTTATTTTAAGGACCCTAATCTCAGTCAAATCTTCAAAATGCTATTGCTATGCGAGGCAATAATTTCACTGATTTCAGAAAGCAGAATGTGAATATCATTGTAAATCTAGCAAATTTCTTGCCCCACTCTCTAATGTCCAGATATATCAAAAAAAAAAAAGAAAAGAAAAGAAAAAAGAAAAAGAAAAGAAAAGAAAAGATAAAAAAGAAAAAAATAAGAACCATCAAAGTTCAAAGAAGTTACTTCTAAGAAATGTGATTACTAAAGACAGGAAGAGAAGGTTTGAAATCCGATTTCTTTTTTAATTAAAAGCCTTTACAAATGACTCTATTTAGAAAAACCCAACTATATCTATCTAATACTTTATAAAAATTAAAAGCATTTACAAAACAGTAATGAACAATTATAACAATTATCTTAAAATAATGAAAAATATTTCACATTTCCTTTGTCCCGTACAAGTGAAAATGTATTTTGAAAGAGGAGTGGTGTTCAAAAAGAAATACTCAAGCCCTAAGTTACAGAGAAAAACTTCTTTGAAATTTAGAACTTTTATTATTTCTATGGATTTTAGGATTAATGCATTTTCAGTCAGCTCTTTTATTTATTTATTTATTTGTTTGTTTTTAGGCCACACCCAGTGATGCTCAGGGGCTACTCAGAAATTGTTCCTGGCTTGGTGAACCATATGGAATGCCAGGGGTCTAACCAAGGTCCATCCTAGGTTAGCCACATGCAAGACAAATGCCCTACCACTGTGCCATTGCTTTGGCCTCATTGTCAACTCTTTTACACTTAATCCATTTTAGGAATAAATTTAGTTGTTTGAACCTAGTTGTTATAAACTAATTTAGAGGAGAATTGTATCTGGACATAAGTTTTTACTTTCCTGGTGTTCTTAAAGTTGTATTTTGTTTTTCCTCTTAGGCATGGATTCTCTTTCCTGACCCTCTGAATTTGGGCTAGCAATAGAAGATACTTTGGTTATTAGTATAAAGTAGAAATGAAATTGCAGTATGAAGCAGTATGCATTTTGCATATGATGCTATATGAAAACAGTGTCAGTTTGCAATGAATCACAAATAACTCTGCATATATGACATTGTATCAGTCTGCAATGGATCACAAACAACTCTACATTCTCTCTCTTTCTCAGACATTAGCAACATAAGAATAAAAGGTACTTGTACTGGATGGTGAGAAACTATTAGGAGACAAGCCATCACTGCTTAGGACATGTTTAATCAGCCTTCCTCTGGATATCTATGATATCTATAAAGTGACTCTAAATACATGAATAAGCCCAACTAAAAGTAAAAAAGCACCAATGAGTTAAACCCAGTCCAAATTCTCTATCGTGAGTCAAGTAAATTGCGATTTTTCTATTTTTAATTTTAATGTTTTAAAATTAAGGCACTGTGATTTACAAAGTTAGTCATAATAAAGTTTCAGGCATACAATGATGTTTATTAAAATGAAAGTAAATAAATATGATTTTAAATAAGAAAATGACTTAATTTCCATGAGAAATTGTTTGAATATTTCCTGTTTATCTCAGTTTCTTTTTTACAGAACTAGGTACATATTGCTGCTGGTAAGTAATCTTAAACCACTGTAAACAAGCTCTTAAAATAACTCATTTTAAGAGCTTATCCAAAGAGGATTCTTGATTTTTAAATTTGATATTTATCTTTGTATATAAGGAGGTGGTCAAAGAGGCTTATAAACACATGTCTTCCTCTTCCTCCCTGTGAGAGGATGAAACAAGCATAGCTATCACTACATATAATTACAATGTGGTTTACATTTAGTACAGCTTGGGATCAACTAATATGATCACTGCAATGAGATGTTGGTAAGACACAAAAGTTTTATTGAAAATAACAACAAGCATTGCGATTGTTGCACAGCTTAATCATCAAGTACAAATGGAAAGCAGAATAAACTCAACATTTTATTTCAGCTTACAATGATAAAACAATTCCATCTCTGTCTCTGGAAAGTCAGACTGTTCACTGACAACAGTGGGTGATTTTTAAAATGCTATCAAAATTGCTGCTTTTAAAAGTAATTTCCTAAGATATACTAGAATTTTTCTACATTTATCAAAATTTATTGATCTATGATACTATTTAGAATCCTTTCTTTACTTCTACATCTGCATTTAAATGGATACATAACATTGAATGAGTTACCTGATTTTCTCAATCTTAGCTTTCTTATAAGTAAGTGACCATCTTCACATATTTTCATAAAAATTAGAAATAACCTATGTAGGGTCACTAGTGTATCAGGCCATTGATTCATGGTGACCTTTCTTCCTTTCTTCTTCCTTCCTTCCTTCCTTCCTTCCTTCCTTCCTTCCTTCCTTCCTTCCTTCCTTCCTTCCTTCCTTCCTTCCTTCCTCCTTCCTTCCTTCCTTCCTTCCTTCCTTCCTTCCTCCTTCCTTCCTTCCTTCCTTCCTTCCTTCCTTCCTTCCTTCCTTCCTTCCTTCCTTCCTTCCTTCCTTCCTTCCTTCCTTCCCTTCCTTCCCTTCTTTCCCTTCCCTTCCGTTCCCCTCCCTTCCCCTCCCTTCCCCTCCCTTCCCTTCCTTTCCTTCCTTTCCTTCCTTTCCTTCCTTTCCTTCCTTTCCTTCCTTTCCTTCCTTCCTTCCTTCCTTTCTTCCTTCCTTCCTTCCTTCCTTCCTTCCTTTCTTTCTTCCTTCCCATTCCTTCCCTTCCTTCTCATTCCTTCTCTTCCTTCCCATTCCTTCCCTTCCTTCTCATTCCTTCTCTTCCTTCCCATTCCTTCCCTTCCTTCTCATTCCTTCTCTTCCTTCCCATTCCTTCCCTTCCTTCCCATTCCTTCCCTTCCTTCTCATTCCTTCCCTTCCTTCTCATTCCTTCCCTTCCTTCCCTTCCTTCCCTTCCTTCCCTTCCTTCCCTCCCTTCCTTCCCTTCCCTCCCTCCCTCCCTTCCTCCCTCCCTCCCTCCCTCCCTTCATTTCCTCCCTCCCTCCCTTCCTTTCTTCCTTCCTCTGTGCTCAGGAAACTATCTGTGTTGCCATGATTAGAACCCAAGTTGACTACATGTCAGACGACTATTATATCTCACAAATTTATGACCATCTGTGTTTTGTCTGTGTTTTCTCTCGTTTCTCTCTCTTCATTTCCTTATATTTATTTTATTTTAAATGTTTATTTGAGGCACTGTGATTTACAGTACTATTAATAATAAAGCTTCCAACATCATACATTTCATCATTTGTTTTAAGTTTCTCACAACCCCTAACCTCTATAGCCTTGTCATGGTAAATTCAAGTCTGTAGACAGATTCACTTGTTTTGCTGCCTTTAATTATTTGTTATGTTCTTAGTAAGCTTCTTTATTTTTAATATTTTCTGGTCATAATTCTGTATCTGTTGCACTCTTGACAAATTTCATTCTACATAATATTTTCCAGATCCACTTATGAAGTAGAACATTATATGATTCTTGTCTTATTTTTAAAAAGCTGATCTGTGGCCCAGAGAGATAGCACAGCAGCGTTTGCCTTGCAAGCAGCCGATCCAGGACCAAAGGTGGTTGGTTCGAATCCCGGTGTCCCATATGGTCCCCTGTGACTGCCAGGAGCTATTTCTGAGCAGACAGCCAGGAGTAACCCCTGAGCACTGCCGGGTGTGGCCCAAAAACCAAAAAAAAAAAAAAAAGCTGAGCTGTATTTCATTATGCATATAATCCATAGTTTCTTTAATCATTTGTTGTTGTATGTAAACTTAACTTGTTTACATAGTTTGGCTAATGGGAATAGTACCACAGTTTTTGAGACCTTGGGGAAGATTTGCTTAAGGGCAAAATTACTCGGTTCTATGAGTAGAAACTCAATTTTGTTTATTTTGGAGCCACAGATGGTGGTGTTTGGGGACTACTATCAGGTTGATGCTAGAGAGTTATTCATGATGGTGGATCAAGGACCCATCCAAAATTACTCATAGATTATACCCATGAATCCATCATGCAAAGCTATGACTCCATCATGTTCTCCAATCTTTTGAGCTACTCTCCCAGCCTTGGAAGCTCATTTATTATCTTTATTTCATTTAGTCAACTTACCTTCCACCAGTATTAGACCTAAAGCTATAGTTGGATGAGAATAAAGCAAATGTTTTATCTTAAATTATATTTGTAAAAGAATTCATATGTAAAAATAAATTCTATTTTCAAAGCCTAAAATTTTAAAATATGATATGTAAAAATGTATTTCATAAAAAAGAGTCACTTAGAACAAAATATTGTTAAAGAAGCTTCTTTTGTTAATAGTACTCTAAAAAGAATTTATAAATAATATTTTTGAAATAAAAATAATATAAAAGATATTGTGCTATTCATGTCTCAATTTGAACTTCTGGACTTTTCAGATTCACATAGTTTAGAAATGTGTAATTTCATAAGTGCCAACTATTCATAGTTGATTATTTTAGTATTAATTTTGTAGTATTAATTGTTTAAAACTACCCTAAATCATTGGAAGGGGGGGAATATTCCAATGGATTAAACACAGAAATAATTTCCCTGAGTTTATTTTTTCTTACTTTCTGTGATTTAATTATTCAAGGTTTCAATATTTTGCATAAAAATAATATCCGACCTTATATAGAGTATTGTTTACATAATTTCATAGCAATCAAGAGGCAAAATATTTTTGTTAGCTCACAAAATTTTGTATCTTTAACATAACTTTTTGTCTACATTTGAAAATGAAATATTAAATACAATATTATTATATTAAGAAAGGTATAAAACTATTAACTTATAAGAATTCTCAAAAAAATTGGTCACTTCCAATTAGACTATTTATTCATCTTTTTTCAAATAAATCTTATCATTAACTGCAAATACCAGTATTTTAAGTCTCTAATTTAATAATGATTCTAATCATACCCAAGAGAGAAAAGGGCTACTTACAAGTTGAAACCATTCCAATTTTTTGTTGAAATAAAAATAATTTACATTTGGTAATTCTACATCCTAAATATATCCTAAAAACATAAATAAATAAATTTCAAACTGTTTTATAAATAAAAATATTACTGAATGGGGGAATGTTTAAGGTAAGATTTAAAACAATCAGTATCCATAGAATTTTCACTGTGACTAAAGTAATTACAATTAAGTCACTGCTTTCTTCCATTATAAATCGCAGCTATGATATCTTCTATCATGTGCCATTTCATTAAATTTTGTTTTCTAAAGAGTTTTACTTTTATTTGAACTGGGTAGATGACAAAGGGTTTTGAAGTACCCAGTACCATATGGATCTAGGAGCACTACATCCGTGGACCATTTATCAATCTTGCAACTGAACAGATCAGCCTTGTTGGCTGAGTATCTTTAGACTCTTTGTATATACTTGGAATATACCCTCAGCTACTTTTTACTTCTAGTTACTTTAATTTATTTTGCATCTGTTAAATATTTGAACAATATATTCTATTTTTTCATTTGCTTTGATTCTAGGAGGTAGTGTATATGAAATATGTATATGATATATGTATATAAATATATATGATAAATAAAACCACTCTAAGACATTGTTTAAAGACCATAAATATATGGCTCAATGAGAGAAATAGTTATCCTTGTATGGATCTTATTTAGCAAAACTTATATGAGCTCTTTGGTATCAAATTTCAGTGTAGCCCATATTTTTCCTAATACTTATTCAACAAGATAAAAATGTTCTATCTTAGTAAAAGCAGTTAAAATAAAATAAATTTTTTAAGGATACAAATAATTGTAAATTAAAATCTATGATGGAGATTGTGTGTGTGTGGGAGGGGGGTCTGTGCAAGCTCAGTGGTGCTTGAGCCTCTCCAGAAAGGTGCTTGGAAGCTACTCCTAGTGTTGTTAGTGAACCATAGAATACAATGGGTTAAATATGGGTCTGCTACATGCAAAGTATGCCATTTTCTCTTTAAATATCCTTTCCTTCCCTTGGAGATTTTCATAAGACTAAAAACCCAATATATTAAGCCAAAGCATATTCAAACAAAAGTCCTTAAAATTTTCCTTGTAGACACAATAGAAACTACATATGACCGAACATTAACCTGATAGTCAAAACAAATAAAACAGGGGCCGGGTAGGTGGCGCTGGAGGTAAGGTGCCTGCCTTGCAAGCGCTAGCCAAGGAAGGATCGCGGTTCGATCCCCCGGCGTCCCATATGGTCCCCCCAAGCCAGGGGCGATTTCTGAGCACATAGCCAGGAGTAACCCCTGAGCGTCAAATGGGTGTGGCCCAAAACCAACAAAAACCAAAAAAAATAAAATAAAAAAAATAAAACAAAAACAGTAAACAGAAAATTATTCCAAATCAGTAAAGTTATTTTAAACCATGTTTTATATCCATACCCAAATAAATAAGACAGACATTTTATGTAAAACATAAAAGAAGCAATTAAAAATACATATCAGACAAAGGGAAAGGAAAGAAAATCATCAAATAATTCTTTGCCAATTACCAATTTGGTGGTTTAATGTAGGCACTGAGGTCTAATAACCTCATTACTAATTTCCGCAACCTCAGTGCTTGTTCATCATAATTTAGAATTATTTTTAGATTTTTTTCCAGTGACTGAACAATGCTGCTAGCACCCCTTGGACTCAGATTTGTGAAAAATCTCATTCTTGATGAGTTTATTTAGAATTTTTGCAAAATAAACCTTATAACAATATTATTGAAGCTGAACATTGAAAGATCATCTTCTGCAACCTGGATACCTTAATGAGCCTCCCAGTTATTTAACTCAATGAATTATTTTGTTGACTTATGTGTCTATTGAATACTGGTTTCTAAGGAGAGTAAACATCAGAAGCTGCTATGCCTGTGCCAATGAGCAGCGTAGCAGTGTAGTGAGACTTTAATACTCAATCTTTCATAGTATTTCAGACCTTAAAAAGAAAATCATAAATTATTATAGCTAATTCAACATTTCAGCCTTTTAATGTTTTCCTTTCACTTTTCTTGAATGACATTTTTCAGTTGTGGAAAAAAAATCATCTACTTTGCACCCCACTTGTCTAAATGTTTGTTTGCATTAAATGTATAACTCCAAAGGAAACACTTTATTTCTATAGCAAATGATACAAAACATCACATGAACTACTAAAACAACATGCAATATAATATGTTCAGTAAAATGATAAGAAAAATACCCTCTCATTGGTTGCTACAGTCTATCAGATGGCAAAATGTTAATCAAAATATGCTACTGGTTCTCAGATACATTAATTCTCATATGATCAATTCACATACTTTTTATCTAACAGTAAATTTACTTTGTACAATATTTGAATTCTTTCTAAATAGGGAGGCCTATAGTTATTGTGAAGCAACTTTTGGGATATATTTTTCCCTATAAATTGGATATTAGCAGATGTGTCTTCTTCTTTTTTTATAATATTTTTTATTTAAACACCTTGGTTACAAACATGATTGTGGTTGGGTTTCAGTCATATAAGATGACACCCCCCCATCACCAGTGTAACATTCCCATCACCAATGATCCATATATCCCTCCTCCCCTCCCTGCCCCCACCTGTACTCTAGACAGGCTTTCTATTTCCCTCATATATTTTCATTGTTAGGATAGTTCACAATGTAGTTATTTCTCTAACTAAACTCATCACTCTTTGTGGTGAGGTTCATGAGGTCAGCTGTAACATCCAGCCCTCTCCTATTTTGTCTCTGAAAATTGTTGAGAAATGTCCTTCATTTTTCTTAAAACTGATAGGTGAGTGAGATCATTCCCATCTTTGTCTTTCTCTCTGACTTATTTCACTCAGCATAATAGATTCCATGTACATCCATGTATAGGAAAATTTCATAACTTCATCTCTCCTGAAAGCTGCATAATATTCCATTGTGTATATGTACCACAGTTTCTTTAGCCATTCATCTGTTGAAGGGCATCTTGGTCGTGTACAGAATCTTGCTATGGTGAATAGTGCTGCAATAAATATAAGTGTAAGAAAGGGGTTTTTGTATTGTATTTTTGTGCCCTTTTCTAAGGAACTCTGATTTCATAGATCTTAAGGTCAATTGGGAATCTTCATAGGAACTAAAATTCTCTCTAACAGACTGTATGTTTTATCCTCAAAGGAAAAAGAGCAAAAGGTTTCAGAGAGGCTGGTAAGATTTTTCAATTTTTAAAGCCTACAAAGTACTATTTCTTGATCTCTATTATTATTTTTATTACTTTCACCTCCTCTTTCAAGAACCTAAGCACTGCTCTCTTTCCAATTTTTCTTGTCCATGTTTTCTGGTATTGCCAGTGTAAAATAACACATTTGTGTATGTTGGCTGCAACAAAGACTTATTTTCCAATACTATGATAAAATGCATAGAAGATAAAATGCATGGTATTCTTTAATGTATGTACTTCACTGTACAGCAGATCTCTTAGGAGATAGTTTGTGTTGTTATGGTGTTTGCCCAAGAACATCATCAATTTACTAAAATCAAAGGGAAGTTCCCTAGAATAGAAAATTAAAACACTGTGCTCTTTTTATACAGGTATGTTTATGAACACATGAAACTCTATATAATTTCTGATTCACACTTGCTATATTGGATTTAATAAACATAAACAACACAATATTTGAAAAGAAATTTTCATAGGATATAAAATTAATTTCATGTGCTTATTAAAAAAGGTGGGATATCAGAGGAAGAGACTTTACAGTGAAAGTGACATGAATGAACTGACTATTCATTTACATGGCCACTAATTCCACAGGGCAACTGATCATAAATTAAGTGCTGGCATTTAGTAATAGATGATTATATCTGACATAATGAAGTTATAATGGAGGGTGTTCGCACACTACTTGACTATTAAGTGCCCATTTATTGTCCCTGCACCAGGTGTGATAGTGATAGGCTATACAAATCATCTAGAAGAAATGTCAAAATAGGCTCCTCTGCTGATAAAGCACCACACATGTTTATTAATATAGCAGCTTGTCTTAGAACTGGCCCATCTGCTCATTTAAAACAAATCTTTTTTTAATAAATAATTCAAAGTTAAGAGCATGACCAGTAGTAATAGTTTTGGCTACATGTAATGGAAAGGGAACCAAAAACAAGGAAAATAGCCGGACTTTTAATAAAATAGAATGCTCCTTTTTACCTTAAGTCTGCTTTACAAAAGAGGGGGCAATGATGTGGTTCTTAGAGTGACATTTACTTTAGATTAGTATAGCATGAGTATAGGCTATCGAACTTGGTCTCAGCTCCAGCTGTTGCTGATGCCAGGTGGGAAATGGCAAATTTCAGCAATGTTTTCAAAGTACACATTTTAATCAAGTGCAAAACAAAAGTACTCAATTAAAAAATTCCCCAGTGCTGAAATTCATATATGTTTAAATTCATTCAAAAATGATCTGTTGGATTTTAACAGAAAAAAAATTGATGATGTTACAGGTTACTTGCTGTGTGGGTTTTTTTTTTTTTGGCAGGGAGGGGAGAGGTTTAAAGTAGAAGTTAATTAAAAATATATTTTTGAGGTCATTGAGATACCATAGTGAATAAGGCGCTTGCCTTGAACACAGCTGACCTAGATTCACAAATAGTTTCTGAAGCTCAGCCAAGTGTGATCCTTGAGCACAGAAGAGTTAAGCTCTGGAAACATCTAGGTTTGCTTTCATAACAAACAAACAAACAGTTGTTTTCACAAAGATTAATCTTATTAATCAAATAAATAACATCAAGCTATAACTTATTAATTTTTTACTTTTAAACTTAGAAGCACAAACCTAAGCCATTTCTATCTCTGGTCATTGGATTTTGTGTTGTGCAGTCTGTATTGTCTGTGTTCTGTATTGTCTGTGTTCTATCTTCGAGAATGGTTTGATCTAACAGTGTGCCCTGAGGTGTTCCTCTGAAATGAACACACAAATTTGAAATGAAGGGGAACAATTGTTCAAAATATGAAACCAAGCAAAGGCATGAAACTTTTGGTGACTCAAGTTGGTTTTCACTTTATAGTCTTGGCTTCATTTATTCATTCATTAAAATCTAAATAAAGTCTGGCAGGCATGCCTTTCTGGCTCCAGGAAAGAACTTTATCAGACTTAGTATCACATAAATCCACTAGTCATACTTCTCTAAATAAATTACATCTGGGGATAACTAACACCTGGTGACCAAAAGGGCAACTCAATTACTTGTAGGGGGTTAAAGGTCTCAGAAACCCTTGAAATTATTTCCAGATACGAAAAGTCACATTTTCCCCCATCAGAGTTCAGTAATGTGGAAAATAGTTGGGAAGGAAGGATTGAGTTTCTTTAGGCATTTTAAGTGGCAGAAGGGAATGCAGTAAATAAAATTTAATGAAAGAGCCACACCAATATAATTGAGTTTACCTTCCTCTAAACCATTATCTTTTCTAGAAGGGGGTTAAAGAGATCTATTAAAAACTGAAAACATATTATTTAGCACTCTGTAAAAATCCTTTGTGGACACTGAAAGTTCTTAACATTTTCACAGTTAACATGGTGGGCATCACATTGCACTGGTAGAGGGGGGTGTTCTTTTTATGACTGAAACCCAACCACAATCATGTTTGTAATCAAGATGTTTAAATAAAGACATTATTATAAAAACTTAAGAGGGACATCAAATCCTCAAAAATAAAACATAGTAGACAAAGATTCTTTGCTTGACAAAATTTTTTTTTTTTTTTTGGTTTTTGGGCCACACCCGGTAATGCTCAGGGGTTACTCCTGGCTATGCGCTCAGAAGTTGCTCCTGGCTTGGGGGACCATATGGGACTCCAGGGGATCGAACTGTGGTCCATCCAAGGCTAGCGCAGGCAAGGCAGGCACCTTACCTCTTGCGCCACCGCCCGGCCCCATCTTGACAAAATTTTAATTAGAATATTGGACTTCTTTTTATTGGCTCATCTCTGTACTTTGTAGAGATTTCTATTTTACATGAATCCTGCTAAATCAATTTCATCAGAACCACCCTATCTTCCAAATTTCCTAGTCCTAATTGAATATGATGGAATTCTTACATTTTACATTCCCCAGAAGATGTCTGATTAAGGAAGTCTTCAGTAGGAATCCTGTTACGTGGATTTATCCCCAGGACTCCTCAAAACTGATGTTCTTAGTAACTTTCTATCCAATTATATAAGCCCTATTTGTGCCTGCAAATTCCTTCTTGTTCATGTTGTACTAAGAGTTGCCTCCTTTCTAGAGAATCTCTTTTACCCTATTGTGCAATAATAGTTCAGGGTGGGGAAAGGGAGCTATAAGTTCTTATTGTTTCAACTACTGCCTAACTCTGATTTCCCTACAAAAGTCTCTGAGCCCTGACTACACTGTCATTCTCACAACCACTATATTTTCCCCATTAACAATGCTTAAAAAATATTAACATCTACTTATTTTTTGTTGACTTAGAGTTTTCATTCACCATGTAATATATGTTGCATAAGAAACAAATCTTTTTTTTTTTTTTTTTTTTTTGGTTTTTTTGGTTTTTGGGTCACACCCGGCAGTGCTCAGGGGTTACTCCTGGCTGTCTGCTCAGAAATAGCTCCCGGCAGGCACGAAAGACCATATGGGACACCGGGATTTGAACCAACCACCTTTGGTCCTGGATCGGCTGTTTGCAGGCAAACGCCGCTGTGCTATCTCTCCGGGCCCAAGAAACAAATCTTGAGAGACTCTTAAACCACACAATACTATGAACACCTGACACATATCAAGTGAAAATCAATATAAGTTTAAAAAAATAATTAACTTTTCTAATTCAAACTCTTAGATAAATATATCCTTCAAGTATTTTAATTATGGTCAACGTGTATTCATTCTTCACTTTTCAGTGTGATTTCTCATCTCCATAGAATGGTTTTCCTGTACCCAAAATGATGCAAAAGTTAATCTTGATAGCTTAATCAATCATTTTTATACATAAAACAAGGTAAAGTTCACAAGGGTAAAGTCTGTCTTTTGTTGTACATAAAATATTGCCAGTTCAGTGTAAAATGCATGGTGCATAATAGATACTGTAGGATGGCAAGCCAAACTTGACTGGACTTAATGTAAAACTATATGCCTTTCAAAAACTCTTCAAGGAGGATTTTATATGTCATTACTCTCAATAAGCAAATGTCCAAGATTAGTGGAGGTACAGGAATCCTGTTTCCTTTGTGCTTGGTCTATTTACTCATATTTCTCAATATGTAAGTCTCTCCATCCTCAAATTAGATTTTGCCAATTTTCATTTAAATTTTTATGGAAACTAAAAATGCTTTATCTTCTGTACTTTTAGGGAACATTTTGTCCTCTTTCTTCCCTCTCCCCTTCACTCACTCTTATGTTTCCTTCCTCTGTCCCTTCTTCTATCTTTCTTCATCTTTCCTGTCTTTCCTCCCTCCCTCCTTCCCTCCCTCCCTCCCTTCCTCCCTCCCTCCCTCCCTCCCTCCCTCCCTCCCTCCCTCCCTCCCTCCCTCCCTCCCTTCCTTCCTTCCTTCCTTCCTTCCTTCCTTCCTTCCTTCCTTCCTTCCTTCCTTCCTTCCTTCCTTCCTTCCTTCCTTCCTTCCTTCTTTCTTCCTTCCTCTATTTTTGGAAAACACTGAGCTGTGCTCAGGAATTACTCCTGGAAGGGTGTGGGGAATTTATATGCTGCTAGGGATCAAACTCATATCAGCTGAATCCAAGAAGAAAACATTGCCTACAGTACAGTCTCTGGTCTAGTTGTTCTCTTCCAATTTTGTCTATAGCTATCCCATGTATAAGATGCAAATGCATAGAAAATTAATATTGAATATTGAAATAAAGTTAATCTATGGAAGAACATAGATATAATTTATTTATTACATTTTTATTGTACTTTTTTGTCTTGGGGCCACGTCCAGTAATGTTCAAGGTTTCTAGCTCAGGGATCATTTCTAGAAGAACTAGGGGATCACATGTTTCTGGGATTCAAACTTCTATCAGTCATTGGCAAGCTAAGTTTCTTAACCACCATGCTATTTTTCCATTCCTGCTGTTGTATGATTTTTCCTGTGATCAAGTCTAAAACATTGAGTGAACAGAAATTTAACAAGGGAGACACTTATTTAATGTATATGAATTGGACTTTACATATTATGTCAATAGGATTTGAGGAAAAAATAGCATTGTAAGTCTCTTTAAATACTTAGTTTATTGAATTATCAAATATACACTATGATGAATTTCAATCTGAGCTAGTAACATATTTCTCACTAATTATGTTAAATTATGTTTATGTAGCATTTATAGATTATAAATTTCTTTCATATATATTTGGTATCTGATATAAGCACCATAGGTAAAAGTTGTTGCTATGGCTACAAAATTGTCCAGAATGACTTAGTAAATCAGGGCTATAAGATTAAATGTGAGTGTTAGTATTCATATTGTGTATTCTATGCATCTCCATCTGGGATAACTTAATGCTAATATTAATAGGAATACATGCTTGGTAGGTAATTGATGAAGAAAATAGTTTTTCCCTGATATTTTAATAAACTAAACACTTTATTGATCCACTTGTATATAATAATAAAGGAAAGATGCATCTTAGAACTGAAGAACAATTACCTAAGTAAGATTTTTGAAATGTTAGAGGAAGAATAATAGACAATCAGTACTTCTCATAAAGAGAAACAAGTGATAACATGTAGATGGATATCTTACCTGTATAAGATGAAACTTCTTGCTTTTTGAAGTCATAGTCTAGCTATTTTACAGAAGGATTTATATTTTACAGGATAGTACTCCTCATACTCATGAACCAACATATAGATGAGGACTAGAGTAGGATATTCTGGAGCTGTAATTTCCAACTATTTTTTTCTGGAGAAATTTTTTAAGTTCTTTACAAAGAGATTTAGTGGCCCCTGAACAAAAACTTAAGAGAAAGAGGTGCTTTCTAGCTAGCTCTCTACCTCCTGCTCTCTGGAACTGGAACAAGGGCTACCCTTCTTACAGTTCATTCCACATGCCTCCCACATTTTCAGCATCTGTAAATAATCTTGTGGCTCAAAATTTTTGCGTGGGTGTTATGAAACTACGTCTACATTCAATTCAAACAACTCTATGGGATTTCACTTTTCCAGAGGTGTAGAGACTATGTGAAGTGACTCCTGGCACTTCAACTAACTATGACACTGAGGGATGTGACTGCTTTCCTGGTGTTATGGTGGTTCTGCTTCCTCAAAGAGTCATGCACAACATATCCTTCTTTCAATACAATAGCCACAACTTCTCTGTATACTCACAATCCCAAGTTCCACTGTCCAGGAGATTTTTAAGTCCAGGTAATGGACTCTAAAAGTAAGAGTTATTTAAATAAAAGTAAGGATTTCCCATAACTTTTATTACACTACTTTGTGATATCTATTGTCATTGTAGGTACATGCATGTTTGTACTGTGTGCGTACACCATAGTGCTCAGCACCTTGCTGGTGATCTTATTGATTAGCAAGTAGGGATGAAGCTAATTCTTATCTCTGAATATCAAGGCTATTTCTTCAGGTTTTATTTTATTTTATATTTGGTTTTTGGGCTACACCTGGTGATGCTCAGGGGTTACTCCTAGCTATGCGTTCAGAAATCTCTCCTGGCTTGGAGGACCATATGGGAAGCCAGGGATTGAACTGAGGTCAGCCACCTACAAGGCAAATGCATTACTGCTGCGCTATTGCTCTGGCCCCTATTTCTTCAGGTTTTGATAGCAGCAGTTAATATAAGTAGTAATAATCAGCTGTTTGTGTTAGGCAGTGAGAAAATAAAATTTTAGCCTTATAGGCATAAGTCATAGTTATTGGATAAATACAAATTATTATTATTATTATAATTATTTATTTTTTGGTTTTTGGGTCACATCTGGCAGCGCTCAGGGTTCTTTCAGGCTCTGTGCTCAGGAATCGCTCCTACAGGCTCGGGGACCATATGGGATGCTGGGATTCGAACAATAGACCTTCTGCATGCCATGTTATCTCTCCAGCCCCAATACAAATTATTTTTGGAGAGAATACTAAAATACACAAAAGGGTAACTTTTATAGAAGCTATAATATAATAAAAGTTAGTACACTATTTTGTATACAAATTGCAAAACATTATCAGAAAGCTTGAAAACAGTGTGATCTAAATGCAGTTATCTTTTTTTGAGAGAAATTGGAGTACTTTTTATGAAGCAAATGGTAGCTGATTTCTATTTTATATAAGACAAATATAGATTAAAATGACCAACAGGTAGATGTTGGAATATTACTTCTTAAATAAATAAAATGTGTTCAATGTCATTTTAATGAAAAAAAAAAGGAAATAGTTATTGTCTTTTAAAAAGATTCTCAAGGGCCACACCAGACAGACAGAACTGGGGACAATATGGTGGCAGGAATCAAACCCAGGGCCTCTCACTAGCAAGGTTCATGTTAGCTCTACCATTGAGTATATTAAGGTCCAAATTGTAGTTTCTTTAAAAACATTCTACTATGATTGATCCCTTGAGTGTTTTATTGTTAAAGCATTTATGGGGGGAATTAAAGAATTTACAGCAAATTTTTAGAGATATTTTCTTTAAATTCTGACTCCAATACTGCATAATGTTTAACTTTATCAAGGTAGTAAAACCTGTTAGATATTTTTCTTTTCATTCCCCAAATTATAATAATATTAATATCTATTCAATTGTATTTAAAAAATTAGTGAAATAATCATATGAAATTCTTATAATAGAACAAGACATTAATGAATGATAAAACTTTTAAGAGTTCATAAAATCTCTCAAATATATAGCTATTTGCTGTAATTTTCAGAATATTAAAATGGGTACTCTATGGAATAAAGAAAATATCATAGGAATATTTTTGAGTTTGAATATATTAAATTAATCTTACAAATACATTATTAGTGTAAGTATTTTTGAGGATTGTAATGACTGATTAAAAAAATATACCACTTGAACTACTAAATATTTGAACTACTAAATATTTCCCCTCTGGGAAAATATTTAGCAATATTTGCATTTTTATGAATAAAATTAAATCATAGTAAAATAAAGAGAACTTAAAAAGCATATTAAAGAGCATTGTTGAGGCAGCTAGGCCAGTGAACAATCTTAGAAGGCACTGGGGAGTGGGGATGGGGAAGTGTAAAGTTCAAAGAAGTAAACCCTAGATAATGTTACATAAAGATGTTCTAATATTAGAGACTTTCTCCGATTTAATAAGAAATAGATGTATTTCATTCAAATTAGAGGTCATTTTCAAGGACTCTGTCTTTAGTCATAGACCCTGAAGAAGAATGTTCCAGTCACAGGAATATAAAGTGTCTATTCCCTTTCAACACCACAGATAAATATATATGTTATATATAAAATATATATTATATATAAAATATATATAAATATATATATATATTTTTGCCACAGATTTTTTTCATGAGCCAATGGAGAACTCAAATTCAAACTATCTATTCATTCAAGGTCATTGAGAGACTACCACCACAAATGAATCAAGAACATAACCTGAGAGATAACCAGATCACATTATTCTCAAAAATTTACTTGCAATATATAAATCATGTTAAAATGCTCCAACTTTGAGCATCTCTTGTTTTACATAATAAATACTGATGTTTAAAGGAAAATATTTCTGAAGGACATGGCAATTAATAATATTCTAATATTTATTTTTAATATAATTGAATAAAAACATATTTTATCACTAAATGTAGAATTCAGTTTACAATAACTCAATTTGGGTCAAAGAGATATAGTGTTTGCCTTGCACGTGGCTGATCCAGATGAACCTGAGTTTGAATTCTGGCATCCATTATTGTCCCCTGAGCTTGCCAGGAGCAATTTCTGAGCACAGAGCCAAGAGTAAGCCATGAGAACCACTGAGTGTGGCTCCAAAACAAAACAAAACAAAACAAAACAAAAATTCTAACTCAATTTTAATTATCCATGAAAGGTACTATCATACTAAGTTGGTTACTATAAATATTGTTGTGATCAGCAAGTAAGAATATAAAAGAATAAAAAACTTATAGAAAGAAATAATAGTAGCTATTAAAGTATTTTTCTTGTGATAGAGACTACACATGTATAGTAAATAGGAGTAGTGTTTATCATTAAATTTTACTTGCTATGACTAACTTGTAGGTATTCAAAGTACAATTCAGACAGCAAAAAACAGTTTTGTTTATATAAGCATATAAAAATTAGTGCTGGCACATGTAAGTTTTATTACACTTATTATTTTTATTCATCTAGTGCAATAAAAGTATAGAATTATTTCTACCATATAATGTCTGTGAAAGAGAAGAATTAGAAAAAGCCTCATCATGGAATATTAGTGAACCAGGACTGCCAATGATGATGCCAGATGATGACTTCTTATTTTGTTTTAATCAATATAAAAGATTATAATAATTCATTATACTATATCATGTCTTAATGTCTCTATTTAGTGATGTTAATTTTTTAGCTAAAGCTTATTTTAATATAGATGCATCAGACAAATATATGTTTATTTTTTAACAACAAAATTTTTTTTAAAAATTCTTAGTGTGTAGGTTTGCTAAATGTAATTTAATCTGCACATGAAACTTATTGTTTGACAGTATTTTAGTTAACTGATTTTAGACATCAGTTGAATACATTTATATAAACATTTACAACAAAAATATAGATGTGTTTTTCAAAAGTACATATTTTATTTTGTATATACTATTTTCCTAGAGTAGAATTTCTAATATTCAAGAATTAGAAAATAAACTCCCAAAGCATTTTTACAGATTTAATGCAATCCCTCTAAGGATTCCTCACTTCAAACACTTTTTAAATTTATTTGGAAGAATAAATGTTAGCAAATAGCTAAAGCAACCTTTAGGGAAATAAAAAGATGGGAGCCATCACTTTCCATAACTTTTAATTGTACTACAAAGCAATAATCAATAAAACAGTATGGTACTCAAATAAAGATAAACCCTCATGTCAATGAAATTGGCTTGACTGTTCAGAGATACAGACATACTATTAATCTTTGACAAATAACAAGAAACACAAGATGGAGCAAGAAAAGCCTCTTCTACAACTGATTTTGGGAAACAGGCCAGCCACATGCATAAAAGTGAACTCATAAAAGTGAACGCGCCAAAAATAGGGGAAAATAAATGAACAGACATTTCCTTAAAGAATAAATACAGATGACCAAGAGACACATTAAAAAATGCTCCCCATTACTAATAATCAGGGAAATGTAAATCAAAACAACAATGAGATATCATCTCATATCACAGAGACTGATGTACATCACAAAGAGCAAGAATAACCACTGCTGGCATGGATATGGGGAGAAAGGATTTCTCATTAACTGCTGGTGGAAATGTCATCTATTCAACCTTTCTGGGAAACAATATGGATATTTCTAAAAAAAACTGGAAATTGAGATTCCATATAATCCAACGGTACCACTAATAAAGATATAACCTTGGACCAGCAAAACACAATGTAACAATGCCCTTTGCACTCCTATGTTCATTGCAGCAATATTTATAATAGCCAGAATTTGGGAACAAACCAAATGCTCAACAACAGATGAGTAGCTAAAGAAATTGGTACATCTATACAATGGAATATAATGCAGTGGTTAAGAAAAGGAAGTCATGACACTTCCCTATACATGGATAAACATAGACTATTATGCTGAGCGAAATAAGTGAGAGAGAAGAGAGATAAACACAAAATAGTCTCATTCATCTGTGGCATTTAAGAAAATAAAATGCAGTATAGTAATAATACTGAGATGAGAGCAGGAAGGTCCAGACCATGACTTGTAGCTTACCACAAAGCGTAGTAAGCACAGTTAGAGAAATAACTAACTATATTAACAACTACCATGACAATGATAGAAAAAGAAATATCAATGCCTATTTTGAAGACAGGCAGGAGATGGGGGAGTAGGGAAATGGGGACATTAGTGGAGGGAAAGTTACACTGATGAAGAGGGTATACGTTTTATGATTAAACATAATTATGAACATGTTTGTAACCATGGTGCTTATATAAATTATTTAGTGAAAAAGAAAATTCACTAATGATTAATATTAGACTGATTAAATTAAAAGAACTGACAAAATTAAGATTATAATATATAGAAAAACTAGCATTACTTCATTTCCTTCTTTCCTTCCTTTCTTTTTTTTCTTTCTTTTTTTGGGCCATATCATGTGTTAGTACTGGCTCTATGCTCAAAATTTACTCCTGGCTGGTTCCCTGAGTAACCATATTGGTGTATAGGGGATCGAATCTGGTTCAACCATATGAAGGGAAACTTACCTAATGCATTTTATTTATAATGAAAATTTTTTGAAACCAACCCCCAAAGAAAAAAATTCAGCCAAAGAGCATGTTCCAATTAGAATACTTGAATTTCAAGAAGTATACAACTTTTCCTCAGCTTCAGGCAAGGATAGAGTTTTCCATATAAATTTCTTTTTTTTTTTTTTTTGGTTTTTGGGCCACACCCTGTGACGCTCAGGGGTTACTCCTGGCTATGCGCTCAGAAGTTGCTCCTGGCTTCTTGGGGGACCATATGGGACGCCGGGGGATCGAACCGCGGTCCGTCCTAGGCTAGCGCAGGCAAGGCAGGCACCTTACCTCCAGCACCACCGCCCGGCCCCAATAAATTTCAACCTAACTAACCTTCCTTGCCTCATTCTACCTGTAATGACTCTAAAGTAAGATATTTTGTATGTGAGTAGTGAGGAGACAAAATAAGTGAAGCAAGTAAAGGCTTATTGGTAAGGGCATGTGACCATGAGCCCTGATAAAAACTTCAATCTGCTTGTTCACAAATATTTATGTACAGACACCAAAACAGTGTTCTTGCATTTTCTATTATAATACATAATATTGGAAATATGCCTTAAAGACATGTATGGATGTTTTGCATATATAAATATATAATCAATCTTACTAAATTAGTTCTAAAATGGAAACATTTTAATAACAAAAGCCTTAAAAATAATAGTGCTTCTCACTGAAGCTATTTTTTAAAAAGTCCTGATTACTGAGACATATGGTGAGAAATTACTATAATGGTAAATGCTGATTCAGGATCTTATTTTTATTAAGTAGTTTATAGTGAGGGCTGTGACTATTTTTCTATTTATAGTGGCAGCTCTGGTTAATTACCCCGTAATGTATTGTGACATTAATGCACTTGTAAACTATTGGAATTTACACCCCTATTCAGCAATAAACTCTTTAAATTGAAGAATGCATATAGGGCCATCACAAGCATAAATTATGAAACCAAAGGCTATGGTTAAACACACTAAATTTAAAGAACAAAATCTCTTAGATTTACTTATCGGGGTTAAGTGACAACAAATTTATATACTCCAACTGCACTGAGATATTTATATAATACTTCATTCAAGATGAGTTTGTAAATTGATGCTCCATTTTCTGTAGCTACTAAGAACCTACTGGTCATAATTAAAATCTATAATATTAAAGAATAGCATATTATGCTAAAGGCAGGCACAAGTCACAAATAATTTATTGTTACATAATGATCAAAATTGAAAAATTAAGCTATATAATTAAAAGAATATATATTGACATATGTATTAAAACCAAAATTAACATCTAAAACGAACACAGACAAAAAGGGATAAAATATGAATATACATATATTTGTATATAATTATTCATAATATGTGCATATGATTATTTTTCATAATATATACACATTTACAAAGCAGATTTTTTGTTGTTGTTTGTTTTTGTTTTTGTTTTTTGGGTCACACCCGGCAGCACTCACGGGTTACTTCTGGCTCTATGCTCAGAAATCGCTCTTGGCAGGCTCGAGGAACCATATGGGATGCCAGCATTCGAAACCATCCTTCTACATGCAAGGCGAATGCCTTACTTCCATGCTATCTCTCCTGCCCCACAAAACAGATCTTTAAGTTCAAAAGTTACCAGTAATTAGCTGGTGCCATGGATACTCAAATTATCATCAGTATAAATATACAACTAAAACTTTTAGATGTTAACAAAAATTTTAAAATATTATATTCAGGTAAACATATTAGTATACTTGAGAATATATGATAAGTTAATACTTAAGCAATATATTTAAAGGAATTTTTAAGGGGGTTTGGGTCACACCCAGTGACACTCACAGGTTATTCCTGGGTTACTTCTGGCTCTGAGCTCAGAAAAAGACCCTGGCAGGCACGGGGGACGTATAGAATGCTGGGAATGAAACCACTGCCTCTTAGGGTGGCCGCATGCAAGGCAAATGCCCTACAGTTGTGCTATATTTCTGGCCCCTATTTGAAGGAATCTTATTTGTTAGACTAATAAGTTTTTATAAAAAGGTCCTGTTTATACTGTGATAACTATATTTATGCATGTTGAGTGTTTTGTTTTACATTACTTGTTTGACAAATATCTGATAATTAAAGTATTATTTACCTATTAAGCATAGTTAAGTGTATAATTTTTATAAACAATGATTCATGAAACATTAAAATAACAGTGATCTTTGTTGAAAATTAGTTTAAACACAGAAAGAATAACAATAATCATAGGTCAGTATGAAGAAGGAAAATGTGTACACCTATTTATCACATTTTCAATAAGCATGCCATCATAAAAACAAAAAATATATATAAATAATTAGCTAAGTTAATTTAAGTTAATTTAAGCTCTCAAGGTATTACTATGCAATCTCCCAAATTATCTAATCACTAGATATAAAATTCCTATTATGTAAAGAGCTAAGATTGACACAATACATATATCTAAAGAACATTAATATGCAAGGCACATTTTATGCTTTGTTTTAATATATAAATATATTTAAAATACATAATAAATATGTTGAATAATTTGATTGCTTATAATTATTAATGACAGTGTAAGGAATAATTAAGAATATTAAATGAAGGTGAAGACTTGAGTTTAAAAGTTAAGAGAAAATAAGGTTCCAGTTTATAATGTTTGTCAGCCTATACCATTTTTAATATTTGTCACTAAAATAAGTACTAAACAGTAAGAAAGTAAGGAACAGAATTTTTGGCAAAGGTATTTGGGAAATTTTTATTAATCTCGACATTAACCTAACTAAATCAAATTGTTAGGCTGTAGCACTTAAGTTGTGACTACAATTGCAAAATAAACTTGGAAATTTATAAAGATCTTTAAGGCAATGTTTTAGGGAAATAATACACAAATTAGAAATAAGACAATTGTTTCATGACTGAAACCACAGTTTGAACATAAATTAGGCAGAAATAATGTTAGAATTTAGTTGCCCAGATCAATACAGATCACCCATATTTTTACAAACATGATATTACTTAGTTTTTATTCATTTAATTTTGTAGAGTTGGCCCATGTCTGGTGATGTTCAGGGATTACTACTGGTTCTGCACTCAGGAATCATTCCTGTTTTTGCTCAGAGAATCTTTGGGGATACCTGCGATAGAACTTGGGTTTGCTGCATACAAGACAAGTCTTATTCACAGTACTATCCCTAAGAACCAATGATAGCATTTTAAAAGAAAGCTTGTATTGATTCTTAATAACAAACAATTCTTAAGGGTCTAGTTTGTATTAGATATTTGTCAGGAACTTGATACATTACTTCAGTCATTTATCTTAATAAGTTTTCCATGTTGGTATTTTATTCTTGTCTTATAGATGACTCAGAATAGTCGACAGTTGTCTTTCAGGCCCCCAGTACCCAATTTTCTCTCACCTACCACAGCAGTGAGTGCAAAGTTATGCAGAAATAGTCACATTTTATCTAGGGACTACCTAGTACTAGACTGACTTTCATATTATTGCTTATCTTAAGAGTGGAATTAAGATTTGTGAAAATGTTCAGAAAACTAAAGATAAGAAATATTTAGAGTTTTCAAATTTAAATTTATTGGCTCTAAATCCTTTCATTTAATCAATATATGTCTTTTATTATCTCTAAATTTATTCTCTTCCTTAGTCTTGCAATGACCCTTAGATATGGTTCATTTGCCTTTCATTTTGTATTCAAGACACTTAGGATTGAAGTTCCTTTATTATGAAATTGAGTCTGTTTCCAGCTTCTGGAATTGACCAAAAAAAAAAAAAAAAAACTAATTTTTACCAGCGGAACATTAGAAAACATGACAAAAGTACAGTCTTAAAAAAAAAGACAAAACTGAACTTTAGGATCTGACTACTCTTTGTTGGTAACCAGTCAAAGTAGGAAGAAATCCAGAGATAAGTGAACAATAAAAGGGAATGTCTATTTAGTAATCTCTATATCTAGAGGATTACCAACTAGTCTTCCATTCACTCAATCTTTGTAGATGCCTATCTCTTAGTGTGGGTTACAAATATTTCTCAGAACATATATTTTGTGCTTTAGTTTATGAGTAAAGGTTACATATTATGATATTTCAATTGTTTCCTGTGATCACACAGCAACACATTATTAAATAGAAATGGATTGCAACATATAACCAACTTTAAATTGTTAACTATTACCAAGTCAGGAATAGCTTTTCTTTAAAAACATAACTCACCTCTTATAGGGGGTCTTTCTAGTTCAGAATCAAGGTGAACCGGTGGAGAGATGTATGACACCTGTCCATGATGTGCCTGCCCTGTGGACACAAAAAAATGAGAGAAGATATTAAATATTATTTTAATTTTATGACAATGAAATATCACTATATTGTGTAAACTGACTTCCTGAAACATAAAGATAGCATTTTGGCCAAATATTAGATAAATAAAATAATGATTCTTAAATTGCCTTTATTAAAATATATTACAAATTAATTAAGCAGTAAAAACATTAAAGTATAAGTTATCTTTTATACATTATTAAATGAGGCATATAGGGAATTATTTATCAATTTATTCTAAATGTTTTTAAATACTCCTCTTTCATTTCTGAAACCAACTTATTGAAGATCCGTACTAATAAAAGGTCTGCATTCTTGCATAGTGTCAGATAACACCCTAAATAAGGGTCTCAAACTCGCGGTCTGCGGGCCTCAAACGGCCCTCCGTACAACATTTTGTGGCCCTGCCCTAGAGGAATCTTCTTTTGTTTTGTTTTGTTTTAGTTGTTTGGGTCACACCCCCCAATGTTCATGGCTTACTACTGACTTTGCACTCAAGGATCACCCCGACTTTGCCTCCTGTGGCCCCCAGGAAAATTGAGTTTGAGACCCCTGCCCTAAATAGATCATTCTTCAATATATTTAAGACCTAATAAAATATGTTTTCATGGTTATTTATTTCCATTATTTGAATAAAAAACTACTCCCAACTTATTTCTGTATATTTTGGGATAAAAGTTAACTAAGCTCTATATAAAATGCAGGTTAATGAATTTATTCTCTTCTCAAAACATAGGCTCACACATACTTGTTATAAACATACAGTATACTTATAAGTTTGTTTCTGTCTTACATCATATCCTAAAGTTGAACTGAGGTCACAATGCACACTGGGAAATTAAAACTACCTTTAAAACTACAATTTTTCTAGTACTCTAAGTAGCAATTGTTTGTGCAATGCTAATTCAGTAAACAATTAGGATCTTGAGGAAAGAAAGCATCATTATAGAGTCAGTTTAATTTTTAAACCAACTTTATGCAAAGAAGGTTGGGTAACGATGGAGGACCCACCACTTTCTTTCTGTAATGGGAATATGCTGTTATATTTTAAACATTTACTATAACAATTTACAGGGTTGTTAATCTCTTTTTCTAAACAAGGAAAGTTAATGACACATAGATTATGATAACAGTTAGAGTAACCTTCCCGTTTCAAGTAATATTCGACTTGTAATAGACTCTGCTGATTTCTCTTTTGAGGCACATTTCAAATAATTAATATGGCTCCCTGTTGATAGAAGCTGCTGCTACTCCCAGCATTTTTCTACCTAACAGCATACAGTGGAGAGTCTATAATATACAGAGTCCCTCATCATGGTAACTAAGAATATTGTGCATTCACTGGCTATGTTTCAGTGGAATACTAAAAACACTATTATGAAAGGAATAGAACAGTGATAGTGAACTATTAGCAGTCTAAGTTTAATAAAGCTTATTAAAAACTTCATCTTATCCTAATTATAAAAACACCTGCTATTTACCAAGGAGGCCTACTTAGCTTCAAAACATTTTTACTTTGAAAGTTTCTGTGTGTGTTTGAATCATTATCAATCAAGCAAAAAATAAGACTTGTTCATTTTACATTAGTTCAAAATAATCTCATCTTTTAAAGTAATATAGATTTCATGTCTGATAAAAGAATGATAATAACCACAAAACATGAATTATCATCTCCTGTAATACAGTCACCATTCCCATTAGGATATAAAGAGAGGTACAATGTTAGCTTATTCATATGTTTAACTGAAACAAACAAGCAAAGGAGATTAAAGAAATTGCTCCTGTGCATGAAGGTAGTAAATAATAGGTACTTTTGCTTCTAAATCAATAGTGTTTTCATCTAAATAACAAAGTTGTTGGGCTTTTTTTTCCTCAAAGAAGGTTGTAACATACTAATACCTAGAAAAATGTGTAAAGATTGTTAGTGATTAAGCTCTGTAATCTTTAAATTATTCTGAAGTATCTGACTTCAAACTGCTGTCCTTAATATTCAAGTTCAAGGAAAATTTGGTGGCATATAATATTTGCTTGTCTCATGATACACCATGAAATTTTAGAAGCACTAAACACAGACATATCCTAGGTTTTTATAAGATCACAGTCTCTCTGTCCTTAAAGGTTTTTTTTTTTTTTTTTTTTTTTTTTTAGATAAAGAGCCAGTGGAATGGGAATCAGGAATTACTAATGGTCAAGAAATGGTCTTAGTTTGCAATAATGTTTTTCATTATTTCTTCAAAAGGATAACTAGCACACTGTAGTAGACATGTAGCAAAGAAAACATCAGTGGAAGTTCAATAAGCCACTTATAGTTTTCAATGTTGTGAATGAGGGTGGTGGAAGAGATACAGCAGGAAGTCACTTGCCTTGCATGCAATCAACCCAAGTACAATTCTCAACATCCCATCTGGTCCTCAGAGCACTGTCCTGAAAGCAGAGCCAGGAGTAACCCCTAAGCATTGCCTGGTGTGGCCCCAACTCCACCCCTCAAAAAAAAATCAATGTTGTGAATGAGAATTTTAATCTACAGTATAAAACCTAGAAATTATGAATTCTGTGTTTATTGGCTGCTTTCATCAAATTTTTGAAAACATGTGTGCTTTACATTCAGAACAATATTACATTGAAGAAAGGTTCTGCATGATTCAAAATAAACCTCACAAATTCTCAAAGCTTTATACACCTCATTGAAAAATGAATGTAAATGGATACTGATACAATAAATTTCTACTAAAACTGCAAGATGACTTCCATAAAAAGTCTCAGATTTTATGGGCAATGATTTTCAGCAACAATAATATATATCAGAAAAGATAGAGAGATGAATCAAAGAGATAGCTTTACAAAGTTAGAGTACATACTGTATAGATATGACACCTCAAATTTCATCCTTTTAATCACTGACCTGACCACCATGTCTAGTATTGATAGCCCCATAGCATTATGAGGTCCAATCACTAAGCCATTAGATTAACACCATTGGCCAAAGAGCCCAGAGAGTAGCCCTGAAGCTAGTAAGCACCACTAGGGAGACCCCTCTAAAATTAAATATAACTGCTTAAAGAGATAAAGACAATGGCAAAATAACATACTATTTTAAAATACAACCAGATTGTTCTTATTAAGAAACACATGTACTCTCTGCATTAATCACAGTCTCCCCATCTTCCATTATTTTACCCTTGAATTGATTAGTTTTTGTAGATTAACTACCCTACCCAAATATATGATATACTGTTTAATTTATGCCATGGTTTCTAGAAACAAAGATAAAAGCTTGCATACTTTTCTGTGTGAATGCTTTTTTTTTCCTAATTTTTGGGGACGGATGGCAATATTGGATATTGGATATTGTTTTGCTCAGAGGCAATATCTGGCTCTGTTGTCAGGAGTGACCCTGACATTGCTGGAGACTATATGTGAAATCAGTGATTGAGCCTGGGTCAGCAGTGAATACGGCCAGCATTATTTACCTTGTCAATATCTCTGGTATCCATTGCCACTCAAATTTTAAAGTGGAAAATTATATTGATGTTTATTTTAAATTGCACTAAATAAATGTGTGAAATGATATTTATAATATTTCAATATAATTTAATAAATAGTCACTAGTTTTTTGTTTGTTTGGCGGCCATACCTGACTGTACTCAGGGCTTAACTCTTGCCTCTGTCACAGCGCAGGGATCAGTCCTGGCAAGCTCAAGGCACCATATATATGGGATGCTGGGGATTGAACATGAGTAGGACATGTGCAAGGCAAGAACCTTACTTTCTGTATTATAGCTTTGACCTTGTTCACTGAATTTCTTTTCATGGGAATAAACTACTTTTTTAAGTTTCCATAGTTCGGTTATAAAATATTTCACTGTTTAACTGTAAAATTTATTCAAATTTTACATTCTATTTTTGATTTTTGTGTCACACCTATAAACGGACTCCCAGGCTCCAAAACTAGGATCTCGCAAGATGTGGATCTAGAAGCAAACATTAATGTAAGAAATCATTCACACAGTGAAATGGTGCAAGAACAGGTTCAGAAATTTCAACACCCAGGCCAGGAATATCAGCATACAGCGCCCTGATTCTAAAAAAGAAAGCAGCTGAGTGGAGGAAGACAGATGAGTGAGCCTCTCCTTTTAGAAACCCCCACTTTTAGTTACAAGGGATACCAAGTAAAGAAAGGTTCAGTAATCCCATCACCAGATCATGCCTTAGGGTGAAGTATGAAAACTGATTAAATCAGTAATCTAACAACACCCAACTGTTCTCTAGGCTTACTCTTGGCTCTCTGCTCTGGGATTATTCCTGTCAATGATCAGGGGCCATAGGAAGTGCTGATTGAAGTAGGGTTAGATATGTGAAAGGCATGTGCTTTAACCTTGGAACTTTCTAGTCCCTGAGGTATTATTCTATTTTTCCCATTTAAATTAATTTAAGCATTTTTTTTCAGTTTTAAGAACTGAATTCTGGGCCTCCTACACATGAGACAAGCACTTCACTTCTATGTTACAACACTGATACCTCAAATTTTCTTGATAATATTCACTGATTTATAGGATTATTAATAGAATTAGCTATTGATTAAATTTAACCTTTTAACTCTTTAAAATAATACACAATGATAAAAATTTATACTTTTTGTGATCGTTGTTTTGCATATGAAATGTATTATCTGTTTAAAATTTTATAATCTATACACTTTTATATTTTATTTTTTTCGTGGATTTCAGCTTTTCAGTTTTGAAGGGTGACCAATAAGTCATGTAAAATAGGAGACAGTAAGTTCTATAAAGCATTTGCCCAAGGCACAAAGAATGATTAATAATAAATATGATAAAAACAGTTCAATTATAGGATGGATTAGTAGCACAATGATAGGGGATTTTCTGACCCAGGATGGGTGTGGGATCAATCCATGGCATTCCATATGGTCCCCTGAGTGCTGCCAGGTGTGGCCCAAAACACCAAACAACAACAAAACAAAAATAAACCCTTAGAAGTAAAACTTTAAAGATAAAGGTTTTAGATTAATTTTTAAAAGAAAAGTGATAAAATGGGTAGATAGCTCATGACTTCTCTTTATTCAGTTATAATGATACATGTATGGAAATCTCATATACACATATACTGGGTACATATATGTAACTACATATAATTAAAGTATATATAAAATATAAGTATTTATGTATAAATATATGTAATATTAAATATAAATATATATAATATAAAGTTAGTTTATCATGTATCCTGTTTTGCAGTGATTGACATAATAGTAAATTAGGTTCATCTATAAAATTGCAGTCCACTGACAGGCACTCTTCATTTCTCCTTAATCCACCTCAAGTCTAGTTAATTACTCATCTATATTTTCCTATCTACTGATTTGACTGTACTATAAACATGGTATATAAATAGGAATTACACAAAACTTGATTTTTTGTGATACATATAATTTTTTCTGATTCACCCAGGCAGTAAAAATTAATCAGTAGTTTATTTTCTTCGTCACATGATATTATTTTTTTGTTTGATTGTTTGTTTTTTTGGCCACACCCAGTGATACTCAGGGTTACTGCTGGCTCTGTGCTCAGAAATTGCTCCTGGCTTGGGGATCGAAGCGTGGTCTGTCCTAGGCTAGTGTGAGCAAGACAGAGGCCTTACTTCCTGCGCTACTTCTCCGGCCCCAGACAAATGATATTGACAGGAATTACTATATTTAATTTGTACATTTATGAGCTGATGGATATTATGATTATTTCCACTTTTTACTATTATTGTTGCTGTTAAAATATTTATTTTTGAGTCCATATTTATTTTTCTCAACTATTCAGAGAAGTAAAGAGCTGGTCAAATTTACTCTAATGTAAATTCACTGTTATCCTAATTAATATTTAGACCATTCATTTGTATTCACAGTGTATTGTAGTACTATATCATAAAAATATCTTTAGATTTTGTCGTTGTTGTTTTTGGGCCACATCGAGCTGCACTCAGGAGTTATGTCTGGTTCTGCGCTCAGAAATTGTTCCTGGCAGGTCAGGGACATCTGATGCTGGGAATGTAATTCAGGCCCATCTTCAGTTGGCCATGTGCAAGGCAAATTCCCTACCACTGTACTATTTCTTTGACTCAGAATTGAATATATTCTGAAACAATGAGCAACCATGTTGTAAAATATGGGAAAGGATCAATCTCTTTAAATGCTTAAAAAATATGAAAAGCTAAAACAGAGAGTTTGTGTTGAGAATTTATTTAGTTCAATAATTCATCCATACTAAAAGAGTAGAAAGAGTATTCAGGTAAAAAAAAATAGTTCATATTCCGAAATGCAAATGTAGACCATCCTTTAGGCAATATACCAAAGATGCAGAAGTTTCAAGATTCGAGTAAATTTTGTGGTTATAAAAACCCAAAAGACATTATGGATTTTGGAAAACCTATTACTTTTCTACCATCAATTTCCTTTTCAACTTTCATTTTATTTCTATGTCACTGAGGAATCTTGTGCAATTTCTAGTAAAGTTTAAATATTGAAGAAACTTTAATAGGATTAGGTACAGACAAAAATATTTTCTCTCTTGTCAATACTTTACTTGACATTAGGACAGACATATTTTTAGAACCATAGAATATACAGGGGAAATACATTTTATACATATAGTCACAAACACATACTCTAGAAAGAGAGATTAAACGCCATGAGAAACTAATGACTTTAAAAAATCAGAACAAGGTGGTAGCTGTCATGATCGATGTCAGAGGACAATTTGAAGATGATTCTTTCCCCTTTGCCTGCTAAAAAACAGATATCAGATCCCTAGCCTTTACACTTGCCTTAAAACCCATTATTTCCAGGTGTGTACGGCCTGAATTTTCATTTGTATTGATTCAAAAAGATTCCAAATTACTTACTGGTAAAGCAGGCACTTTTTTCTTCAAAAGGTTATAGCCACATATAAAAGGCAATTATTATAGCAATAGTATCATGTTTGGGAACAGAACACTCTGTATTGGTCCTTGGAACTGCTACTTTCTTTTTCTTTCGGTTTTTGGGTCGCACCCGGCAGCACTCAATGGTTATTCTTAGCTCTATGCTCAGAAATCGCTCCTGGCAGATTCGGGCGACCATATGGGATGCCGGGATTCGAACATTGCCCTTCTGCATGCAAGGCAAGTGCCCTACCTCCATGCTATCTCTCTGGCCCTGGAACTTGCTACTTTTTAACTATTAACCACATATGACTAGCCAGCAAACATCAAGATAGTTAACTCCTATGTGCCTCAATCCTTCATATGTACAGAATAGTGGGAAGTATAATAATAATAATAATAATAATAATAATAATAATAATAATAATAATAATAATAATGGCAGTATAAGGATGTTTTTAATATTTATGAGTTTACACACATATATGATTGCATTTCTAGATGTTAGGCATTTGTATCAACAAAACACATTTATGATATTGCCAGTAAGCAATATTAATATAAAAATCAATTATTTTTATACAATGTATATGCTATAGGTTAGAGAAGTAAATGGGGATTGGCTAAGGAGAATTTGTACTTGGGGAAAAATGTTGCAGTTTTAAATAAGATGTTCAGAGAAAGTCTAATTTAATTCAATTGAGGATTCAAGACAAAATGTATTTGATTTTTATAAAAACAACAAATAAAATTATAGATAAGGGCCCAGATCTAAGTTTAGCTATTAAGAATAAAAGAATGATTGTGTTTGGGTTTCAGTCATGTAAAGAACACCACCCATCACCAGTGCAACATTCCCAATGTCCCAAGTCTCCTCCTCCCCACCCGACCCCCGCCTGTACTCTAAAAGGCTCTCCATTTCCCTCATACATTCTCATTATTAGGAAAGTTCAAAATGTAGTTATTTCTCTAACTAAACTCATCACTCTTTGTGGTGAGCTTCCTGTGGTGAGCTGGAACTTCCAAAAAAAAAAAAAAAAGAAAATATAAACTACCACCACATTTTCAAACTGGTTCAGGTAAATTATGAATAATTTTCTTAGTGTTCTTGACTAGTGCATCTTTATCAATAGATCTGATCTTTTCGTTTTTATTAGTTAATTAATCATTGAACTTTAATTTCTGTCAAGCTCTGCTTTGGGTATTTTATTGCATAATTTCACACATTCATATTGCAGTCCTATTATTATAAAGGAATAAATAAAAGAAGGAACTGAAGTCCTGAGAGGTTTAAAAAAAAATAAAAGTATGTTTTTCACTTCTTTCATTCACACCTATATTCATTGCAGAGCTATTTACAACACCCAGACTCTGGAAACAACCAAGATACCCTTCAACAGGTGAATGACTAAACTGTGGTACATATAGACATTAGAATATTATGCAGCTGTCAGAAAAGATGAAGTCATGAAATTTTCCTATAAATGGAATCTATTATGCTGAGTGAAATAAGTCAGAGGTAGAGAGATAGATATAGAATAATCTCACTTATCTATGGGTTTTAAGAAAACTTAAAGACATTACTGTGATAAGGCCCAGAGACAATAGAAGGGCTGGAAGGACAGGCTCACAATTTGAAGGTCACCACAAAGAGTGGTGAATGCTGTTATGGAAATAACTACACTAACAACTATCATGACAATGTTAAAGAATGAGAGAAGTAGTAGGGGTGGGGGGTGAGGGGGGCATTGGTGGTGGGAATGTTGCACTGGTGAAGGGGGGTATTCTGTTTATGACTGAAACCCAACTACGAACCTGCTTGTAATCATGGTGTCTAAATAAAATTTATATTAAAAAAAGGAAAAAAGAATAAAAGAATGAAATTCATTATTATCAGATCATTTTTTAAGACAGTTTTTTCTGTTCCTCATACTTGCAGACAGAATATCACAAATTGCCTGTGAATAAAGCAGACACCGCATCTCAATATGTAGTTAGAAAAATGAACACAACTTCCTTCCTAAAATAAAAACACATTTTACTACCATAAAGTCTCCACTCTTTTGTCTAGTTACACTTTCAACTCAAATTTCCATCATTATCTCTATAGTGGTGTAAACAATCTTAAATGCATACCCTTGAGGCAAATTTTATGGCTTCTTTTGTTTGTTTACTCTAAAATTTCAACTGCTGATCTTGATTGTGTCTTCTAGACATATGATATTTCCCCTTTTGAAAAACAACAACTGCATTAAGCTTTTTTTGGTCCCAACAGTTTTACAATATTATCTTTTCCTTTTATAACACTTAGGATGAAAGTAAGTCACATAGTGTATCAACTATATCATTCAGCCACACTATGATATTGATTCCATATGGAACAAAGGATTCTATATGAAACTATATTTAAAATGGCAGTTATAATTTTTCTAGGCATGTTACATATTCCAAAATATCAAATATTTAAATATCTTCCAAAATTAATTTGAATTTCTCACTTAAAATAATAACTACTGATAAAAACAATACAAATGATCAATGATCTATCTGTGCTGATAAAAAATTGGGTATGACCTAGAATTATAACCTAGAATTGGCTTTTTTGTTCACAGATTTCAGTCTATCTTTATAATCATTTGGCATTTATAAAGTCAGCTTTCAAGTGAAGATATAACCAATCAAAAGTAATCATCAAGAAAGGAGCTATAATGTTGCCAACTTGATAGGTATCTTTTCTATTTTGGTATCCTTTCAACTCCTCAAATTATTACTCATATTTACTTTCAGTGAATTTAGTAAAACAACAAGTAGCAGAAAAACAGCTACAGCTTTACTTATTGAGGCTATAAAGTCATTGATGGAGGTACAAAGGTCACTGATGGACTTTTCCTTAGTGAATATTATTTGCCATAGGAAAAACAGATGAAGTGATTTGAAGCAAAAGTAACTTTCATATTGGTGTGTGTATTTTATTCAGACTTCATTCTTTACTCCCTTTAATAAACTATACAACTACAATAAACTAGTAAAATTATGTTGATAAGGTAGACAAAGCTATGCATAGCATGTACCTAATTGAGGTAAGCAAATGGCTAAAGAACAGTACCAGGAGAAAGTTGAGTTTAAGGAATCACAAGTAGACCAACAAACAACTAGGGGAAAGCTGAGAAAAAGAAGGAAACAATAAACAGATACTGAGAGATCATATGAATAATAGAGAGATGGGACAGGAAACCACATGTGGTGTTGGATAAAAAATATAATGAAAATGGATGAGAACTTTTTTTTAGAAATATACAAAAATCACCATGCCTATTATCTACCAGTCTGAAACAGTGATTTCAGGGACTTGATTGTTTCATCTCCTTTGTTCTACGTCGCTTTCCTATCCCAGAATATTTTAAAGCACATCCCATATATAATGTAATTTTCACCTATCCTTTATTTGAGTATGTGTCTATCTATGAGTTCTTTTAAAGAAGTAACAGAGGCTGGAGAGCGAATACAAAGATTAAGGCACTTGGCTTGGTTAGATCTTCACACCTGCATAAAGTTTTTTCAAGCAATACTTAAAGCAACCTTTGAACACATAGTCCCTAAGCACCCACCAATGGTTCACTAACTCCTAAGATTATTAAATAAAAAGCATATGCAATTATGACATAGAAATTTTACAAGATTCTCAAAAATGATTTTAAAAAACGTAAATGCCACAAATCAGCAATTTTAAAAGAAATGAAACCTTTTAGGCTATAAAATATGTTGCTTGGACTAAAAATGTGTTGCATTGAGGAATAATACTTCATATGCATGATGGATTTCTGATACTCAAAAAAGCATGAGAGGTATTTTATAAAATACAAATGCTTCTATTTGATAAGCATAAGAGTACTTGGGAGATAATGATAAACATTGAACTAGGGAAGCACAACTTAAAAAATTATTCCACAATGTCTTAGAATCTATTATAGCAAACAGACAAATGCTAAGAAATAAAAAAAATCAGATCACTGGTGTTTTCTGCATTGATAGTTTTTTAAAAATAGTCCTTCACAAGTAAACAAAAATAAATACATTAAAAACTGAAGATCAATAACTAAAATGGATATTTTCTAATACATTTTAATGAGATGCACCATGGGGTGAAATAGTTTCCTATTTTTAAAAATCAGTAAGGTTAAGTGTGTTTTCAAAGCTTACACAATGTTATTTGTGGGAATGAGGTTCCTAATCCAGAAACTATGCTCTTACTATATAGCATACTGCCCCCATATTCTATAAATATACTCGTTAATTTGAGAAAAGATAAATAATATACTATAATTTCTGAAATATTAGAATTCTTTAGTTCTCCATTTTAAGACTATTGAAAATGAAATGTTTGCATTAATAAAAGACTAAGTCACAAAATAATCAGGAGTCTAAAATTACTCTTTTCAGACAATGTACAGAATATTATGTTCTATTTTAAAAAGGGGTTAGTATATTAATTTTTTCTTGCAGTATTATTTTAATGGATATCTTAAATAGGGCTAGGATTCAGTCATCCAAATCTCTTTGAGTAGTTTTGATTTATAAAATACAGAAAAATACTTTTAGGTGCTCACAAACTTGTCTTTAGCAGTCACACTCCTGATTTCTATGGTAGTAGAAGTTCCTAGATAACAGTGCCACTAGGATAGCTCATGGAGTATGGGGTGATCCTGATGATCAAACCTGCCACCTAGTTCTTTCAGGGGTGCTATTTTGAGCTACCCCTGTACCCTCATCTTTGTTATTAATCAAGATTGTACTGAGTTAATATTTTGCATATAGTAAACTAGGAAGAAACTATATTCTTACTGAAGTGATTAATAATTGGCTATAACATTGAGGACATAAATATTTCAAATGAGAAATTATGATAAGCAAACTTTGCATAGTAAAAATTAGGCTGATGAGGCAAATCTGGGCAGCAGTACTCTGACCTGAGCTGAAGCTTCATAAATAGGGGTCAATAATTCCAGTAGGTTAACTAACACAACACAGGCTCTCTTGATTGCCAGAGCAATTATAATTTAGGAAATAAAATTCTAAAGTATTTGCTTAGAGGTTGTAGTAGGTAATTATGGTCATGAGATCAACTACATCTTAAGGGAAGTGTATGTATACTTTACATTTCTGAAATTGTGATCATTTGTTCCAGTCCTGATGGAAAAAGCTAGCATGCAACCCTGACAATTGATGTTTATGTTCATTCTAGAAGATTATATTTTTATTAAATGAGTGAATTACTTGTATAGCTAATGTATGTTCCTTATAGCTAATGCATGTTCATGTTCAATAGGGACAGCAGATAATAATCAGATGTCAAGCTGAACTATGGCACATAATTTAGAATTATATTTAAAAAATAAAAATGAAATGTCATTAAAAATAATTACATTTAAAACACATATAATCACATATATATTTTATTTGAATTATTGTATGGTAAAAGTGTACTGACATGTACTAATAATATTCAGCACTTCAACTATAAAAAAGTAGTGTTAGATGTTTAATCATAACCTAGTAATCCAGATAGATACTTCTGTAATACTAAACATAACATACCATGCCCAATGTGTCATGATGCCGATCATTCATGAACAGTGTTTTCATGAGAAACAATGACATAATTTATAAGGCACTATTGTAAGAGGATAGTTGACAATAAATGATATTCATAAATATATGGATTTGGTTAATTAGACCCAACAAAATAAATAAAAAGAAATCAATGATCTGTTTAGAATTCATCTAATTCAACTGCTATATTGTTAAACATGGAAAAAGAGGCCCAGAGAAAAATATATTTGCTTAAATCCATCTACTTCCCAAGGACAGAACAGATAAAAGATATTAGTCAAATGACTCCTAGTTATGTGACTATTTTTAAATCTATAATACTGTTTTTATTTTTACTATTTTATTATTAAGACTCAATTTATTGTGTGTGTTTTATTTGATTGTTTTTAGCTCACACCAGCAGTGCAGATTTTATTACCTCTAATCTCAGAAATCACTGCTGGCAACTCAGCAACCATAAGAGATGTGTAGAGAATTGAACTCAGGTGGATAGCAAGCAAGGCACATTCCCTATGTATAGCTCTGTCCTTAAGACTAATTTCATTCAGAGTAGTTTGAAGTTCACACACACAATTAGGAGCAGGTAGAGATAAACCGCATGCCTCCTACACTCACACACGTCTTCTGCTATCAAGGTTTTCAGCTTTGTGTTGCATTTATTATAATTGATGATAGCTTCATTAACACTTTATACTTAGCAAAAGTTATTAACTTACATTAGAGATCACTTTTAGTATTAAAGGTTCTATGAATTTTAATAAATGTAAACCAACATGTAAACATTATTATAGTATAAGCAGAGTAGATTTTATCCTTTATCAATATATGGTTGAAAGATTTAGGTTCACTTACACTCAGTCTTTTTCTACCAAGTAAGTCCTAAATATTTATGGATTCCACCAAGATAATATATCAGTTGACTCCACAAATGAGGGATCAGTTACACAGAGGGGGTAATATGTGGATTTGTAAAGCATGTCAAAAGCCTCTCTTCTTCAAAGATCAAGTTGATTTTCATTGCACTTTATTAGTTCTCTGTGATCTGCCCATTAACCACTGACTCTCTTTCTGATATTTTAAAAAATTCAGATACAAATTAGAGAAAGTTATTTGACCAGCTAAGCAGGGCTAGTTATGCTGCAATATAAGAATACAAAATTGTTGTTGTGTTGTTACTTAATTCTACACACTAGAAGTACTCAGTGCTCACTAATTGAAGTACTTGAGTGCTAGTGGTAATGAAATAGAATTTAGAATCTTGGTGCTTAAATAAAGATTAATATAAAAAAAGAATTTGGACTTTCTTCTGACAGACATGTGTTCCATCCCACTGAGCTATCTGTACAGTCCAGGGGACAAATTATTAATGAATAGGAGAGATAGAGTCTAACCATAAAAGTTGTTACCTGACCATTGGTTAGCAATACTCAGGTATAACTTAGCATGTTATATATTTATTAGACCCTCCACATTTAGAACCAGTGTTCCAGTGTAATCTTTCCATCAGTAGACTATCAATCCATCCTTACTCCTGGCACTCCTTATTCCTTAAGATGAAAACATATTTTCATGCTTTACATTCAGTGTGTTAATTTTTTTTGCCAGGTTAGGTAGGTTTAGTTATTTATAATACACACAGACAAGTGAAATGTAATTAGCTTGATTTATTATTGATTATTTTGATTATTTTGATTTTGAGCCAACCCAACTGTGCAAGGCTTATTCCTAACCTGAGCTCAGAGATTACTCTGGAAAACTCAGGGAACCATATGGGAGGCTGGTGATCCATCCAGGTTAGCTGTGTGCAAGACAAACACACCATCACTCTGGTCTCTAGAAATTATTTTTAGCTTCTTATTTCACTAACCTAATCACATTAATTTCCATCTATTATATCCTATCAGAAATAATTTGATTATTTTAATTATATAATATGTGCATATATTGTATGTACACATATATGTATGTGAATATATTCACATGTATGTATATATACATACATATAATAGAGTGTGTATGTATGTATAGCACATATATTGTCATCTATAGATTGAAACCATGTTTTGTCTATTTTGCACAAGGTTTTTTGAAAATATTTGTGAAGTGTAATTTTGTTTTTATTTTTGTTTTCGTTTTTTGTTTTTTATTTTTGTTTTGATTCTTGGTTTTTGGGCCACACTCTCTATGCTCTCAAAAATTGCTCCTGGCTTGGGTGACCATATGGGACACTGAGGGATCAAATCACGGTCTGTCCTAGATTACCACATAAAAGGCAGATGCCCTACCACTTGTGCCACCACTCCAGCCCCGAATTTTAATTTATGTTTTTAGGAGCCAGAGAGATAGTTCAGTGGGTAGGGCATATATATTGCACGTGGCATACCTGAATTAAATCCCTCCAACCTCATAAGGTTCCCTGAGCTTGGCCAGGAGTGATCCCTGAACACAAAGCCAGAAGTAAGTCCTGATGCTGTTAGCTCTGGAGCTCCCACCAAAACAAAAATTCAGTTTTTAATATTCTTCCTAAAATTCCTTGCCTAGGAAGGGAATAGCTGAATTGCAAGATATTTTCATTTTTATCTTTTCCTACATAATTTTTCTGTTGCTAATTCATTTAAGTTTTGTACTTGCATTAGTTGCTTATTAATATTCAGACCGTCATTATTTTAAAAATAGTTTAACACATATTTTGTGCAGAACTTTGGTAATATGGTACATATGATTTTTAGTGTTATATATCTTTGTCAAGAATGAGTTATTCTAATATAAATTTTAAAATAAATCATCAAACAGTTAGTATGTGCTATAATATTTATTCTAAACTTGAGAAAGTTTCATAAAGTATCAAATCAACAGAAATTTTAACAAAATTAAGGTCAGTTATCTATTTGGACAGTATATTATACATGTCTACTACAAGATTGAAACCAGAGAATGGAAAGAAATAAGTAGACTGATCTGAGAATCAGACAAGAGTTTAAAAATATGGGTTTTAATTTTGTTTTTTCTTTCTAAGGTTTCCAGACCCAATGCAAATATATATATATATGACTTCCAGAAGGTGATCAGTATATTCTTGCTATTATGTTTGACTAAAATAAAGTGAAAAATAGTCTTGTTAGTTAATACATAACATATTTTCGATGATTCAAGGAAGACTGACAGAAGAATTAGCACTAAACAAATGCTATAACTCTACAAGATTCAAGTCATTTGTTAGTTTTCCATATCATTTCCATATCATTGCATATCATTTTTTCATATCATATTCTAAAATGTGCTTTAGTAGAGTATAAAGTGCTCTAAGAGAGAGGGGGAAATGCAGTGTCTTCCATGTATTTTTATTTGTAAAAAAAACTATATTGAATTTTTGAGTTTGTATTTTATACTTTAATTCACACACAAAAGTTAAAATTGGAGATATGAGGGATTGGAGAAATAGCACAGCGTAGGGTGTTTGTCTTGCATGCAGCCAACCTGGGACAAACAAGATTCTTTTTTTTTTTTTTTTTGTGGTTTTTGGGTCACACCCGGCAGTGCTCAGGGGTTACTTCTGGCTCCATGCTCAGAAATTGCTCCTGGCAGGCACAGGGGACCATATGGGACGCCGGGGTTTGAACCGATGACCTTCTGCATGAAAGGCAAACGCCCTACCTCCATGCTATCTCTCCGGCCCCGACAAACAAGATTCTAATCACAGCATCCCATATAGTCCCCTGAGCCTGCCCGGAGTGATTTCTGAATGCAGAGTCAGGAGTAACCCCTGAGTGCAGCTGCTGCGTGTGGCCCAACCCTTCCCTCCAAATACTACTTTTTGGAAGTATAGTAAGTGTTCTTGGACCACCTGCTAGTGAACCCAGGAATAATCTCTGAAGGATGTGCCAGGATTAAGCTCTGAGCACCACAGAATGTGGCAAAAAACAAAATCCAAAGTTAAAATAGTTGCCAGTGATTTATATTAAATTGATACGCAGCATACTTTTTATATATGTGGGGCCCTGGATTCAATTTTTGTCATCCTATATTCCCAGGAGCTGTGAAGATAGCTCAAAGAACTACAATGCACATCTTGCATACATAAGAGTCAATCTGTGACACATGCATAGCCTGCCTAGCTTTGATATGAGTAACCATGGCTGAACCCAGCACTTCTTGGCCTGACAATTGAAGCATCAGACTCAAGCTGCCTGGCTTAGTATGCCAGAGTGACTTCAGAGCAACCAGGGAATCCTGAGAAAACCCCCTTCAAATAATAATAAAATAATAATAATAATAATAATAATTTAAACTTTTAAACATTTCTCCTGTTATATCTTATTCTAAGAAAACAAAAAGGGGACATACATATATATATATATATATATTTCTATTAAAATTGTATAAGACATGAAATTTTGTATTCTCCAGAAATTATATATGGCTTGCAAAAAAAGGACAGTAGCAAGTCAGCAAGTATATTCTCATTTATTTCCAAAGATGTATCTATATACACTCTTTGGCTACCCTTAAGTATTACAATGTTGTTTTTTTTTATATAAAATTTACTAGGGTTATAAAAAGATAAAACTACCTTTCTACATCTCTATCCTACCTTTATTGGAAGAGGAATCTAATATATATATATATATTTTTTTTTAATTGTATTTAGGTCACTTGAGATAGCAACCCTCTTCATGTTAAAGCAAAGCACTGCAATTTATATGTCTTCTCCTTTGTAGTAGGATCCACTTGAGTTCTTAGATATTGAGTGAACTAATGAATTTCTGCTCAAAATTCACAGAACTGTCAGAAAAATATTAAATTAATGTTAATATTTTGATTATTCAATTTAAACAAAGGAACTATCAAAGTACTAGAATCAGTTCTTTTAAACACTCCATGACATTGAGATTAAAGGCATCTTCAAGGAAGAAACAGCACTCTCCAAACAAGTGGAAACGAGGTAAACAGATGGGAATATATTCAGCTGAGAAACTTCTACAACTCAAAGGAAATAGTGCCCAGGATACAAGAGCCACCCACTGAGTGGGAGAAACTATTCACCCACTACTCATCAGATAAGGGGCTATTATCCAAAATATACAAGGCACTGACAGAACTTTACAAGAATAAAATATCTAAACTCATCAAAAAAATGGGGAGAAGAAATGGACACTTTGATAAAGAAGAAATACAAATGGCCAAAAGGCACATGAAAAAATTTCCACATCACTAATCATCATGGAGATGCAAATCAAAACAACTATGAGGTACCATCTCATGACACAGAGATAGGCGCATATCACAAAGAATGAGAATAAGCAGTGATGGCGGGGGGTGTGGAGAGAAAGGAACTCTTATCCACTGCTGGTGGAAATGCCGTCTAGTCCAACCTTTATAAAAAGTGATATGGAGATTCTCCAAAAACTGGAAATTGAGCTCCCATATTATCCAGCTATACCAGTCCTAGGGATATACCCTAGGAACACAAAAATACAATAAAAAAATCCTTTCCTCGCATCTATATTCATTGCAGCACTATTTACAATAGTCAGACTCTGGAAACAACCAAGATGCCCTTCAACAGATGAATGACTAAAGAAACTGTGGTACGTATACACAATGGAATATTATGCAGAGATGAAGTCATGAAATTTCCTATACATGGATGTATATGGAATTTATTATGCTGAGTGAAATAATTTAGAGAGGGAGAGATAAACATAGAATAGTCTCACTCAATTATGGGTTTTAAGAAAAATAAAAGACATGTTTGCAATAATTCTCAGAGACAAAAAGAGGAGAGAGCTGGAAGGTCCAACTCATGACATGAAGCTCACCACAAAGAGTGGTGAGTGCATTTAGAGAAATAACTACACTGAGAACTATCATACAATGTGATGAGGGAAGTAGAAAGCCTGTCTAGAGTACAGGTGAGGGTGGGATGGGGAGGAGAGAGATTTGGGACTTTGGTGATGGGAATGTTGCACTGGTGAAGGGGGGTGTTCTTTACATGACTGAAATGCAAGTACAATCATATTTGTAATCAGTTGTTTAAATAAAAACATTAATAAAATAACTTCCAAATGTAGCTAGCATAACTTGTTTAACTGATAAATTTTCTATTTAAAATTTTCATAATTTTTTATTTATGACTACCTTCCCAGTATGTTCATTCTTACAGAAAATTCTATGTTGAGATAATATCTCAAGCCAATGAGGCACATGCCAATTTTCTGAATGCAGATTAATCCAGGGGGGTGGTTATTTAGTTATTTAAAACTTATTGGTGTAGTAAATCTTTGACTCAAACAAATAATATAACCTTAAATAAGGAGAGATTACTTTATTTTGACAAGCTCTAAAAGCTTTTGTTAAAAACAGAATTAACATCTTTAAACATAATTTAAAAGTGATTTATACCATAAAGAAAAGATCAAAATTATGTGTTTAGGAAAAGGACTATTGTGCATAAAAAGTGATATCAGAATTATTATAAAGGAAAGCTAGTAAGTGCAAATTTGCTTCTAGAATGACACAAGCCAGCAGCAATTCAAAAAGAATAGACCTGGGTATTCACAACAAAGAGACTTGTTCCCTAGAGTATAGAGCCAGAAAGCTGTCCTGCTGTGCTTATGTTTTTTTTAAGTTCTACTTCAAAGTCTATCAGAATACGCTAAGAAAAACACAACATGTTAAGTTTTCTTGTCTTCCCAGCTGAGAGATCAGAAAACATCTTGTATTTCTAACTTGAAAATAGAACTTGTAATGTGTGTTAAAGTTATCAGAAGCAAGGGTTCATACGTGGATCACAATCAAATGCTAGCACCTTTACTTTACACATGGAAAGGTTCAAGAATGAATAGTAGCAGACTAATGATGGCATAAATTATATCAGTGATGTTTGACAATATAGTTCTCAGAGAAAAGTCAATCCTTATATGATACTATGAAATGACGTCCGTGAGACATTTAAATTATCAAATGTGGATTTTTTTATATTAATAAAGACAGATATATAGAAGCTTTTAAATGAGATCATTAGAAATAAAAGGTATTAGTAGCTGGAGCAGCAGCGCAAGCGGTAAGGGGTCTGTCTGTCTTGCCCGCACTAGCCTAAGAGGGATTGTGGTTCACTTCCTACGCGTCCCATATGGTCCCCAATCAAGGAGCGATTTCTGAGCATATAGGCAGGAGTAAGTCCCTAATAGTCACCGGGTGTGGCCACTAAACAAAACAAAAAAGAAATAAAGGTACTAAAAAAGCTAAGTGTTCTTCAATTGATTTCAGAGAATGGTAGAATAGATTTATCGTAGGTCCAATATTTAAGGACACTACTTAGGTTATAACTAGTTAGGCAATTAAATGAGGCAACAATAGATCTGACAGATAGATATGGTTATGTGAGTATGTATGAGTGTGAGAAATGAACCATTCCTTTAAAGAGACACAGATTTTCTATAATTAAGTCAGATTTCTGCTTCCTTTTCATCACTCTATACAATCTGTGAACAGATCATTCAGGAAGACAGCTGAGCAGGACATGCAGCATTTTATATTAGCTGTCTGTGATATGTATGAACAAAATATATAAATACAGACAAGTTTGTGAAAAGGAAATGCATGCATGCATAGGTTTAAAAATGGAATTAGTATGGCCAAAGCATAATAAGGCCATAGTGGCACATGACACATTAAGCAATAAGTGATTATAGATATTCACCTAGGATTATGATAGTGGATTTTTCCACCTAACCTTTTTTCAATGGACTCTAAATTATATCACTGTATAGAATGAAACTGCCTGTAGTGAAATTTTGATGGCTCCCTTCTGTGTGCTAAAATGCTGTCAGCTAAAAAATCCAAATTCTTGGTAAAAATTTGTTCATTTTTGACAGATTTAGTCTACTTTTATGCTTACAGCCTTAATCAAAGAAATTGGGGGAAGTTAGAATTTAGTGATACACTCAAAGAATAAGAAGAACTATTAATATAATTTGGAGGCACTACATTTTTATTATAGTTTCTGCAAAAAGTGAGCAATGTCATAAAACTGAAAACATTTATAAAGTAACAGTATAGAATATGATTGATTTAAGGTACTGTATACTGTATTTTAATAGAAACATTCTTTTATAGTTGTGCCACATTACTTGCAAGTTTTATATCTTTTTCTTTAAGAGGCTGATAAGTTATTTTCTCTTTCTAAAAGAGCCATTTCATTTTTGTAACTTAACATAAGATTAAGTGAATCACTTGGCTCCTATTACAACTCCCGGTTTGGTGAAAAATTTACATATTATAGTTTTAATATTTTTCTTTTTGACTTTAAGAAAACAGCATCTGATAATATTTTAGTTTGTCTTCAGTGAGAATAATGTGTTTTTTCTTATTAATAAAATGTTTTTATTTTAAGAACGGAAGCAAGGAGGTAATACTCAGAGAACAGTTTTATTAAAAATAAGTATGATTTCTATTGTAAACTTAGATGATCTTTTTTGGGGGGGAGGGTGGAGTAGATTTTTATGTTCATTGTTTTTGTTTAGTATTTCTTTGATTTAGAGCACATAAAACTGTAAGCATTATACTGCACAATTTAAATGGGTAGAATTAACCCTCCCCTGCATCTCCTAAAATCTAGATGGCAAATTCATCACACAGGTTTATTCATATTTTGTCAAATATATTAGATGATATACATCTCCCAAAATTTACTTATTGCTAACAGCAAGTCTATAGACCTCAATATGCTACTGGTCATTGTGTTTCCATGTAAAATAAGTTTCACTTCATGAAGTAAAGAGAGGGTCTGAGTATGATAGGGCATGATTACAGAAAATATACAACTTGTTTATGGTCTTATGAAATTCTCACTCTTCGGTGCTCCTTATGCATGATATTAAATTCTTTTAGCCTTGGAAAACATAAATTGGATTTATTTGGCTTAGGAAAAAACTGTTATAGCCAAGACTGTAGTGCAGATATGTGTATGTATTTTATAAATTAGAAGTACTTTCTCTTTTATTCTGTCATTTTTGTTTTATTTCTTATGTTTATTCCTTAGCCAGTAAAAAAATTACTAGCCTTGCTCAAGTCTATTAAATCAGGCACATAGAATAATTCTACTTACCTAGCTTTTATATTTGTTAATGGAGATCTAACATACATTTATTATCACTTATCTTCATGCTTTTATTTAGCAATGCTCAGCAATTAACAATAAACTTAGCTAATAAATGAATTATCAATAATTAGATAATAAAGCAAATAGCTTAAAATTTGATAGCAATACCAACTAATTAAATAATATAGTAATTTTATGAATAATTTGGTGTTTTACTAAGGATTAAATATTCATGCTTCTTACTTTGCATAACTATTAGCAGAATAAATAAAAACATTCATAAATATTAATTTATGAGCATACAATTATGTCAAAATCGAAAAGTGGAGAGCTATTGTATCTTGATAATCAATGCTTTTCAGGGACATAAGGCAAAAATAAATACCCTTAATAGGTCTTACATTTTGAGGAAAAAAATGTTACTTAAGGATGTTAAGATTTCAGTGAGTGAGGGATGTAGAAAGCCTGTCTCGAATACAGGCAGGGGTTGGGGGAGGGAAAAGATGGGGGCATTGGTGATAGGAAGGTTGCATGGGTAAAGGGGGCTGTTCTTGTTATGACTGAAACCCAACTACAATTATGTTTGTAATCATGGTGTTTAAATAAATTTATTTAATTTATTAAATTAAATTTATTTAATTAAAAAAAAGAGTGTTAGATTTATTACTGTATTTCTATGTAGTATAGAAAGAACATGGGACCAGCACAGTGGCACTAGAGGTAAGGTGTCTTCCATTGCCATCGCTAGCCTAGGACGAACCACAGTTCGATTCTCTGGTGTCCTGAGTGCATAGCCAGGAGTAACCCCTGAGAGTCACCGGGTGTGGCCCAAAAACAAAAACAAATGAAAGAAAGAAAGAAAGAAAGGAAGGAAGGAAGGAAGGAAGGAAGGAAGGAAGGAAGGAAGGAAGGAAGGAAGGAAGGAAGGAAGGAAGGAAGGAAGGAAGGAAGGAAGGAAGGAAGGAAGGAAGGAAGGAAGGAAGGAAGGAAGGAAGGAAGGAAGGAAGGAAGACAGACAGAAAGAAAGAAAGAAAGAAAGAAAGAAAGAAAGAAAGAAAGAAAGAAAGAAAGAAAGAAAGAAAGAAAGAAAGAAAGAAAGAAAGAAAGAAAGAAAGAAAGAAAGAAAGAAAGAAAGAAAAACTGATGACATTCTATAGGATATCATATTTCTAGGGGTTGTTTTGTATGTAATTGTGTATGTGTGTGACAACTACAGTAACTTAGAATATGGTAGTCCAAAATTAGATTTACAATATAAATGATAATTTCAATAAAAAATTAGGCTTTAAATATTTTCTGTTTTTAGTTTGTTTGTTTGTTTGGGTCCTATTTGGCATCTCAGAGGTTACTCTCAGCTTTGGGTTCAGAAATCATTCCTAGCAGGCTCTGGAGACTATTTGGGATACTGGGGATCAATCCTGCTTGGTCTGTTCCAGGTCAGCCATGGCAAAGCAAATGCCCCTGTGCCATTGCTCCAGCCCCAAAACTTTAAAAATTATATACTAATCATAAATGAATGTTATATTTTATTCCTAACAGACTAAATATTATATTTTTAATCCACTATAACTTTTATTACATGCATATTATGCATGGTATGTGCATAAATTATCATTTATTATAGATAATATTTCATAAAATCCATAATTTTACATCAGATTCTGGTGCTATACTGAAATAGACTTGACATTCCAAAACACCTGGCATTCATTCATTCATAGAAATGTTATGTCAAGGAAAATAGAAGAAAAGCCATTATCCCTTTTTTTACCTTTACTTTATCAAGTATTAGTTATTAATAGTATTTTCAACAGTAAAAATATTCTGGGGCCGGGCGGTGGTGCTAAAGATAAGGTGCCTGCCTTGCCTGCACTAGCCTTGGACGGACCGTGGTTCGATCCCCCGGTGTCCCATATGGTCCCCCAAGCCAGGAGCAACTTCTGAGCACATAGCCAGGAGTAACCCCTGAGCGTTACCGGGTGTGGCCCAAAAAAAAACCAATATATATATATATATATATATATATATATTCTCAAAAGGATATAGTGGGAAGAGTTTATACCTATAGATACAAAGATATAATTGTTGACTGCTAATGTTGACACATCTTTTCAACCAGTATAAATAACAGTTATTCTTTTAGGAGTTTTATCTACATACACGATGTATGAGCCACGAGATCAGTATTGGAACTTCCCGAAGAAGTAAAGCTGATCAAGAAAAAATAACAAGACTACTCCTTTGTTAAGTATAATCACACTAGTATTTCAGAAAATGGTCATAAAGTTTTCTGAACAATGTTATTATGTGTGGAAGGATTATTTTAATGAAAATCATACATAGATTTTATGCTGTATGGTTTAAAATGGATAGAGATTTAACCCAAATGTAGTCACTCATAAGACATTAAAATTAATGATAAGAACATGGCTCAAAACGTCTGATCTAACATCTCCACATCTATTTTATTTTAGTTTTGGAGTGCCACACTCGGCGAACAACAGGGGTTACTCCTGGCTTTGCCTTCAGAAATCACTCCTTGGGGGCCGAAGAGATAGCCCAGCAGCCTTGCACACAGCCAACCCAAGAAGGACCATGATTCGATTGTTGGCATTCCATATGGTCTCCCAAGCCTACCAGGGATGATTTCTGAGTGCAGCCAGATGTGCCCCGAAAAGAAAACAAAACAAACAAAAAACATCGCTTCTGTCAACCTGCCGGACTATATGGGATGCCAGGGATTGAACCTGTATCTGTCCTGAATCATCCACTTGCAAGGCAAATGCCCTTCCACTGTGCTATCACTCAGGCTCATCCATGTCTATTCTAGGGTACTTACAAGAACACATCTTGATTTTGGTAGATTAAGTCTCAAAACAGTATGAGGAGCTCTGACTGTCTCCTTGAAAATCTGCTACCGTTAGCATCCCTGATCAAATTCCTTTAAATATAATAATGGCCCAGATATTAATTTTCTCTGGCCAAAATTTCACTAAGCTCAGTTGAAATTGAAATTGTATATTTTATTGTTAGTTATCCTTATATAAACACCACTCTGCTTTGTTCAAAAACAAACAAACAAACAAAAAAAACTCTCCAAAAGGGCAAAGACAAGAAGGGGCCCAATACAACAGATCCATAAAAATAAAAATAGGTTTCATCACACATTCTTAGTGTCCAAAGTGTCATTCAGTTTTCCACAAAAGTCTTTCCTGATGACTCCTATCCTGACAGGGTAACAGGGAAAGAGGAGAAGAAGGGAGTGGTGATAGTTAATTTACTTAATTCAATTGGTACTTCTAAATTTTATCAGCTGAGAAGGTTTCTAATCCAACTGATAAAACAATGACTGAGGGTAGAATATAGAAGGTATAAAAAGGAGGCCCCTAATAAAGAAAAGTCAAAGGGCATTAAAGTCATTGGGCTAGATTCCTTGATAAGTACAAGAGACTACAGAGAGTCCTAGGAAGGAGATATATTTTATATGGTTCTAGCACAGAATTCACATCTGAAACACACACTGGAGCAAGTCCTGTGAAGGAAAGGACTGTTCCAACCTTCACTAGAAGCTAGGGGAGGACACTAAAGTGACAGGTGTGTACGTGTCATTGTGCAAGAAAAAAGACCTAGACACTAGACACTCAGTAGAACCATCTACTTGAGCTTTGTTGTTAACTGCAACCTCATAAGCAGCTGGGGCTTTGCATATAGATCTATCAGATGATAATCAAGAGTCTAGTAACACAGGGAATCAAGCCGTTCTCATGGTGGCCACAGCTCAGGTCAACTTCTATTGCATTCATAGAAAAAGTGTCTAAGGGACAAGTTCACCTCTATTGGACTCATAGAAAAAGAGTCTAAGGAACATGTATGTGTCCTGTTTCTGTTTACTATTTTTCTTACTGATAATAGCATCGATAAAATTAAAATAATGAGATGAATTAGGTTTTGCTTACTGTAATTAGACACATTCTAGAAAATATGAATTTCAGATTGGGGTAGTATAGTGTTAAGACTACAAGATTCAGAGGTGAAAGACCTTTGTGAACTAAATGCAGCTCTATGACTAATGGGGACCTTTTAGCCTTGAATATACTAATCTCTTGGTATTAGGTACTTTATTTGTGAAAACCAAATACTAGGTGTACCATATCACAGTTTTGTAATGAGTGTTCATTCAAATGAAGTGGAGTGCCTATAACATAGGAAAATTGAATGTTCAGCTATAGTGATCCTTTTTATCATTACTCTCTTACACTTGTTTTCTTTGAGTTAGGAAAATAACCATAGTTAATTAAACCCATTAAAACATAGGGTATTTTAAATGAACAAAAAAGACATACTTATTTGAAGCTATTAAAGCTACTATCATTAACTGGGAATACTACCACGTCTTGGAGTTTCATCTCATTCATGTCCAAATACAGGACTTGAAATAGGTAGCTCAGAAAGCAGTGCTCAGAAGCAGTATTAGGACCCAATTGTATGGCCATTTTTTTAAATTAGTTTAGAAAGAAAAAGAATTAGAAAGAGAATAAAACAAGGAGGTTAGGACCAGGGTTGCAGTTCAAGAGTAAAATGTATTTATCTCAAGAAAACATCCTAGCACTGAAGACAAAAAAAAAACAAAACAAATTAACAACAACAACAACAAAACAAATGAAGAAAATGGGTGAGGAGGAAGAACATTACTGAATGTGGTACTAGTAGTACATAATTTAATATATTTATAATCTAATCCTTTAAAGAAAAAGAGTTACCATGACTATTAAAAAAGTCAATATATGAAATAGACTAGTTGTATATTTCAATAATAATATCTATAATCCTGCCACTAACTCTCCAATTATTCATCTAAACATCACAATAAAGAACACAGTTATTCTTCCTGTGACTGCTGATTTGAAAAAGTCTGATATTCTAAGCTCATTAGAAAGATCTTTAACAGCAATCTTTTTTCCCTGGAAATATGATAAAGTAGAGACTTATATAATTTTTTCCATGTAATATTGTTTAGTGGCAGTAAATCTTATACAAAAATCTTATTCATGGCCATAAATATTCACATGATCACATACAACATACTATGCATGCTACTTTTAGTTTATGTACTATTTACTTAATTTTTCATGCAGAAAGTCCCATATTATAGGACTAATAAATAAAGGAACTTCCAATGTAATTTAATAAGATTTTTATCTATGAACAGTTATTGGTCTTATTGAGTGTTTCTATCTCTCTTATTATTTAATTACTGATCAGTATGATAAATTCTAGAGAGAAGTGTCAGTTGTCTAAGAAATTGCCATTTCTGATTTTATCTATTGAGTCAGGTAATTAGCTACTAAATTATTTGTTAAAATGAACACAGCATGTATAATAAAGTTTGAGATAATTTTGTAACTATCCCATTTGCTAAATGTAATTCAAGAATACACCTTCCTAATTTGACAGATGGGTGTGACCTAAAAATTTACTAAAGTCACAAAAGAAACCACAATAGGTTAAAAGTAAAAGTAAAATAGATAACAAAAATGATAACTCAATAATCTCTTTATAACTCATGATGTGTCTTAAACTCTGATGCATGCAAGTAGAAAATAAAGGAAACAATTAGTGAGTCCACTAAGATTTGAACATTTATATATTCAAATTAAATTTAATCTAAAATGAATATATGTGTATAAAAATTAGGTTTTCCCTCACCAATGATATTGCTATTTGATAAAATGCAGGCATCTTGGATTATCAAATGGTTTGTATAAAGATGATCTTATAATAGACAACACAAAGATGATAATTAGAATACTGATAAAATTTGTTAAATAATTAACTGCCTAGTTCAGTTAAGTAGTGTATAATCTCAGTTTATATGCAAAACAAATCAATTATGATGTTATAAGTTTTTATTTTTATCAATAAATAGCTGTGTCATTTTAATTTTTATAATTTAAACTCTCTAAGTTCCTGTTAATTTCAAAGAAAATGTGACATCAATTGAATACTAAGGCTTTATTTTAGAAATATTATTTATAAAATAATTAATATATTTATTTAAAATTAAAAAACTGATATTGTGAAGCATAAGTCATGTATCACATAGCATGAATATTCTTCTTAAATGCCACAATTCTAACAAAACTATGATTTCCTTATGTTATAAATGCTCTTCTCTCAAATTCAATGTGGAAGCACAGCTATCAAAGAAATCATAGAAGAAAATACCAATATATTTCACTCAACAAAAATGTTGGACTTTTAAAATAGCCGCCCCTAGAACTTCATTTCCCTCAAATACATGGCCTGAAATAATGAATGAAAGCTTCCAGATTGTATTTATTTTTCTCTTTTATATTAGTTTTTATATTACTAGAAATGTATTAATTAATATTTAAATTATTGTAAGGGAAAATTCAAAGCTGGCAAGCGTGCTTTGGAAAAGCACAATCATAAAATATAAAACAACTATTATATTAGATTTAACAATAAAAACACAAAGTAAGAAAGTAAATCTATTTTTTAAAATTATATGGCTAATCATGCTTTTTTTATTAGAATAGGTAACTTTATTATTTGTTTAACCTAAAATATTCGTCAAATATTAATCATTCACTAACCAAGAGATTCTATCACTCAAGAATTTTCATCCCTGCAATCCCATCAAAAGATGAAAGGAACACTATTTTTCAGGCTGCTGAGAGAAATTAAAACTATAATGATAAGAATTGTTTTAATAATTAATATTTTAACATTACAACATACTATTTCTCTTAAAGTGACAAATAGCACTACATTTTCTTTAAATGGGTCAATTCTGAAGATGACTTCTACTTTCTTCAAATAAATCTTAAGAATATTTTAAAATATCAAAACAAACTTATTCAGTTTTTAATCTGATGTATTTATATTTAATAAAGGACAAAAACTTTCAGTTTCCACAGAGAATGCCTATAATCATAAGACACAGACACTGATGAGAGAATTGTTTTCTCACATATGTTAGACTGAAAGTGAAGGAAAGTCTATGAAGGGAGTCGAGACTAGATGACTAGAAATAATTATGATAGAAAAAATGTACCTAAAAAATTCAGTTTTAGTAATAGCAACAAGTAACCTATGTAAATGTACAATTTACTATGTTAAGAGACATAACAGTGGTAAAAATAGGGTATTAAGTTACTTCTGTTTTAGAATAAAAATAAAAGAAAATATGAACTTTTTTGCAGATCCTGTTTTCCAGTGCCTACATATTAGCTCCTACTTTTCTACATATTAGCTTCCACTTTCCTTTCAGTGATAAAAACTGCTTAACTTATATGATCACTCAAGAATGAAAAAGTGGATAACATTATAAGCTCAGAGTAAAACGAATCCATAGGATATGGCAGCATGATGGGGATAGGATGAATATCTCAAAACAGCTCATTAAATTGGGATGTGAACATTAAGAGAATAAGAAGTTCGGCATAAGATAGAAATAAACATAAGCACAGTCAGATTATAATCATATTTTGTAACATTTTAGAAGATACCTCTTTGGGAAAGTAAAATCAACTATTTCTATTGGGGAGACACTAGTTCAACTGTGTTTTTTTTTTTTTTCTTCTGAATTTGGGAGACATATCAGAAACAATGGAAATCTTCCTGGTTAGCAAAAACAGTATGTTTTGAAGAAAGTAGACAATATAAGGTGAAAAACGAGTCATTTTATTTATTTATTTATTTACTTATTTATTTATGTACATATTTCATTTTTAACTAAAGTCAGTAAACATAAATGTCTCATTTTCTTAAGGCGTTTTATTTTATTTTTTAAAATTTGCATGAGATATGTGCTTGTTAGTCACATTATATAGAGGAGTTCAATTAATTTCCACAAGGTTGCATATGAGATGAAAGAAATACATGAATTCTAATTGGTTTTTGACCTCTAATCATTTTTGATCTATTCTTTTTTAAATCTAAGTTGAGCTAAAACCGATTTCTTTTCCTTTTTGGAAAATAGCAATTATTGTTTCTATTTGATATACAGAAAGATTCTATGAATAGCTCTTCAATTTCTCCGCAGAGGCCTGACATAACTATTCATGTAAAAAGCATTTATTGCAGAGGGATTTTTTGAACTTTTTTAAGCATTAAAATAGGTTAAGAGATAATAAGTTATTCATGTGAAAGTAACTGTGAAAGTAAAAGAAATAAGTGACTTTCTTTAGAATAATTTGAGTTAAGATCTATGCTCAAAATGGTCATTATTTCACAAGCAAACATGACAGAAATCTGAAGGAGCTATCAACTAACGTTTTGCCTCATTTAAGTGAAAACGAGCAAATGCCTCTTAAAACTCTACTACTCCTCTTTTTTAAGTCAGACAATCATTGCCAAGTACATTTGAGCTCCTCTTCACTCTGAATATCTCCACAGGCAAGTGAACAATCACTTGTCTTCTTTCTAGGAACTTCAATAACAAGAAACTTTTATTAATTTCAAATTGGAAGAAATAGACAACTAGACATTTATCATGGTTACTCAAATTAGCATTATATCTTCATTTGAATTCATGGGACATTACTTGCATTTAAAAGAGACAGGTGCTCTCCTTTGAGATAAATTTATTTTAAAAACCAATTTACAGCATTCTAGAGGGACTCCTCCCATACCTTTTCTTATATCTTTAATAGAGCCATATTACTGGAATCACCTTGATCAGCCTTATAATTGAAGGGGGAAAAATGAATGGTACCAAAACCAGACAGTCGTATGCTCATTTGGTGTAAATAAAAAATGATCAAACTTGAATACCAAATCCAAAGATATTGACAATAGAATCAATACCCAATCTACAACAAACTGTACAAGGGAGAAACAGTTGTACTAGCATTACGAGGGGTAAAGGATGGAGATGTGGGGTGCATGCTGGGAACAGGGGTGGAGGGAGGACAACACTGGTGGTTCATTATCGCTATGTGCCTTAAATATTACTGTGAAAGATTTGTAATTCACTTTGACCACAATAAAAATATTTTTTTAAAAACTCAACCAATTTAGTTTTTTTAGGAGGTAACTAATGTCTTTCTTTTGAACATGTTAAAAAAGATATCACAAAGATATATAAACCTACATTGGAAAATTACTGAAAATATCTTTTCAGGACTCACCCATTAACATCCTTAGTAATCATAAGGACAAAATGTTCAGGTCACAATTTTCACCATACTGATGAAAAATTTTATAAGAAATAAAACTAAAAGGCATTTTAAGTAAGCATGCTCTATTAAACTAAGACAAATGTTTAAGACTCTTTTAACAATCAACATCAGTATGATATGCCTAGTTCTCTCAAAGCAAGGTCTAGTTGTTAAGTATGACTATGTTTATAAAGTTGGTTATAATAGGTGAGGGCAACTTATATTCATTCTTTTTTTGGTAAAATAGATTTCATGATTTAACATATTAAACTCATTTTTAGGCTAAAATTAGTTTTGAAATTATGCATGCATGATTAATTTTCCTTAAAAACCTATAGGTAAAATCAAGACCACACATTATTTGCATTGTATGATATACACTGAGACTTGATTTCTTTTCTTTTGTTTTTGTTTTTGTTTTTGTTTTTCAGCCACACCTGGTGATACTGAAGGGATACTCCTGGCTCTGTGCTCAGAAATCGATCCTGGCTTGGGGGACCATATGGGACCCTGGGGAATCTAACTGTGGTCCATCCTAGGTCAGCCATGTGCAAGGCAAATACCCTACAGTTGTGCCACTGCTCCGGCCCTGATACTGTATTTCTGATGATAAGTTTCATAGGATTTATCATAAAAGCAATAAGAAATCAAGAACAATGAAACCGTTAATTTAAATTGTTGCTTTGAACTTTGAAAATATTTGGTAGCTATGTGCACAAGGAAAGAAATTCATTAAACATAAATAGTAAGTATCGAAGTAGGTGTCCCAAATGAATCAAAAAGGGATCCTGGGCTTCATGTCATGAGCTGCACCTACCAGCCCTCATCTCTCTTGTCTCTGAGATACTGTTAAAATGTCTTTCATTTTTCTTAAAACCCATAGATGAATGAAACCATTCTGTATTTTTCTTTCTCCCTCTGACTTACTTCACTCAGCATAATAGATTCCATGTACATCCATGTATAGGAAAATTTCATAACTTCATTTCTCCTGATGGCTGCACAGTATTGTGTATATGTACCACATAGAGTGATGAGTGCAGTTAGAGAAATAACTGCACTGAAAACTATCATAACAATGTGAATGAATGAGGGAAGTAGAAAGCCTATCTTGAGTATAGGTGTGGGTGGGGTGGGGAGGAGGGAGATCTGGGAAATTGGTGGTGGGAATGTTGCACTGGTGAAGGGGGGTGTTCTTTTCATGACTGTAATCATACAACTATAATCATATTTGTAATCATGGTGTTTAAATAAAGATAATTAGAAAAAGGGGATTCTGGACCTTATAGCAGTATTTTGAATCTCCAGCTCCAAATATTTAAGAAAAAATAGGCCCACTAGACACACTAAATCTAAATCACATCACAATCATTATCAGCAGGTGAATCTCTGTAAGATAATGGCACTTCAGATTCTTAATGTGTAACAGTCATTAAAATTCTTACAAACACACATACACACAAGGGCAGAAAGGTGCAAAGGGATTTTGAAATTATGAATATTTTTGATAGTAGGATTTATAATAAATGAATGTCAGTATAGGATGCCACTGTCAACATTTCTCCATCTTTAGTTTTTGCATATTTTACATGATATGACAGTTAATTTAGCTTAATTGTATCATTCATGATGAAATAAATGTACCATTAGCCTTTTCCATATGTTTGTGATCTTTTAATGTATTAATTTAGAAATATATCTAAATTATTTAGAAATATAACTATTTCTATAATGCTAGAGCAAAAATAAAGGGGCTTTTGTTTGTTTTTTGGGGGCCACACCCAGCAGCGCTCATGTGTTACTCCTGGATCTGTGCTCAGAAATTGCTCCTGACAAACTCATAGGACCATATGGGATTCCAGAGATCAATCCCGGGTCTGCCCCAGGCTGGCAGCGTGTAAGGAAAATGCAATACTACTGTGCTATCACTCTGGCCCCACAAGTATTAATTTGAAACAGGTATTTTTGTGTAAAGTATACAAGATGGGAAAAAACTTAAGCACAATAGCAATATGGAGAGATCAAGTGAAAAATAAGAAAGGTTAAAATTAGTCTTTTGATAGATAAAACAGCGGGTTAAAAGTTACAGAAAGAATCTCTCAAAAATGATCCCAATTTGTTTTAAGTACTCTCATTTAGGTGATATATTCTGTGTCGTAATGACTCATTTCTGAGGCATTAAAATAAGAACAAATTTTAATGTTTCTAATAACAGGTGTTGAGAAAAGGGCATAGTTCATTTATGCATTGGTATTGTAATTCCAGTTTTTAATGTACAACACTTTTTCAGTGACTTTTTTGAAACTTTTAGCATTAGAATTATATAATGTAACATTTTAATTATGAATGTATTTTCATGTGAAAATAACAAAAATATTATACTTTCCCCTAAAAGTTAAATAGTAGACCACATTTATTTTTACTATGAATGTATTTTCACAAAGTAAATATAACAAAAATATTTTATACTTTCCCCTCAAAATTTAATAGTGCACCATATTTATTTTTATTATGAAGTATCATATCAACTACATTTTCAAAATTAAAATTGGCTAATTAAAAATTGTGTGCTATTAGTTGATAGCCATTATACAATTTTGAAGACTAAAATAAAGATAATATATTATAAATTCTAAATAAAAAACTTAAAATGAGGAATACTCATACATAATAGCTCTAAGATATTAAATTAATGTTAGAAATGTTTGAAGCAGGGGATCTAATAATTTTCTTTAGGAAGCACAAAAAATTTAACATAATTAGTAATTAATCAATCTCCATTTAAGCATGTAACATAAACTCACATAGAATATTTACCCTTTTCAGTTTTGTATTAAAGAAAATTTAGTTTATAAATAAACTCAAAAAGGTGCAGGAGTAGTGGCGCGGAGTGGTAAGGTGTTGCCTTGCCAGCACTAGCCTAGGATGGACCCGGGTTTGATCCCCTGGCATCCCATATAGTCCCCGAAGCCAGGAGCATTTCTGAGCGGATAGCCAGGAGTAACCCCTGAGAGTCATCGGGTGTGGCCCCCCAATACATATCCTTTTCATTACATAAATTGATTCTAAAAATGTTAAAAAGTTTAGAATTGTGTAGCTTGGATACTTGAGTTCATATCATAAAGATATACATTTTAAGAATTGTGAGTTCTATGTTAATGTTTTTTAAAACACTTCTGATGCTTAATTTTAAAAATGAGCTGCCTCATTTTAATCAGTTATGATTCTGAATTAGACTTAGTTTATTGGCTAAAATTATGAGCTGTACAAAATTGAAAAATAATTTATAGGCTTATTTGATATTTTACATTAAGTAGTCATATTATAAAAAATCTAGTTTATCTATTTATTTTCACTCTGGATTAGTTTATGTTCTATCTTCAACATGGACTCTTCTTTTGCTCTTCCAACAGGTCTTTCTAAGTAAATGTCATTCAATAAAAATCATCTTGCTAACTGGCTTTCTGTGCCTTGATCCTGGAGGCCAGCTCTTCCCAGGTATAGGGTCGGGGACACCCCATGCCGGATGGCATTCTCCCTAGCTTGGGTGGTGCTGGGAAGCTTGGCAGGCCTCCAGCCATTCCCCTATTTCCCCCTGGACTCTAGGCCTGCCCTGAGAGTCACCTTGGGTGGCCTGTTGTGGGTTCCAGGTGGACTTCATTAGGGGTCTCCAGGCTTCCTCCCCACTACACTAGGGAGGAGGAGCAAAGGGAGGGGCCGGGCAGATAGCTGGCTTCTGGTGCCTTGATCCTGGAGGCCAGCTCTTCCCAGGTTTGGGTTAGGGGACACTCCATGCTGGATGGCATTCTCCCTAGCTTGGGGGGGGTGCTGGGAGGCTTGGCAGGCCTCCAGTCATTCCCCTATTTTCCCCTGGACTCTAGGCCCGGCCTGAGTGCAACCTCAGGTGGCCTGCTGTGGGTTCCAGGTGGACTCCATTAGGGGTCTCCAGGCTTCCCCCTCTCTACACTAGGGAGGAGGAACAAAAGGAGGGGCCGGGCAGATAGCTGGCTTCTGGTGCCTTGATCCTGGAGGCCAGCTCTTCCCAGGTATGGGGTTAGGGGACACACCATGCCGGATGGCATTCTCCCTAGCTTGGGGTGTGCTGGGAGGCTTGGCAGGCCTCCAGCCGGTCCCCTATTTCCCCTGCCCCCTACTCCAGGCCTTCCCTGGTTGCCGGCCCAGGTGGACTCTATTGTGGTCCTCAGGCTTTGCCCCTTTCTCTCCCAACACTAAGGGGTAGGGGGATACATGGGGTGATGGCAGGCCAATGTGGCACTGGTGTATGTCGGGACATTACGTCATGACATTTACTGGTATTTTTTTTTTCTTCTCATTGGTCTCCATTTAAAACACCGTGCAGGGGTACCTTATATATTTAAAATATAAATGGGAGGATTGACTCTCAGTTTGGGAAGAGACCAGTTCGGGTGAGGGTACCATATATTCTCAAAATAAAAATGAGAGGATGGACTCTCAGGGCTGGGAAGAGGCCAATACTCTTTTCCTACTTGTTTACTCTCAGCGGCCTCTTAGCCTCTTCCTTCTTTCATTGTGTAACTGGCTGCTACCATACTAGGTTTCTGATTAGTTCCCATGAATGGTGACAATTGAGTCCACTGTCTTAAGTTAGATTGTTTATTTTCCCCACTTTTTACAGTTTCTCCTCTTTGTGAACTGTTCAATAAGTATTTTGGTGAAAGAGTCCCTCTCTATCTTTCCTTCCCTTTGTTATTTGTTAAATAAGGATGTTTGTAGAAGTGTCCCTCCATTTAACATTTATATATGAACCAAGTCAATTGGATTGTTGGACTTGTTCTAGTATCCCCATAGGCACCAAAATCACTGTGAACTGTTCAATAAGGAATTTTGGTGAAAGAGTCCCTCAGTTTAATTCTTATGTTTGAACCAAGTTATGGGGATTGTTGGACTTGTCCTTGCATAGCCCCTTATGCACTGATAATGCCAGGTGGCATTATTCCTTGTTTGCATGAGCACATTAAAATAAAAAATACTATACATACAAATAAGTTCTTATCTAATAGAGATAGGAACACACAAATCTTGTGGTGCAATGGAACCTTACAAACTCTGAACATTGACATGATGACCTGGCACAGGCCGCAGAGGTTTGGGTATTTTCCAGTCACCCTTGAACCAGGGAAGCCATCTATGAAACATCCAACATTGTTTATGACATCACCTGGAAGCAATCCTCTACCAGGGAAGACCCTACTGCTGCTCTGACATCGATTTACTCAAAAGAGTCTTCCCTTAACACTGAAAAGATTTAAACAACAACGACCTGCATACTGGACAGGGCTTTCTGCATTGCCCTTTAATTGCCAGTTGAAATTAGACGCCGCTCCACACCATCCTGACTACAATGTAGGATATACAGATTCCAGGACCTTCAATACAGAAATGTGAGATCAACAACAGAGTCTGTGAAAAATATAACTGTATGGGTACTACAGACAATAACCAGGATTGGACAAACTAGTTTCCCTGGAGCCTAGAAATGGTCTTATGTCAGGAAACTTTAGGCATAGGGTCTCCTTGTACTTAGGCCAAAGTTTTTCCTTTACATGATCCCCATACTTTGGTGGGCCCATGCAAACAATAATTGCCACACTAACATTGTTTTTACAGTGCTCTTTTGACTCCAAACCTTTAAGAAACCACTAGTAAAAATATCTGGAACTGCAGAAAAAAAAAGGTTTACATTAGTGTTAACATATATGCTTTTAGATGCAATAGCATTCTGGGGGATAAAGAAGGGAGATAAGGGATATATGCTTGGAAACAGAGATGAAGGGAGGACAACACTGCTGGTGGAAAGGACCTCATTTATTGACACTGTGCACCTTAAATATCACTGTGTAAGATTTGCCGTTGTGTACCTTAAATATCACTGTGTAAGATTTGCCATTATATATTCTAATAAATGTCTGTCATTTAAATATAAAAAACTATTTGTAAAAGAGACATAATATATCTATCCTTCAGCATCATTTTAATAATCATAATTTAATCACATAATTTAATTATGTGATTGTGTATATAATAACCATAATAAATGTTGCAACATAAAAAATCATCTTGCTTCACTTAAAACAATCCAGTTCATTTAATCATTGCTTTATTCTGGGTCAATAAGATATGGAATAATATGGTCATATTAAAACTAAGGTCATGGTTGAAACTAAGGATGCTCAGATTGAGGAGAAATTTTGAAAAGGAATTCCCTACACTCATTGCACTGTTTACCATAGCAAAAGATCTAGAAACAATCCAAAGATCCAAGAACCAATGACTGAATAAAAACAAACAAACAAACAAAAACAGTGGTATACTATGACAATAATTACTGGAAATGATCACTCTGGACAGGAACGAGGAATGGAAAGGATGATAACCTTCAGTAATAATATTGCAAACCACAGTGCCTAAAGGTAAAAAGGAGAAGAGAAGAAAAGAGGAGAGGGAGGAAAAGAGAGAGAGAGAGAGAGAGAGACAGAGACAGAGACAGAGACAGAGAGAGACAGACAGAGAGAGACAGAGAGAGACAGACTGAGATGAGTGAGGGAAAAATGTCTGCTATAGAAGCAGGCTAGGGATGGGGCTGGTGGGGGATGGGAGGGTAACTGGGGAAATAGATGGTGAAGGGATGGGTTTTGGAACATTATGACCACAAGTCGTTTATCAACAACTTTTTAAAAATGTATTTCATGGTTATTTAATTATAAAAAGAAATAGTGCTATATATACAAAATGCTCCCTCCTTTACTATTCTTTTTTGATTTTGTAACCCATGTGATAGTGCTCAGATTCTATTCATGATCTCAGTGGTTGCTCCTGGTGTTGTTTTCAAGACTATCTGGTGTGGGGGAATCAATTCTAGCCTCCTAGTACACTGAACTAGCTCTTCTGTTTCTAGTACTTTTAAGCAAATCTGACTCTACTTAAAGGTGAAATATAGGATAATTGGGCATATAAAGGAAGAGGCCATAGAAACTTTAGTGGTGAGCATGCTATTGGTAGCCCCAGATTTATAAATACCTAAATTCTTATAACTGAACATTACCTTAACAAATTACTTAAAAACAAAACAAAGACATTAAAACAAAAGAATTTTAGTGTGTATGCATCTTTGATATAATATGGAAAAATAATTTAAATCAAATTCCTATTATATGTGCTATTATTTTTTAACTGTGACTGAAACTTTATTTTTGTTTAAAATAGGAATATTTAAAAAATGACATGATGTTATAATAGTAGATGTTTTTACAAAAAATGTATGCTACTCAATATTCGAGCTGAATTTCCTATGTAATTATAGAAAACAAAAACTAATCTTATGGGTCATATCAATTAAAGAGAAACAATTTTTTCCACTGTGAAAATGAATTATTCATTCATCATACCATGTACAGGTCACAGAAAATCTACTGACTTCCCTCCATGTTTCTTATAAATAATCTCCCAGGGTACATCTTATACAGAAATTAGAAAATGTTTAACAAATTTAGTTAGTTAGCTAATTTCTTTATCTTTTGTAATTAGCTAAATTCTTTATCTTTTATAATCTGACAATTGCTCATTAGCACTCATAACCTCACTTTTTAACTGAGTTTCCTCCTTTTTCTTTGTTTATAATATTGAATAAAGCCTTACTTAATGGGAATAAATCCTCATAGTTTAATTGTGACTGGTAAGTGAGAATTCTTTTATGTAAAATATTGACTTATCATTTAATAACAAGCCTATCATTTGTATCTAATATATTGTAATCACAAAGTGAGAATTGCTTGGGATCCCAAATGATGAATTCCATTCTATTTTTGGTTTGTCTTGGAGTAATACTATGGTGTTCAGGGCTTACTACTGATTCTGTGCTCTGAGATGACTCCAAGATGTGTTTCAAGGATCATAGGTGGTGTATGGTATTCTTTCTCTCTGGCCCTCCATTTTATTTTCTTTCTAGGCCTCCCATGAAGTACTCAGAAGGCCAAGGATTGAGACTCATTGCTCAATTCTGCTGCAATGCAGTGCTGTCTGGGACCAGCAGTGCTGAAAGCCAGTGGTGTTATACATGATGGTGGTGGTGAATGCTATGTGGTGCCAGAGATCAAATAAGGGTTTAGCACCTACAAGCCTGTGCTGCAACCCTTGTAGCTATCACTATAAACTCTTTGATTTTTTTTGTTTTAGGTTTTGATTACAAAAATCTGAGTAGCTCTCAAAAATAATTATCTATTAGGGAGATTATAAAAGATATTCACATGCAAATATGTATGGGGAATATCAGAATACTTTTGACCAAAACTAATTTAGAATAAAATGTGTTTATTTGTTCATGAGTTCACAGTGGCAATATCTATCTACCTATTTATCCATCTATCTAATTAAAAGCTTATTGTTTATACTATCCGATGATAAAAATTTTAGAAATGTTATTTGCTAAAAAATAATTTTTTTAGGATTGTATTACTTTTTTGGTTAATAATCACAGCAAATGAGTCAAAAGTTGCCATTTTCCTTTAATCACCTTTGTTTTTCTCATTATCTCTTATGTTCTTCACTATGCTGAATATCTTTCATCCATTTATGAATGATTTTAATGTGGTTCACTTCTTTAACATCAATGCTAATGACTGACTACATTCACTTTTTGTATAATTTATATATACATGTAAATGTATACATATAAATGAAGCAAACACAAATCTCATATCAGACACCTTAATCAAAGCAGAATTATTTAACGATGACATGTAAACTTTAGGACGAAATGGAAGAAAACTACTGAATACTAAATTATCACTGATTTTCAAGAGTATTCCAATCTTATAAAAGATAAATGAGAGGAAATTGACTGTATTAAAATCAGACAGACCACAATTTATTTCTATTAGTATAAATGATTGGATGTATTGTTGAAGAAACAAAATTGACATCCTAAAAATGATATATATATATATACACACACATACATATATATTCTCCAGCTAGTGTACACAATTATATTCACCATATAGCCTTCACATTTAAAAGGACAAAACTCTACTGTCCAGGAAAATAATACTATTAAGCTATTATATTTAAGCTGCAATGTAAGGAGATGTGCTAACAGTAATAGTTTCTTTGATTATTTTTGACTGACCCTAAAATATTTTAGGCTAAGCATAACAGAAAAATACACAACTGAGAAAATTATTTCAAGTATTTTTAAAATCATTTAAAAATTCCACTCTTTTTATTGTTCTCTTCTCATTTTTGCCTTTGATTGTAGTCAGTGATGTTCCTGGCAGTGTTCAAAATACCATATCTATTGCCAAGTATTGAACCCATAAACACCCTACCCACTATACTATCATTAAGAGTCCCTCCATTATTTCTTTAAGTTAAGGTTTAGGAAATGTTACAGTAATTCTATATCAGCAAGAAAGGCTTGCTAAAAAAAATAAAGAATAATTGACTATTATGTGAAGGATAGTGTCTCTACATCTTAGTTCAAGAAATATCTGCTAATATAATAAATAACATTTGATAAAGTTATTTTGTGAAAGAAAAGTATTCTAAGAACATTGAATTAGTAAAATAGTCAGAAAATCTTGATATTTGCAACCAGAAAAAGTCAAATATGTTATCAGTAATAGGCAGTCCTGCTTTTAGATGACATTTGCACAGTTAGGTTCCATAGCATCATAAGAATCAATTTTATTCTATCTTAGAAGTTGATAATATTTTTAAAATTTACTTCCATCCTCCCAAAAAACATTCAATTCAAATAAAAGAGGTCAAACCACAGAGGTGTTGAAGTAAACATATGAAATTATCAGGATTTAGGAAGGAAAGCATAATAGAATTAAAACTAGTTGAATTTACATACATTGTTTTATAAAATAATTTGATTTGTTTAAGGCAGTTTCAAGCCACTTTGTCTCTTTAAGAAAAATTAAGCATAGGTAATTACACAAACAAATACAGATGCCATGTTTGAACTAGGTCAGCTCAAAGATTCACTCTATTCTCGAAAGAGATGTAAACCAAATTCTGAAAGAAAAATGGGTACAGGGGCCTACACAGCAGAAAGCTGGCCATCTTGGGAGGAGAGGGCAGGCTAAGCACCTACCCTGCTGAAGCCATGTCTGCTACCTCCATTACCTATAATCATCATTTTCCTGATGGTCCTGACTAATCACTGACCCCCTGTGATTTTCTTCAGGACACCAATCTGAATAAATTTTAGGTATTCTGGTTTTGGGGCTGATATCACCTGGGTTTTCTATGTGGAGCGTAGGTAGCCCCCATCCCCTTCATATCCTCCTTCCTAGGTGCCTCCAGCTGAGTACCCGTCCCTAAAAGTCATAGTATCAGTAATATTTCTTTGAATTTCTGGACAACAACATATGTTTGATACTTTCATCTCTATAGGAACGCAGCAATTTAGCAGAATAGACAGATGTCAGTAAGAGCTTACTAAATCATTTGCCATTGTATTAATGACCTCATTGGAGATGCAATGATTTTCACTAATGTACTTGTTGTTATACTTTTTTGTCTTTTTTTTTTAATTTCTTTCTTCTTTTTTATGCTATTATTTTTCTTTCAATTTTTTGAATAATGTTTTGTTATCTGGAAACAAAAAGCATTATGATCAAATTTGTCAACTATGTGATGTTTTTTCTTTAAATATATTTTAGAAAAAGGTAGGGGCTGAATATCACAACTTTTGTGTGTTATATATAGATAAGGGGAATATTTTTTTAAATATATAATTTTTATTTTGATTAAGGGGAAGCTTTTAAATAGAATTTTTGTCTTCATTGATATAATTTTCTAAATAAAGGATATTTGAAGGAATAAAGGAAAATTAAGAGCAGATATAATTTCACCCATAGATTTTTTAAGATATTTTTTCATTCTACTGATCTCCTTCACTTATTGTCTCAGAATTTTGGACACACAAATATAAATTATAATGTTATATGCATTTAATCAATCATATTATTCACTAATTCCCCATGAATTATAATAACTGTACTATTATAATTATCATTTTATAGATATGTTCAGGATATAAGACATAAGAAAAGTAAAAGACAGTATGGTAATAATATTCAGAGACAATAGAGATGAAGGCTGGGAGGTCTAGCTCATGATATGAAGCTTACCACAAAGAGCAGTGAATGCATTTAGAACACTAACTGTGCTGACAACTACCAGGACAATGATAGTGAGAGAGAGAAGTGGAATGCCTGTCCTTGAGAAAGGGACTGGGTGGAGGAGGAGAAGGAAATAGGTACACTGGTGTCAGTAAAGTTGCACTGGTGAATGGCAGTGTATATTCTATTACTGAACCCAACTATGAACATTTCTGTAACCACGCTGCTTATGTAAAATTAATATTAAAAAATATTGGTACTCGGGGCCGGGAAGGTGGCGCTAGAGGTAAGGTGTCTGCCTTGCAAGCGCTAGCCAAGGAAAGATCGCGACCACGGTTCGATCCCCTGGAGTCCCGTATGGTCCCCCCAAGCCAGGGGCGATTTCTGAGCACTTAGCCAGGAGTAGCCCCTGAGCATCAAACAGGTGTGCCCCCCCCCAAAAAAAAATTGATACTCAGAGAGGCAAAATAATTTACTTAAAGTCACACAATTTTATAGCAGAAAAGTCATTTGAAGGCATCAATCAAATTTAATCAACTTTATCTAAGTATTCTGTTTCAATTTGCCATCACATAAACTTTATTTTCCAAAAAACACAATAAACTAGATATCCAACAGTGAATAAATTCTCCTACTAATCTTACTACTAAAAGTTGAAGATGAAGATAAAAATTCTGAAATAGATTCTTAAGAAATGATGAAATTGGTGATAGCACATTATATATAAAATTTAACTATCAATAACTTTGCAAAGCAGATTTCTTAAATTAAATATAAATTAGCACATTAAATTATCTTGCCAAACAGCAGCTGCATGGAATATTCTCCTTTGTAAGGATTATGCATTCTTTATGTAAGGATTATCCTCTTTCTCTTCATAACACAAATATACACTCCATTTATCTTGTCTACTCCAGACTCCAAAAGATTAATACAAATTTAATCTGTGATTCCTTCTCAAATCTTCTTCTGAATATAAAGACCATGAAATAACACACCCCTAATATTTAAATTACAGAAAAAAGAAAATTAGTCAACATGCACGTATTTGTTAACCAAAATGAAATAAAGCTTCTTTTTCTCATTTACATAATCACTAGTAGAATTTTCATGTTTTTATTAATATAATAACTGCAAAACACGAAAGAGGAGACCATACATTTATCTATTCTAGATTTCACTCTTGTTTGACAGTAAGGTAAAAGTATAAAATAAATGCCCTCATTTACTAGATTCCAGATTCTATTGTTTGGTGTACTAATATATTCTATCTAGTAATTTGTCACCCAGCAAGCAAAATAAACTGCCAATTTTGTATCTTCATCAAATTTATCGATATAAAACAGTGAACATAAAAAGTTCAACAATATTTCTTCAATATTTCCAGGAGATCATTTTTTAGGATGACTGATAAATGAACATATTGCTTTATTTCATTGTTTAATTCAAGTCACATATGAAAAACCTACATTGTACAGAAACAAGTTGTATGAAATTAGTGTTTTGGTACATCAAATCTGTCAAGTGTTGACAACTTTATCTAATTTATTTTAATATAATCAAACACAAATAACATCTTTTTTGTAAGATTGTCACATGAAATTATGTTATTTCATTAAAAATTAATGAATACAATTGTACCTGACTTTTACTTATTATGTATTTTGATTTATTATGCTATTTTTACAACTAAATTGATACACTTTATAAAATCTTGAAAGCTATTTATTTGGCATGACTTTACGTGTGTTTCCTCCTATATTTAAATTACAGACTTCTTTTATATATAGCTCAAAACTCTCACTTTAACAGTTTAAAAGTCTTTAAAAATACTTTTTTATAAAATAAATTCTCTCTAAAGTTTGAGTAAGTGAAAAATTTCATATACAATTTTCTAGAATTATTTTTTCAAAATCTCTTGTCACCAAACCTTAGTTTCAGTACTAGTTTTAATACTTAGTTTTGATACTTTCCACTCATGAGACAGATAAAAAATTATAAACAAGAAAAGTAATTCAATTTTTCTCATTAGAATAATCCTATTTAGGTTTTTTTTTAAATACACATGAAAGTATAATGTCATCCACAATCACAGTCACAGTGAAATCTCAAATTTATCTTAGAAACTTACAATGTCAAAAATATGGTAGGGGCTGGGGAGATCATACATACAGCAGGTAGGATAATACAGCCTTGCATACAGCTGACCAAAGATGGCATCACATATGGTGCTCTGAGTACCAGTGAAATGAGATCTAAGCACAGAGCCAGAAATACATTTTGTTTTTACTGGGTTTTTTGTTTGTTTTTGTTTTGGGGCCACACCCAGTAGAGCTCAGGAGTTACTCCTGGCTCTGTGTTCAGAAATCTTGCTGACAGGTTCAGGAGACTTTATGCATGCGAGAGATGGAACCAGGATTGGTCACTTGCAAGGCAAATGTCCTACCCGCTGTGCTATCACTCTTGTCCCTGGAAGTTTTAAGTTTTGCCCCATAAGTTTTAAGCTCAGTAAATTGTGGGCCAAATACCCCAGTCAGCCTCCTCCCCAAAAAAGGAATAGATGTGGTTAAGACTTTTTTGGTTTTCAAAATATTACTGTTACATTAAAAACTTAAATATAACTTTTTCATGTTTTTATATATAATACTCCAATTTACATTCAACATAAGTTAATTTATGATAAGATGAGGTCTAGTTACTGGAATCCAGTTTATCAAAATCCAGAGCTCTTAAGTGGATTTACAACACACAAAGTTACATAAAATTTGATGAAAATATCATCAATGAGTAAGGATTTGTTCTAATAAGTTTTCTTTTTTGTTTTCTGTTTTTCAGGCCACACCCGTTTGATGCTCAGGGGTTACTCCTGGCTAAGCGCTCAGAAATTGCCCCTGGCTTGGGGGACCATATGGGACGCCAGGGGATCGAACCGTGGTCCTTCCTTGGCTAGCGCTTGCAAGGCAGACACCTTACCTCTAGCACCACCTCGCTGGCCCTTCATGTACCATGAGTTTTTTTGTTGTTGTTGTTCTAATGAGTTTTCTAATGGTTGTTGTAAGACTTCTTTGGGTCCTAATGAAGCTAACATATGCTTATCCTTATTTCTGAGCTGGAAAGCTCACCTAAATCCAAGACCTTCTTATATGCTAATTCATTTACTGGTAGAACTTTCCTCTTCCTAAGGTATTTATCCATGGAAAGATCACTACATTTTTGTTAAAAATTTTCTTCTAAGGAGTTCACAAAAATGAAAAAAAAAAACCAGTAAAATTACAGTCAACTGTCCATAATATGTAAATGAATGTGTTAATTATTGACACTGAAAAATTGAAGAATTCTAACATGATTTTTCTTATAATCTTATCATTTTTACATTGTATAAGGTTTAATATATTTTTGATGATTGTATTAGTGTTATAGCTCTATCTATTAAAACTCATCTCTTGACATTTTTCTAGATATTGCTAATTAACTTCTTCATTACCATAAGCAGGCTGTTAAGCCACATTACTGCCATAAAATTTTTAAATGAATAAACAAAATCATGCAACATAAACAAGGATACAAGGATACAGCTGCTCATTGTTTATACAGTTCAAAAAATAATGGCTAAGTGTTACAGACTGAAATAATGCTTATTATTTTCATTAATGAAAAGAAAAGAAAAGAATCTAATATAAGCTATGAATGACAAAATAACACATTTTGTTCACATATTTAGGATGCAGTAAGTGTTGCATCTCTGCCTATAATAACCATCAATTCTCTGCCAAGTGATAAGTATGTCCCATTCATTTTCTTCCAAGCAACAGACTCAGTCTGTTATAATGCTAAAAAGAATTGCTTTGCAATAGAAAATTATCAATTCCTTTACATATATATTCTAGTTGTTTATCTTTAGTTAGAAATGGACAATGATTACTTTTATCAGATGGGAAAAAAATAAACATAATTCATAAAGTAAGGAAGTCAAAATACATTTAATTTTAGAAATGCAAAATTCTCCCAAGATACTGTATGACTTTTTTTGCTTTTATAAATTATATATTATCTTAAGTAGGAAAAATAGCATACAATTTTTCATTCTAATTGAAATTAAATGAAATCAAAATAAACAAATATAACTTCTTGAAACAAGAATGAATACATTTTCAGCTTCAATTTGTGGATAGAGTTGTTTTAAAATGAATGTAAATAGGGGCCAGAGCAATAGAGCAGTTGTAGAGCATTTGCCTCGAATGCAGCTGACCAAGGACTGACCTTTGTTCGATTCTTGGAGTCCCATATGGTCCCCCAGCCAGGAGCAATTTCTGAGTGCATAGACAGGAGTAACCCCTGAGCGTCACCAGGTGTGACCACCAAAACCCCCCAAAGTTTTAAGCAAAACCAGTTCCATGTATAATTTTACTTTTAATACTACAAACATATAAATAGAGTCATTTTATATATCAAAATATTTAACTCAGAAAATTATTGCTTAAAATATAAGTTTAAATTTCACAGTAAAATTGGTTCATAGCTACCAGATATTTTAATCTTAAAAGTATAATAAAAGTATAAAGTAAGAGTAGCAGTGAGCTAAGACCAAACCAAGGTCACACAACAGCATGCTTCAGGATGGGCACATTTTCTGCATTTACAGATCTCAGCTGGCAAAGCTGAGTGCCATTCATGCTGGGCTTCAATAGCCAGAATAAATTAACTCAGGCAGAAATACTGATTTGACTCAGGCAGCAGTACAACATTTCAAAACAACTTTTCATCTATCCATGTTTAGGAATGTCAGTGGGAATGAATGGAAGAAGAAATCTATCCTGCATCATAAACTGAGTTAGTTCACCTAAAAAATAGGAATGTAAGTGGGGAAAAAAATCAAAATTCAACCGTCTCCACTTTTGAGTAAGGCATAGACCTTTGCTTTTATTGTTCACCATAGATTTAGGATTTTACTGGTGACAACATTATTCAACTAGAGAAACAGGTTCAATTTGTTTTCCTTTTTATTTTTCACTTTCTGCCCCCAATGCTTGAATAGGCTGTTGCAAAGCACTGCATGGAAGCCTAAATCTCACTGTGCTTCTTACTGTATAAATTTATTCAAGCTAATAAAGGTGAAGATGAATAGCACTTTGCTTTAAAAAAAAAAAAACAGGCTTAAAAATGGGCCTCCTGTCTTTTTTTTAAATAATAACTTTATTTAATAACCTTGATTACAGACATAATTATAATTGGGTTTCAGTCATATAAAGAATACCCCCTTCATCAGTACGACATTCCCATCACAAATAGCCCCCAAACCCCTCCCCCTGACAGCCTGTATTCAATATAGTTCCTGCCCTTCTTTTCTGTCAATCATACTGATTCTTTTTTTTTTTTTTTTTTTTTTATTGGTTTTTCGGGCCACACTCGTTTGATGCTCAGGGGTTACTCCTGGCTAAGCGCTCAGAAATTGCCCCTGGCTTGGGGGGATCATATGGGACGCCGGGGGATGGAACCGCGGTACTTCCTTGGCTAGTGCTTGGAAGGCAAACACCTTATGTCTAGCGCCACCTCACCAGCCCCAGTCATACAGATTCTGTGATGGCACAAAACAGGGCATTTAAATAAAACAAACTGATGCATTTCACTGTTAGATCAGCATACCCTGGAGAGGAACATGTATCACTCCAGATTCTAAATGCTTTGAGACAATCTTCATGCTAAGGATGCAAATTCTTGTTAAATATTAGAGAATCTATAGTAGTGATTTTTTTTTCTTTTTTACAAATCTGGAATATCACCTCTAAATATCACCTCTATTCTGGGTCCTCACATTAAATTGGAATCACAAGACATGGAATTAATATTTTAGGGTTGTCATTAGAAGGGGTGGGGAAATGACAGGAAACTGTACATGCTGACTATGCTCCCTGAGTAATTAATTCATGCATCCTCTATGTAGCAGTTAAGGAGAGAACTGATAAACATTGCTTGAAAGCAATCAACAAAGATAATCGGGAGAATTTTAAAAAACAGTTTTACACCCTAATTTTTATACTTTTTAGTATGTGCAGACCTTTAATGTGATTCTTTAAAGAATTCTCACATTTAGCATCTTGATTAAAATAGGTCAGTTAGTTCCACCCAAAATTTCTTATTTAATCTGAGAGAACCTGACAGTTTAGATTTTACATTTTCTCATAGACATACTCTGAGATGTGTTAAACTATAAAATAATGTAATCAATTGGTTGTAATCTATAGGCACATACTTAAGTTTTATTATAAAAAGGGGATATCAAAAAAGCTTTACAATACTTTAATATAAGTGCAATCCTCCTCCAAGTAAAATGTGCATGCATTATAGGACCTGAATCCATGTTCTCTTTGAACTATCTTCCTGAACCTCACCAAAGTATTTGAAAGCAAAATAAAATTATAGTCACTAAAACAAAAGTATTATTTTCTCAAAATAATTAAAAATTTGATAAAACATTTTTATTCAAATATCTAATGAGGATATGTTTATTGTTACCAGAGACTGGGAGGAGTTGTAAATTTGGGCAAACTTTGTGATAATACTTTGGCTTTAGGCATAAGCTGAGGACCAATGACATGACACACAAACACTATGCCACTGAGCTCAGATGATGGTAAATATTTTAAAATTTTCTATGTGTAAAGTTTGTATGCAATTGTACCATGATAAATACCATTAATGCTTTTTTCTCAAGAATTATCATTAATCAGAATGTCCTATTTTATGAGGCCAGTGGTAGGGCACTTGCCTTGCATAAGGCTGACCCAGGACAGATCCTAGTTCAATACCTGGTATTCCATATGGTCTCCCAAACCAGGAGTGATTTCTGAGTGCAGAGCCAGGAGTAACCCCTGAGCTCCACCATGAGTGGCTCAAAACTAAAAAAAAGGCCTCTTTAAATATTAAACAGTGAGTGTTCAAGGGCCATAATAAGCTTTTCTAGGAAATAATAGCATGATTATAAAAAGGACATATTGTACATAGACTTTTTGAATTTTTTTTTTTTTTTTTTTTGGTTTTTGGGCCACACCCGGCAGTGCTCAGGGGTTACTCCTGGCTGTCTGCTCAGAAATAGCTCCTGGCAGGCACAGGGGACCATATGGGACACCCGGATTTGAACCAATCACCTTTGGTCCTGGATCGGCTGCTTGCAAGGCAAACGCCGCTGTGCTATCTCTCCAGGCCCCACTTTTTGAATATTTCAGAGGGACATACTTACCTATATTTTGTGAATCAAAAAGAAAAATTTTTTAGATTTTTTTTCTTTATTTAAATATCTTGATTACAAATATGATTGTGGTTAGGTTTCAGTCATGTAAAGAACACTCCCCCCCCCTTCACAAGTGCAACATTCCCACCACCAATGTCCCAAATCTACCTCCATCCAACCCCACCCCTACCTGTACTCTAGACAGGCTTTCCAGTTCCCTCATTCATTCACATGATTATGGTAGTTCTCAGTGTAGTTATTTCTATAACTGCACTCACCACTCTTTGTGGTGAGCTTCATGAAGTGAGCTGGAAGTTCCAGCCCTCCTCTCATTGTCTCTGAGGGTTGTTGCAAAAATGACTTTTATTTTTCTTAAGATCCATAGATTAGTGAGACTATTCTGCGTTTTTCTCTCTCTCCCTCTGACTTATTTCACTTAGCATGATAGATTTCATAGAATACTGTTCCATAGCAAGGAAAGATAAAATTGTTTAATTTGCTCCTACTTTGATAAATTGTCTAATTTCATGTGTATAAGCCAAAAAAGGATAAAGACTGATCTTACTCTATGTGATATATAGAATAATTGAGGAGTACATGGTATTAAATAGGAAGGCAATTTGATTATCCTCTAACACAGAATATGGAAAGGAAAAGGAAAAGAGATATATAATTCAATGATATTGACAAGAGAAGATGGGAATAATAAAGTAGGATAAGGGGCCTCTGGTATATAGGTGGTGTAGAGGAATGTTATAGTTATATAGCCATAGTGCAGTCATCAAAACTGAAATCATGAGATTTCAACTACAAAAACAAAACTTAAAAATGTGTCTATCAAAAAATGCAGGCTGGAGGTAGATGGCCATAGGTGAGAGGGCCTCTATGGGTAGATAATTGTGTATAGTAGTTGATGCTGGTGATTGGCTCTAAAACATAGTTGCCTAAACTATTAATGATTAAATTTAATTTAAATATAATTTAAGATTAACTTATCTAAAATTTACCTTTATAAAATTTTAATTATTTACATTTCTCTTTTGATTAGAATGTTGGACTCAGATCCAATGAAAGATACATTCATCCCTCAATTTTATGTGTTCAATTGCCTGACGTTTTTGAACATTTCCATTTTCATTTATTATTACAAATGCTAAAAAGGAGGTTTGAGTGTTTATAGTTAGAAGTGTTTAAAAGCCAAAATGATAGAGAATAGAACTAATCAAATAAAGTGAAATAATTAGGCTATTTCTTTGGGATATTTTTTGTTTTGTTTCATTTTGTTTTGTTGTTTTTTTGGGGGGCCACACCTGGTGATGCTCCGGGGTTACTCCTGCCTATGTGCTCAGAAATCGCTCTTGACGTGTGGGACCATATGGGATGCCAGGGTATTGAACTGCGGTCCCTCCTAGGATAGTGCTCACAAGGCAGACACATTACCTCTAGCACCACCACTCCAGCCCTTGGATATTTCTTTAAGCCTCTAAAGTAAGATTATTAAACATAGTAGATGTAATTTTGTTTCATTCTTATTATGCTCTGAACCAAGATGTAGAAGCAATGTCTAGGAACACCTAATTCTTTAAAAACATTTTTCTCATTCAAAAAATAGTATCAAAAAATTCTCTGTGATAATTTAAGCTTTTCCAAATAACTCTGGC